>NC_047084.1:91971372-92306789 GCF_902459505.1 Geotrypetes seraphini | reverse complement strand
AAAATAAAAATAAAATTACTTGCAGTTAGTTTTCAAAGACCAATCACATCAAAGAATGATGATTGTCTGGGTGGTTGTATCTTTACGCACCCAGATGCTTATAACATTGACAGACTCTTGCGTACGCAATGTACATGTCATCTATCCTAGTGTATACTTATGAAGTTAATTTTTAATAATAAAAGTGAAAATTTGGAATCTTTTGTGGCACACAGTTTGAGAGGCACTGGGCTATACCGGGCCATGGTACGCCCTCACCTAGAGTACTGCGTCCAGCACTGGTCGCCGTACCTGAAGGACACGGTACTACTCGAAAGGGTCCAGAGAAGAGTGACTAAGATGGTTAAGGGACTGGAGGAGCTGCCGTACAGCGAAAGATTAGAAAAACTGGGCCTCTTCTCTCTCAAACAGAGGAGATTGAGAGGGGACATGATCGAAACATTCAAGGTACTTAAGGGGATAGACTTTAGTAGATAAGGACAGGTTGTTCACCCTCTCCAAGGTAGGGAGAATAAGAGGGCACTCTCTAAAGTTGAAAGGGGATAGATTCCGTACAAACGTAAGGAAGTTCTTCTTCACCCAGAGAGTGGTAGAAAGCTGGAACGCCCTTCCAGAGGCTGTTATGGGGGAAAACACCCTCCAAGGATTCAAGACAAAGTTAGAAAAGTTTCTGTTGAACAAGAACGTGCGCTGGTAGGGCTAGTCTCAGTTAGGGTGCTGGTCTTAGACCAGAGGGCCGCCGCGTGAGCGGACTGCTGGGCATGATGGACCACTGGTCTGACTCCGCAGCGGCAATTCTTATGTTCTTATTCTTTATAGACGAAGGTGGAGAGAAGGGTTCTGAGCTTATCAATACAAAAATTAAGGAAAAAGTGTCTATCTTTGGCCTCTCTATAAATGCAATAGTTGGGGAGCTAGCACATCATGAGCCTTTCAAAAGGCATAAAACTGTTGGGAGTGAGGGATGGGAGCTTTTGCAAAATGGCAAGGAATTGTCCTCTCTATATAAATACAGATGATGAAAGAAAGCTTTGGTTTTAGAGGGGAACAAGGCACTATTTCCGACCTTTTGAGAGATGCTGCGAGTGCCCCTGACCTCTCTATTTTAAAAATGTAACATGCACCGACTGGATAGTACTTTCCCTCTCCCAATTCTTCTCTTACCACCTCCGCAGGTGCTAAGGCCTCCCCTCCGGAGGAAGCCACGCTGCCTTTCTTGCTACTGCTGCTGCTTCGGCAAAGAATGGGAATTGGAGCGTGAGGGGGCGAGGCACCGAATAATGGTTCTCTGGTAACCCGGCGCGCGGCAGCTCACTTCGCACGCTGAAGCAGTGGCGACGCAGCGCACGCATCTCCGTAAGCCGGCCAGGGATGCCAAACAGCGCCTGCAAAATGGTGTCCCAACTGACGCGTGGGGAATGGCGGGTCCGAGAGGTGGGATGCGTAGAAAATTATAGTATCCGTACCGTACAACCATATTACGACTGTCACCAGGCTGCTTGCTGGGATCGGCAAATGAGGGATGAGGCTAGGCAGGGAGGGGGCAGGGTGAAGAGCCTGGCGACGGCGGCCGGAAATAATTCTGAGAGGGGGCGTTGGCTCGAATATAAACCGGGACCCCCCCAATTTTTGGGCTAATTTTTTTGGCCCAAAAATCCCGGTTTATATTTAAGTATACTGTATACGGTAACAACTGTTATGCACCAAGACAATGCTCTCAAATTTCAAAGCAAATTAATTCAACAAAATGTGCTTTTGAATAACTTTACTACAGAAATAGTCTATCCTTTTCTCATCTTAGCATGCTACAAAACTACAATTAACATTCAGTGTTATTACTGTTAAGAGTCACAAAAAAGTGGTTTGTTTCCATGGAAATCTAGGTACATGTACAGTTCCGCATGTACATCTAATAGCATCATTGAAGAATGTAACTCTTGATAAAGAAATGAAAATATCCATAAGCCTTTCTCCTATAAGGAAGAGGTATTAAAAGACTGCAATGCCTTTCCCTCATTAACTAGCCAAAAATCAACAGCAAAGGTGTGCTACCAACATACACTGAAAGTTCTACAAAATGCACACACTCCGTTATTATCCCTTAATGATTGAGTCTGGTATCCTCCCCTCCATCTCCAGGTTTCACTTTTGACTCCTACGGAGTTGCCTTGTGCGATTACATGTTATGTTTATGTTTTCCTGAAAATATTATTTGCACATCTTTGTATTCATACATTGGCATCCACCGTGCCTGTGTCACGTGTTCTGTTCTATTTGGAAAAGTTTCAATAAAAATATTTGAAATCAAAGTACACATCGCCAAAAGTGAGCATCGTAAACCCCTGAATCTGGCACCTAAGCCCCAAAATGACATGAGATTTCTATTTTGTTGATAGATTTCACCATGCAAAGCTGAAACCCTCCGATCTTCCTGTGTGCCACACAGAATCTAACGCTCAGAGCTGATTGTGTCATCAGATAGGGCATTCACTGTCCAATGAAATCAGTGAACTGCTGATTTCCTCCCTTAAGCCCTAAAAATCCTAGTAGCTGGATACAGACAACAGTTTTCC
Source organism: Geotrypetes seraphini (assembly GCF_902459505.1). Lineage (NCBI taxonomy): Eukaryota > Metazoa > Chordata > Amphibia > Gymnophiona > Dermophiidae > Geotrypetes > Geotrypetes seraphini. The sequence continues at coordinate 92,304,216 of NC_047084.1, read as the reverse complement.
ATAATATGGTTTTATCAGTTTACTCAATACAAATGATATGGAAAATCGTTGGATCAAACCCATTAGGTCAGGGGTGCCCACACTTTTTGGGCTTGCGAGCTTCTTTTAAAATGACCAAGTCAAAATGATCTACCGACACTAAAATTTTAAAAAACACAAAGCACACTGTATGCAGAGAAAATGTTAATTATCATTTATATTTTGCGGGTTTTCAAAGAGGTCAAGGAAGATGACTTTATGCAATGTCACCTCAGAAACAACTATACAAAAATAGACAAATATAACCCATCCCTTTTTACTAAACCGCGATAGTGGCTTTTAGCGAAGGGAGTTGCGCTGAATGCACTACGCTGCTCTCGATGCTCATAGGCTCCCTGCACTAAAAAACACTATTGCGATTTAGTAAAAGGGGGCCATAGTGCAAAATATAGACAGCAGATATAAATTCTCAAAACAGACACATTTTGATCACTAAATTGAAAATACAATCATTTTTCCTACCTTTGTTGTCTGGTAATTTCATGAATCTCTGGTTGCACTTTACTCTTCTGACTGTGCATCCAAAATTTCTTCCCTTTTGTCAGCCTGCTGTATGCTTCCAGACCTCATGTCCTCCGCCAACTTTTTCTTCCTCTCTCCCTGTCCCCTCCCATTTCTTTCTTTCTGTCTCCCTGCCCCTCTTTCTTTCTGTCTTCCTTTCTCTCTCCATGCCCCCTTTCTTTCTGTCTTCTGTCCCACTTTCTTTCTTTTTTTTTCCCTTCTTTCTTTCTGTCTCCCTTTTCCCCATTCTTTCTGTCTCCCTGTCTGCTCCCAAGCCACTGCCACTGCCATCGGGGAACAGGTCTCCAAACCACCGCCACCCCAAGCTCTCCCTGCTTCTTCACAAAGAAGCGTCGAGCTGACCAGATTTCCTCTCCCCACGTCATTTCTGAAGTCAGAGAGGAAGTTCTGGGCCAGCCAAGCAGCTATTGGCTGGCCCAGAACTTCCTCTCTGACTTCAGAATTGACATCGGGTGGGGGAAGTTGGTCTGCTCGGCGCTTCTGAGTCGGGAAGCAAGTAGACCGCGAAGGCAATGCGATCGACTCGCGTTGCCTTCGCTATCTACCAGTTGATCGCGATCAACCTTCTGGGCATCCCTGCACTAGGTGTACTTAGATCATTCTTATGCAGTACTATAGTTCATATACCAGGGAGAAAAAAGATTTCAGGTGCTCACAAGTTCTGAACGTTTTGTAGTCAGATCACCCACTCGTGAGCTATCACTAGTCTAAAAAAAACCTCCTCTATGGTATTAAATTACACCGCTACTTATCAAATTATTTCAATTATTTTCAGTCTTGAGTAGTGTGTAAAGTCCATAACCATTTCTGGAAATTGCAAGAAAAGTTTACTTAGCTTGAGGATTGATTGTTTCCTGCTCAAGCTAAATAAACTTTTCTTGCAATTTCCAAAAATGGTTAAGGACTTTACTCGCTACTGAAGGTTGACAATAACTGAAATAATTGAAAAAATTTGATAAGTAGCGGTGTAATTTAATACCATAGGGGAGTTTTATTGAGACTAGAGATAGTTTACGAGTGGGTGATCTGACAAAAAAAAACGTTCAGAACCTGTGAGCACCTGAAGTCTCTTTTTTTCTCCCCCTCCTGATTTGCGGTTTACCCAATCGCAAATTCGGTTATTCGCGACTTTTTTGCTCCTTGATTTTTAATTCAGAAACGCTGTCCCGGACATCCCCCAGATCGTATCTGATGGTCTAGCGGCGACACAGGGCAGGAGCGATCTTCCTACGCTCCTGCACCGTGCAGAGCCGTCATCAAAATGGCTGATGTGAGTTTCCGTTGTAGTCTCAATGGGAACTCACGGCAGCCATTTTGATGATGGCTCTGCATGGGTCAGGAGCGTAGGAAGATCGCTCCTGCCCCGCATCGCTGCTAGCCTACCAGGAAAGGTCAGGGATGGAGGAAGGCAGGAAGGAGGCGGCAGTGGGTCAGAGTCGGCCCAAAAAAATTATTTGCAATTTTCCCTATTCGTGAGCCGGATCTGCTCCTAACCCCCGTAAATATTGAGGGACTGCTGTACACCTAGTGTGTTTGATCCAATATCATTTGTTTCAATATCATTTGTTGATTTCAATATCATTTGTTTTGAGCTGTCATTGTTTGACTATATATTTATCAGTTTACTTACATGGCAAGCCCTTTGACATTCATAATGTCTCGCCTTAGTTCCAGACATTTTGTAGAGTTGAATTCAAAAGGACCTTCATAAAATTCAAAGTACCTGAAGAAAAGTAATAGACAAGATCTTTCTCAGGCTTCTGTTTTGAATACCTTCTGGCAACAACCAAGACTAAAACAGACCAAAGAAATCTACAAATTCACTTATCAGATTATGAAGATTCTACAACAGTGGTTCCCAAACTTGTCCTGCAAGATCACCAGTCAGTTGGGTGTTCAGGATTTCCATACTTTTATTTATTTACTACTCTTTAAGCCCGTTACATTAACGGGTGCTAGAATAGATGTGTGTGTCTTTCTTTCTCTCTCTCTCCTTGGTCGTTTTCTGTCTGTCTTTCTTTCTTTCTGTCTCTCTCTTTCCTCGGCTGTCTACCACCACCCCTTGCCTGCTCCCCCTATCCAGCAGTAGCCCTTCTCCCTTCCTTTTACATCCCCAGTGTCAAGCAGCACCCTTTCCCTGCTCCTCCTGTCCAGCAGCAGCCCTTCTCTCTTCATTTAACCTCCCCCCTGTCCAGCAGCACCTCTTCTCTGCTCCCCCTTGGCCAGCAGTAGGCCTTCTCCCTTCCTTTTACCTCCCCCGTGTCCAGCAGCACCTTTTACCTGATCCTGCTATTCAGCAGTAGGCCTTCTCCTACCCCTGCTCCCCCTATCCAGCATCCGCTAGCCCGGGCAGCCTCGGGGCTTTTGCAAGGCTGGCCCACCTCGCATTATCGAAGTGGGCCAGCCTAGCAAATGCCCCACGGCTGCTGCGTTTGCTGGTCCGGAGGTGAGAAGAGGCGACCCGGCAGCGGCAGCGCAGGAGTCAAACCACCACCGCCGCTGAAATCGCTGCACGCACCGCAAACCACCCGAAGCTGCTCCACAAGCCACCCCACTTGCCACCAATTGAATTTGGCATGGAGGCACACAGCACGGTGGCAGGGATCACAAAACCCTAAGCGCACATGCGCGCTTAGGGTTTTATTATAGAGGATTTGCCTGCATTCTACACTGTCGGCATATTCACTATAAAAATAAAAAACATGATTTTAGACATCTCTCTTTTATGCATATTCATTAGAGATATCCTGAAAACCTGACTGGCTGGTTTGAGAACCACTGTCCTACATCATCATATTCAGACAAGGAAAACAGCAGAACTTATCATTCAATGTATGCAAGCATTAATTTACATATTAAGCACACCAGCATCAATTCCATTCATTAAAGCAACAGTATCGGCTAGATCAGAGGTAGGGAGCTCCGGTTCTCGAGAGCCGTATTCCAGTTGGGTTTTCAGGATTTCACCAATGAATATGCATGAGATCTATTTGCATGCACTGCTTTCAATGCATATTCATTGGGGAAATCCTGAAAACCCGACTGGAATTCGGCTCTCGAGGACTGGGCTAGATCCTATAAAACACCGATTTGCCTTTGGCTCTTATGAGATCCTAGATTCGATTGATTTCAGTGTGGAGCTGTTGTGGAGACATCCTCACAGTTCCGTGGCTCCACCAGAAGTCCTTGCCTTTGGCTCTTATTCTGCAGTCACTCTCTTTCTACTTTCTACCCTAATATATTTTTTTCCCCCCACTTCTTTTAGTGGGGGGGGGGAGCATTTTAAGGAGGAGGGATCCTAAAGTTTGGCTGGGGGAGGGGACAGGTATTCTCTCTCCTTCCCCCCTCCTTCCCCTACTGCCACCACCATGTTAAAATATACTGGTGCTGGTGGGGATGCCAAGCCCTGCCAGCTGAAGATGCCTCCTGTGCCAGTCCCACATGTGCTGCCAGAGCAGCGCTCAGCGGTGGCATACCTCAGCCGCTGATGTTGGCAGTCCTATGCATGCTTAGTTCACTTGCTGAACTTAGCATGCACAATATAGTTGGCGCTGGCACAGATGAGACTTGCACAGGAGACATCTTTGGCGGGGCATGGCCTCCCTACCAGCCATTAAAGCAGAGGCAGCCTGAAGCAAAGGTGAGGGAGAAGAAAGGAATATATTTTTTCCCTGTGTCCACAACCCTTGTTTTTTAAAAACCTGAGTACGTTCTTCAGTTGCTCTCATATATACCTGTTGTGATGGGTACATGAGTTTCTGTAAATACCTTTTAAAGCAGTGGTTCCCAAACCTGTCCTGAGGGACCCCCAGCCAGTCAGGTTTTCAAGATATCCCTAATGAATATGCATGAGAGAGATTTGCATATAATGGAAGTGACAGGTATGCAAATCTCTCTCATGCATATTCATTAGGGATATCTTGAAAACCTGACTGGCTGGGGGTCCCACAGGACAGGTTTGGGAACCACTGTTTTAAAGGATCAATCAAAGTCTACAAGACTCTAGTTTGCGCCAAGATCAACAGAGCTACTAGAGTCCTACATGACTGGCCTAATGAAGAAAATCCACTAGCCGATATTCAGCATGAGTTAACCAGTTGGGAATGGCTGCCAACCAGCAACTTGCATCTGGGCGGCTAACCGGTCATTTTCAGTGGCATTTAACTGGTTATCACTGCTGAAAATGCCTGGTTGGTACAAAAAAAAGCCAGTGATGTTGAGGACATTCCAGTGGTGTGTCAGCGTTCTATTAATAGGATACAATGAGGTCGATATGTCATTGGCATGACGTGTCCACTGCTGATTGGCCTTTGAATCCACAGCGCCATTTTACAGACATGGCTTGGGAAGTGTTGAATTGTATGCCGAGATTATAATTGTAAGTGCTGTTTAGCTGAATATACCAGTGACCACAAGCAGCCTGAAATCTTATTAAGAATCAATGATAGTTTCAAGTTTATTCGGTTTTTATATACCGCCTATCAAGGTTATCTAAGCGGTTTTTACAACCAGGTACTCAAGCATTTTCCCTATCTGTCCCGGTGGGCTCACAATCTATCTAATGTATCGGGGGCAATGGGGAGATTAAGTGAGTTGTCCAGGGTCACAAGGAGCAGCGCGGGCTTTGAACCCACAACCCCCGGGTGCTAAGGCTGCAACTCCAACCACTGTGCAACACACCCCTCACTTATGATTTTCTTTGTTTTTTTCAGAAAGGTTCACTGTCATTATAATTATCCACTTACAGCTTTATTTCCCCTGAAGAAGCCGCTGGTGAAACGGGCACTCCGTTGGGATTTTTTCAAGATAAGTGTTGTGATTAAGTTTTCATTTCTTGCCATTGATGGTATATTTAAGGAATTTAAGAACTATATTGATATGGAGGATTTTTGGACCCATGATTAGATAGAGTTGGCGAATATAACACTGCTGAAAGTTTTTTTTGCAATAAGCAGTTGTTTCACTCTATGAGGTTCCCCCCCCCCCCCTTATGATTTGATTATCAAGATACACTCGTTAGTTAGGTTCCATCTTTACATCTTATATTAACACTATGGGGGGAGGGGGGGAGTTTAATCATGCAAATGATTACTCGCAATTGGAAGAATTGGGATCACTTTAGTTTTCCTTTTTGGTGGGCGCTGAGCTTATGTTTAACTTATAAATATGAGAAAATGAATGCTGACATGCTGGGGCATAATAAGATATTTAAATTAGTTTGGGGTCCATTGACGTCTGTAGATTTGCTATAGTTGTCCTTTATTTTTATTTTCTGTTGTTTTTCACCCACACATCCGGGGGGGGGGGGGATGGGAGCGGGAGGGGGTATATCTTTTGTTTTGGTATTATTCCTGATGGTAATGATGGATGGCGGAGGGCATTTTTATCTTTTGTATAGATACTGATTGATTATAAGTGTTTGGTTGATTATCATTATTTGTATATAAATTGTATTGCACTTTTTGTTGGCATTAAAAACGAAAGTTTTTTAAAAAAACCAAACACTATGAATAATAATAATTTATTTTTATATACCGCTATACCAGAAAAGGTTCGAAGTGGTTCACAACAAAATAAAATACATACAATCAATAAAATTGAAATGACATAATAGAAACTATCAATTAAAATTGGAATTCCTCAATTAAGAATCAGTTAGAATTGAAATGCATCAGTTAAGAAACAAAAGTGAGTTAAACAGTTGTAGTACTAGGATATAGACATGTCAAACAGACGGGCCTTTAATGTTTTCCTAAAATCAAAATATGAAGTGGCCTCTAATATAGGTTTTCCTAGCCACATATTCAGTTTGACGGCCTGGAAGGAAAAAATTTTGTCAAAAAACTTCTTATATTGGCAGGATTTTAAAGAGGGAAAGTTGAATAGATTTATTCTACGTGCACTCTTGTTGAGTAAGACTCCTTAATGGAGCCTATGTATGTTAGGACCCAGCTCCTGGGCCTCTTTGTTTGGTCTTGTGTGGAGAATCCCTTGACCTTTTTTAAAGTCTGAGTTCAGTGTGATGTGAATGTCAAAGGTTTTACCCCAATCCTCTGCCTGAAGTTCATTAGAGGAGTGGAGCAATTGCTTGGCCCTGCTTCAATCCAGCAGGATCCAGGAAGGAGAAACCCCGCTCAGGAATTGGACTACAGAGGGTTATTCCTGCTTGTAAGCACCTGTGTGGAACCAGATCCTAGGAAGGAGAGACTGTTTGTGGAAGCAGGAGGAGATAGTTCTTTAGAGTAAGAGGTCTCCATGGGTCTCAAGTGAACCTAAGTACTAAGAGGGAACTGGTTTGTCCCAGAACCTGGAATGCCAGTTACCCTAACAGACTTATTGCTTAAGGGATCATAGAAACAATTCATAATCTAAAGCGCGCGGGGACAACTGAGCGCAGTACTTTATCACGCCAAAGAAAAAACGTATTTTTAAGGGGGTGTTGGTGGGGAAACCCCCCCCCCCTTTACTTAATAGAGATCGCGCTGGCGTTGTGGTGGGTTTGGGGGGTTATAACCCCCCTCATTATGCTGGAAACTTAACTTTTTCCCTGTTTTTTAGGGAAAAAGTTAAGTTTTCAGTATAATGTGGGGGGTTACACCCCCCACACCCTCCCCCCAACATGGCAGCGTGAGTCAGCGCGATCCCTATTAAGTAGAGTGGGGGGTTCCCCCCCACACACCCCCAGTCAGAGCCCTTTAAAATACGGGTTTTCTTTGGCGCGATTAAACCCTGCGCTCAGTTGTCTGCGCGCCTTTGTCCTCGCGCGCTTTTGACCAGTCACCCATAGAAACATAGTAACAGAATGGAGCCTTACAGTGCTAGGTCAATGCCTAGGGTTACCAGATGTACGGATTTCCCCAGACATGTCCTTCTTTTGAGGACATGTCCGGGGGTCCCGACAGCTTTTCAAAACCCGCCACTTCGTCCAAGTTTTGAAAAGCTGTGTCGGGCAGGGAGGAAGTCCGCCCAAGTGCGGCCGTCACGTTAAACAATTCTAAAGACAATTCTAAAACAATTCTAAAGATTCTAAAGACTTGGATCAATTTATATGCTCTTCTTGAATGTAAATAAGTCGAAATTAATGATTTTTCCATTCAAAGATGGCCTTTCTCTTCAAACCCCTTCCAAACTCAAAAATCTACCTATCAAAGTGGTACCTTCTTTAAAGTTATTGGGAGTCGCATTCGATTGCAAACTTACTTATCATTTACATATTAGTACTGTGGTCCAACGCTGCTTCTATCGATTGCGCATGATTAAAGCTTTAGCAAAATTGTTAGAGCCCGCGTCCCTGAACATTTTAATCTATTCCCTTGTTATTTCGTGCATAGATTACAGCAATGCCCTCCTCAAAGGCATAACAAAAAAGGAAATAAGAAGACTCCAAACAGTACAAAATACGGCAGTAAAAATTATATTTAATGCAAAAAAATACGACCATGTTACTCCTCTTTTACATAAAGCTCATTGGTTACCAATAGAACATAGGATCACCCATAAGATTCTTCTACCAACTTTTAAAACCAGAGTAAATAACCAGCCAGAATTTATTAATAACCTACTTATCTCATATAACCAAACTAGGACATTAAGATCTACAACTCACAACCTCCTTACCATCCCCTCATTGAAACATATCAGCACAATGAGGACTATAAATTTTCTCTGTTAATGCCCCCTCTCTTTGGAACAGTATCCCAAATTACCTACGCGAAAAAACAACTCTTGCTAATTTTAAGGTGAAGTTAAAGACATTTCTCTTCCTTGATGCTTTTGCAACTTAGACTGTCCTTTAAGGACGACTTAGATTCAAGAAAGGTTTTACCTTCAGTTCCCCCTCCCTTTGTCATTCTTTCCCTTATGTGTTCTCTTTCTCTCTATCAATTGTAGTCAAACTCTTCTTTCCTTTTGTTCCCGTTCATCAATATCTTTAAATATTGTCATTTCCCATTGTCTGTTTCTGTTTAAATTGTATTTTATTTGGCACATTGTTTTGAGGTTTTTGCAAACCGCCTAGAAGGCTTGACTGGGCAGTATAAGAAATTTTAAATAAACTTGAAACATCAAATTAAAAATTGTAATTCCAACCAGGATGTCACCTCTGTCAGACAACACTTTGGAAAACAGAACACTGCATCAAGAATTTTCTGGTGAAAATGCTAAAAGAAAATTTTAAGACAATCCAGGAACGTAAGACATTTGAAATCAAAATAATAAACTATTTAGACACCCACAAGACAAAAAAGATGCTAATCCAACTTGACCTCTCCGCAGCATTTGCTCCATACTGCTACAGATACTTGACGCCATTGGGATCTCAGGCAAGGTCTACAATTGGTTCCAAGGATTCCTCATATCAAGATCCTACAGGGTAAAGTCCAATAATATCAAATCAGAACCATGGTCCAACCCATGCGGAGTTCCACAAGGATCACCTCTATCACCGACGCTTTTCAACCTCTTTATTTCCTCCCTTGGAACCACTTTAGATAACTTAAATGTTACATCCTTCAGCTATGCAGACGACATCACCATACTCCTCCCCTTCGACCCATCAAAGCCCACCACTACAGCAAAACTGGAAATAACCCTAGATGCAGTGGAAAAATGGATGGTAGACCACAAACTGAAACTAAACTCAGATAAAACAAAATTCCTTCTGCTCGAAAAGACCAAAACTCCCACCATTACAGAACTGAAAATTAAAAACACCAAATACCCAATACAGCCCGAACTCAAACTCCTAGGAGTAACGATAGACAGATGCTGCACAATGCAGTCCCAAATCAATAAAACATCCCAGAAAGCTTTTTTAATTATGAGAAATCTATGTAAAATAAGAAAATTCTTCGATCCAGCACAATTCAAGCTAATTGTCCAATCCCTAGTCTTAGGTCTACTGGACTATTGCAATTCCCTCTATCTACCTTGTCCTGCCACAGGCAGGCTTTTTTCAACTAACTAACAGGCAGGCATACCTAAATAACAATTTGAAATGGCAGGGAGAACAAGAAGCATCAGGACTACAATCAAGACCAGCATTCCAGTCACCGGAGGGATCCAGGGGATGGCTATGGCCTACGTACAGACGGAGGATGACCCTGGACGGTGGACAGAGACCTGTGTGCAGACCGAGGCCATCCCCCCCCAGCAATACACTACGGTCTCTACACAGACAGAGGAGGTGGGACAGCTGGAAGAAGACATATTACAGGAACTGATGAGCCTAAGGGAGGAGGTGAGGCGATTGAGAAGCATCAGAGAGGATGAGACCTCCATCGACGGTGTCGCCCAGGAGCTGTCCCGAATCTCCGAGCAGGCACCGGACGAGTCCATCCTCGTGACACCCAAACCCTCAGCTTTGAAACCAACGACTGGGGTACAGGAAATGGCTGGGGACGCCGACTCCTGGCAGCTGGTAACCTCCTCCACAGGCAAGCACAGAAGACCCCCCCTTTCTCAGTTTCTTCTTCATCTTCTTCCTTTTCTCTCAAACATGGCAGTTTTTCATCAACCCCACAAATCGCCCTGAGGAACAGATTCCAGATCTTACAGGAAGGGACTGCAGATGAGGTACAGGAAGACGTCCGACACATGACCCCAGTTCCAGGGACGACTGAACAGCTCCCTCCAAAGAAGCGCAGGGTGGTGGTCATTGGGGACTCCATGCTAAGGGGCACCGAGGGACCAATCTGCAGACCGGATATACAATCAAGGGAGGTTTGCTGTCTGCCTGGAGCAAGAATCCGGGATGTCACCAACTGTCTAGATAGCCTTCTCAAACCGCAGGACCACTTCCCCATGCTTCTCATCCACGTCGGAACGAATGACACTGCCAGGAACACCCCGGAGACCATACCCAAAGACTTTGGAGCCCTGGGTGAGAAGCTGAGGCAGTTGGGAGCGCAGGTGGTCTTCTCATCAATCCTTCCGGTAAGAGGCAAGGGTAGAGGACTAACGAGTAGCTACATGGATGGTGCAAGGAGATGAACTTTGGATTTCTGGACCATGGAGAGGCACTGCAGGGACTTCAGGGGCCAGACGGACTCCACCTGACCAGAAGAGGTAAGAACGTCTTCGGAAGTCGACTAGCCCGCCTACTTCGAAGGGCTTTAAAACTAGGTAAGTTGGGGGAGGGTACCCACTCATACTCTGGAGCAGTAAGTAACTATCCTGAGGAGGTGAGTCGCCACTCTGAGTCCAAGGTAAGTGCACACACTGTAAACAATACATTAGGGGTCACACTAACTCAGGCGGGGAACTCTGTGCAGGGACTTAGCAAACATAAGGTATGGAGAGCTATGTATGTCAATGCACACAGTTTGGGCAATAAAATTCTGGATTTAGAGACGGAAATAATGAACGCTGACCTAGACGTAGTGGCGATATCCGAAACCTGGTTCACGGACTCACACGGGTAGGATATGGTTATACCGGGTTACAACTTACTCCGACGAGACAGGGAAGGCAAGTTAGGAGGAGGGGTAGCTCTATACACTAGAGAAGACATCAAAACTACCATAATCACAGATGTCAAGTACACCGGGGAATCCCTCTGGGTGAACCTAGCTAGAGGAAATGAAAAATGCCTGTATCTTGGTGTGATTTACAGACCTCCAAGACAACAGGTGGACAAGGATGTGGAATTAATCGAAGACATCGAAAACATCACCTTGCGTGGGGACACAGTACTGTTAGGGGACTTCAATATGCCCGATGCAGATTGGAATGCACTTACCGCACAAACTAGCGGCAGCAGAAGGTTGTTAACCTCCATAAAGGGTGCACGGCTCAAACAATTAGTATTGGAGCCCACTAGGGACCAGCGTTATTAGACTTGGTACTCACCAACGGAGAAAGTGTATCGGAAGTTTCGGTTGGTGATACGCTGGCCTCCAGCGACCATAACATGGTTTGGTTCAACCTTAGGAAAGGTTTCACCAGATCGACCACAACAACAAAGGTCCTTAATTTTCGGGGCACTGACTTCAAACGCATGGGAGATTTCGTCCGTCAGACACTACAAGACCATGCCGAAACCAATAATGTAGAGGCTATGTGGGCAAACCTGAAATCTACCCTACATGAAGCAACCAATCGCTATATAAAAACAGTAAGCAAACGACGGAGAAATAACAGACCCCAATGGTTCACTACAGAAATCTCGGACCTCGTTAAGAAAAAGAAAAAAAACCTTTGTTCCTACAAACAATCAGGAAGAGGAGAAGTAAAAGAAGACTATCTGGCCAGGTCCAAAGCTGTCAAAACAGCAGTCAGAGAGGCCAAGCTTCGAATAGAAGAGAATCTAGCAAAGGACATTAAGAAAGGGGACAAATCCTTCTTCAGGTACATCAGTGATAGGAAAAGAAACACAAATGGGATAGTATGTCTTAGGAAAGCAGACGGGACTTATGCAGAATCAGATTCCGATAAAGCCGAACTACTAAACGAATACTTCTGCTCAGTCTTTACCTGCGAGGCACCGGGGTCCGGTCCACAGTTGCAAGCAAGGCAAAGATCAGAAGACTCATTCTGGAATTTCGAGTTTACTCCCAGCAGCGTCTACTGTGAAGTATCAAGACTCCAAGTGAACAAAGCCATGGGACCAGACAATCTACACCCCAGGGTGCTTAGAGAGCTCTGTGATGTCCTGGCAGAGCCGTTATCTGTGCTCTTCAATCTTTCCTTGAGGGTGGGAAGAGTCCCCTTGGACTGGAAAACAGCCAATGTAATCCCACTCCACAAAAAGGGCTGCAGGACAGAGGCTGAGAATTACAGACCGGTGAGTCTCACATCCATAGTGAGTAAACTCATGGAAACACTAATTAAGCATAAATTGGATACGATCCTGGACGAGAATAATCTACGGGATCCCCGCCAACATGGATTTAACAGGGGCAGGTCCTGCCAATCCAATCTGATTAGTTTCTTTGACTGGATAACAAGGAAACTGGATGTGGGTGAGTCCCTAGACGTCGTGTACTTGGACTTTAGTAAAGCTTTTGATAGTGTCCCACACCGCAGACTATTAAGCAAGATGAAATCAATGGGACTGGGAGAGACATTAACTACATGGGTCAGTGATTGGCTAAACGGTAGACTTCAGAGAGTGGTGGTAAATGGTGCCCCTTCAAAAACATCAGAGGTGATCAGTGGAGTGCCTCAGGGCTTGGTCTTGGGCCCGATCCTCTAAAACATATTTGTGGGAGATCTGACTCAGGGGCTTCAGGGTAAAATCACATTATTCGCCGATGACGCCAAACTATGCAACATAGTAAGTGAGAACACTTTACCAGACAGTAAGACGCAGGACCTACTTCTATTGGAACACTGGTCCTCGACTTGGCAGCTAAACTTCAATGCTAGAAAATGTAAGGTCATGCACCTTGGCAGCAGGAATCTATGCAAAACTTACACACTTAATGGTGAGACCTTAGTTAGGACCAAGGCGAAACGTGATTTGGGGGTAATCATTAGCGAAGACATGAAGACTGCCAATCAAGTGGAGAAGGCTTCATCAAAGGCAAGACAAATGATGGGTTGTATTCGTAGTAGTTTTATCAGCCGGAAACCCGAAGTTATAATATCGTTGTACAGATCCATGGTGAGGCCTCATCTGGAGTATTGTGTACAATTCTGGAGGCCACATTACCAAAAAGATGTGCTGAGAGTTGAGTCGGTTCAACGAATGGCCACCAGGATGGTCTCGGGACTCAAAGACCTCCCGTATGAGGAAAGGCTGAATAAGTTGCGGCTATACTCACTCAAGGAACGTAGAGAGAGAGGAGACATGATAGAGACGTTTAAATATATCACGGGCCGTATTGAGGTGGAGGATGATATCTTCTATCTTAAGGGTCCCTCGGCCACAAGGGGGCATCCGCTGAAAATCAGAGGTGGGAAATTTTATGGCGACACCAGGAAGTTCTTCTTCACCGAAAGGGTGGTCGATCGTTTGAATGAACTTCCAATTAAGGTGATTCAGGCCAGCAGTGTGCCAGATTTTAAAAGGAAATGGGATACACATGTGGGATCTCTAGGGGGTAAAAATGGAAATGGGATACACATGTGGGATCTCTAGGGGGTAAAAATGGAAATGGGATACACATGTGGTATCCCTAGAGGGGTTAAATTCAAGGGGGTGGGGTCGTTAGAGTGGGCAGAATTGATGGGCTATGGCCCTTTTCTGCCGTCATCTTCTATGTTTCTATGTTTAACATGATAAAACAACTTCAGACTATACAAAACACTGCCCTCAGACTGATCTACTCCCTGAGAAAATATGATCATATTACAACTGCCTTCCTAGACTCTCACTGGCTACCTATGCAAGCACGAATTCAATTCAAATTCTACTGTCTATTATTCAAAGCATTAAACGGCTCCGCCCCCCTCCCTATCTAAACAACCGCCTAAACCAGATCCTCACCTCAAGACAAAGAAGAACTCCGAACCCTTTTGCCTTCCCTCCACTCAAGGGCACTCAGCGCAAAAAGATGTTTGATAACCTTCTGGCGACGCAAGCAGCAAAACTTAACCACTCCATCTCCAACCTGTTGACGGCAACGGGCGACTTCAAAACTTTTCGAAAAGAAATCAAAACCCTACTTTTCAAAAAATTTATCCAGATATCTTAACCCAACCCTTCCCCCTCCTCCTAGATAAATTCTCCCCCAAAACCTCCACTTAAATAATCTCTTCCTCCCCAAAACACCAACCAAGTATTCAGATCCCTGAAATGTAACATAATCTTATTTGTACTCTAACTGTAATCTATTTATTATATCACACAGTAACGTACAGTCAATTTAATATCCAATTAATCCAGGTACCTCTCCTCCCTTGTAACCAAAAAAAAAACCCCAAAACTGTTGTAACTTCACTGGAAATGTCCAGTTAGCTCTTTTGTAATCCGCCTTGAACTGCAAGGTATAGGCGGAATAGAAGTCCCTAATGTAATGTAATGTAACTTAACAAAGACCTTGGTTTTCTTTCGCATTACAAACCATGAATTTAAACTGCATTGTCACCTTCCATATCTCTCTGTCTCCCACCCACTCAGCCCTCTCTGTTTCTCACCTTGCTCACGCCTTCATCTTCCTGTGAAACTATCACTGAAACGCGCTCATGTTTCACTTATATATACCGATATTTGTCAACATTTGCTTATTTCTGATCTGAAGAAGGGCTACCTTTGAAAGCTAATCAAAAAATGCATTTAGTCCAATAAAAGTGGTATCGCCTTATCTCCTTTATGTTTTGTTTTATTTCTATATATTACCTATGTAAAAGTGGAAAGCCTTGAGTGGAGATCACACTGGTGAAAGATACTGCTTTAGTAGTATCTTTTAATGTAATGAATATTCAATGTTGTTAATATTTCCTTACTGCAAGCTTTAACATGAACATTTCAAACTGGCATAACAGCAGCGTCCCATCTGCCACTTTCTCTTCAAACTCTTCAGCTAATCACAGACCAACCTATGAGCTGGTTAAAAGCACTCGACGTCCAATCCGGCATTTGTAATTCTACATCAAAGAGCTTATACCAGCGTCATCCAATCGATTTCTTCATTTAGTCAAGCGGGAACTAAATCGGAAGGGACAGCAATGGATATTCGACTTGAATGCTCTAATTCCCGCAGGACTAAATGAAGAAATCGATTGGTTGACGCTGGCATGAGCTCTTTGGTGTAGAATTACAAATGGTGGATTGGACGTCGGGTGCTCGTAACCAGCTCGTAGGTGGGCATGTGATCAGCTGATGAGTTTGAAGAGAAAGCAGCAGATGAGACGCCGCCGTCATGCCAGTTTGAACTGTTCATGTTAAAGCTTGCGTTAAAGAGATATTGATAACAATGAATATTATTTATGGATATTTGTGCGATGTAATATTTTAGAGTAATGAAGCATGTGTTATAGATATGTGTGTAATGGATATGATTTATTAAGAAACATAAGAATAGCCTTACTGGGTCAGACCAATGGTCCATCAAGCCCGTTCTCACGGTGGCCAATCCAGGTCACTAGTACCTGGCCAAAACCCAAGGAGTAGCAACATTCCAGCATCTCAAAGAATAGCAAGATTCCGGAACCCCAATGAGAGCAACATTCCAAAGCTGAGATTGTGATGTCATAATGCCTCATCCCTCAGTGCCTCAGAGCCAACCTCATCAGTGAGTCACAGTGGCTTAATTGTCCTATACTTGGTTCACGTTTGAACATAAGAATAGCCTTACTGGGTCGGACCAATGGTCCATCAAGCCCAGTAGCCCGTTCTCACGGTGGCCAATCCAGGTCACTAGTACCTGGCCAAAACCCAAGGAGTAGCAACATTCCAGCATCTCAAAGAAAAGCAAGATTCCGGAACCCCAACGAGAGCAACATTCCAGAGCTGAGATTGTGATGTCATAATGCCTCATCCCACAGTGCCTCAGAGCAGGCCTCATACAATGGCTTGATTGTCCTATACTTGGTTCACATAAGAATAATCCAAAGGGGAATTGGACAACACTAGTGTTTTCCCTGGAGAAAGTGTTTGAAAAGGAAGGCTCAAAAGACTTAAATAAACTTTTAAATAATGGACATCAGTATGAGCCTTTCTGGTTACACACGAAGGAATTAGCGGCTCAGGCAGTAGTTATTAGGTGACTAGCACCAGACACAAGTCTAAATAAAGATTGCCTCATACATCATGTTGTCCTGTGATTCATGTAGTCAAAAAATACATATATATACTTTAAATCACTGCCAAACATTTGCTCCAGGAAAAATTATATCAAAAAATTATATACTAAGACGCTAAATCCAAAAGAGTGGTGAATAAGTTATCTCTCAAAATGTAATGAGGTAAAGTGCTGATAAAAGTGTTAATAGCAAGTCTTACAAAACTTTAAAAAGATTTTTAAGTTAAAGCACAAGTGCAATCGTGTTGAAAAAATTTTCAAATTGAAACAATACCAAAGACTGTGCCCTGCTATCGTGCATTGTATAAATATAAAAAAAACAGTCCGTATCAAAATAGATGAATGCTAGAAAAATCTACGATAAATAGACAAATATAATCCAAATAGTGCATAAATAAAAAAAAAAACAGTCCGTATCAAAATAGATGAATGCTAGAAATATCTACGATAAATAGACAAATATAATCCAAATAGTGCATAAATAAAGTTCATGAAATTCATAAGAGTAATAAATAGTTCATTCAATTGAAAATTCACATTCTTTAGAGCAATTCATGAAATTATCCGTGAAATTTCATCCTGAACTGTTACTTAGCTCAATGTTTGTCGAGAATGAATAGAAATCTCCACTCTGTGCGTTGCGAGTAGGTAGGAATCTCCGCTCAACAGAGCTCTGTTTCGCTACCTTCCTCGGGAGCGGGGATTGCTAGAAGATCACATTTATAAGGGCGACAAGCTATGATTGAAGCTGTCAGCACCATTCTCCAAAGCGTGTAAAAATCAAACCATCGCGTCGGAAGGATCACATAAGAATAGCCTTACTGGGTCAGACCAATGGTCCATCAAGCCCAGTAACCTGTTCTCACAGTGGCCAATCCAGGTCACTAGTACCTGGCCAAAACCCAAGGAGTAGCAACATTCCATTCAGAATCCTAAAGAATAGCAAGATTCTGGAATCCCAAAGAATAACAAAAGATTCCGGAACCCAAGGAGTGGCAACATTCCATTCAGAATCCTAAAGAATAGCAAGATTCTGGAATCCCAAAGAGTAACAAAAGATTCCGGAACCCCAAAGAGTAGCAACATTCCATGCTACCAATCCATGGCAAGAGGTGGCTTCCCCCATGTCTTTCTCAATAACAGACTATGAACTTTTCCTCTAGGAACTTGTCCAAACCATTTAAGTTTCAAGTGGGTTATAAAATTTCTTCCTCAGGGGTCCATGATGCTCATTTCATTTCTATTTGAGAACCATATGGAGTACAGCAATTGAAGTTTCAAGTTTATTAAAACATTTTTTATACCACTAACTCAAGTTTCAAAGCGGTGTACAGCATTAATAAAAAGATATCTTAAAAAGAAACAACACAAATGGGTATTAAAATATAGTACAATATGATATTTGGTTAATAGACTTTGACATGAGACACATATACAAACTACACACAGTTAGGAAAGTAGGGTTGAATTACAATATTTAAAATAAAGCACACTTAAGGATTAAAACAATAGGTTGGGAGAGGGACTATTGTTGGCTTAGCCCTAAAAAGGACAGTTTTATCCGAAAACATCCTCAAATAAGAATGTTTTGAGAGACAGGCAGCAAAATTCTCCTGTCGACAATACTGCGCAGTAGATACACTGAATGCACCTCCTGGTATGTAATAAAACTGAACCAAGTATAGGACAATCAAGTCATTGAGACATCACTGATGAGGTTGGCTCTTATTGGTGGAATGAGGCATTATGACATCAGAATCTCAGCTCTGGTTGCCAGCACAGCCAAGCCCAGCCCCAGCCCAGCTAAGAAGAGAATGATGTGGATATGATTCAATCAATGATCCGAAACAATGTCAACACATAGAATTTTGTTTCTGCAAATTGGCACTTGATGAAATAAGATGGCACTCTTTTCAGCTACAGTGGCATCATAACATTCAGAATTTAGGAAGTTGTTTGGTTGGGCTGAGAACGTTTCAGCACCCCCATCATAATTTCAAATAAATGTTACCTTCTCATAGTTTGACACTGAAAAATTGAGTCTTGAGGAAACATTTTGAATAGTTTGCAATCTCTTCCGTGTACTATGTTGCAATAATCTATTTGAGATAGTACAATGGACTGCACCAACAGCATAAAATTATCTCGATTAAAACAATAATGGATTCTCCTCAATTTTCTCAGTTCAAAGTTCGTTTAACCAAGCGTGCAACTGAATTTCCAAAGTTAAATAACTATTAACAATTCTCAATATTTTACATTCAGATTCTAATTTCAAATGTTTATCTTGAAATTTAAATTGTACCTCTTAAGTGGGGTTGACTCTAATGCAGGGGTGCCTACACTTTTTTGGCTTGCGAGCTACTTTTAAAATGACCAAGTCAAAATGATCTACCAACAATAAAATTTTAAAAAACACAAAGCACACTGTACGCAGAGAAAATTTTAATTATCATTTGCATTCAGGATTTTTTTCAGAGATCAAAGCAGATGACTTTAAAATATGCAATGGCACCTCAGTAACAATTATACAAAAATAGACAAATATACCCCCTCCCCTTAAACTAAACTACAATAGAGGTTTTTAGCGCAGGGAGCTGTGCTGAATGCCCCTCACAGCTCCCAACATTCATAGGCTCCCTGCGCTAAAAACCACTATCACAGTTTACTAAAAGGGGTCCATAGT
The DNA here is from genome assembly GCF_902459505.1 of Geotrypetes seraphini. Taxonomy (NCBI): domain Eukaryota; kingdom Metazoa; phylum Chordata; class Amphibia; order Gymnophiona; family Dermophiidae; genus Geotrypetes; species Geotrypetes seraphini. Next base: position 92,285,283 of record NC_047084.1, on the reverse strand, counting down.
GCAAAATATAGATAGCAAGATATAAGTTCTCAAAATGGATAAATTTTGATCACTAAATCTATATATATAAAATCGGAGGTATGTATGTGTGTATGTATGTATGTATGTGTGTGTGTGTGTATGTGCCGCAATCACGCAAAAACGGCTTGACCGATTTTAACGAAACTTGGTATGCAGATCCCTCACTACCTGGGGTATATGTTCTGGGGGTCTCGCGGCCCACCTGCACACGTGGGCGGAGCTACAAACTGAAAATCAGATTTCACCCATTCATGTCACTGGCAAAAATGTAAAAAGCTGCCAACGCAAAAACGTCTTGCCCGATTTGAACGAAACTTGCAACACATCTTCCTTTTCAGTTTAAGAGATTGCAAATTCCAGTGAGACTTGCATTCTCTATCACAATCAACAAATCACAGGGACAGACTATTACATACTGTGGAGTGGATTTAAGATCCCCCTGTTTTTCCCATGGACAACTCTATGTTGCTTGCTCAAGGGTGGGTTCACCCAACAATTTATATGTTCTTGCTCCTGGAGGTGAAACTAAAAATGTTGTTTATAATCAAGTTTTGTGTTAGTTGTATTGTATTCATTTTGTCAAATATTTCACATTATAATTTGAATATTGTACTTTTTATAAAGCTGTAAAAAAATAATTTCATTCACCACTATAAAGTATCTTTATTTGAATCCATTTACAGTGTTATTGCTATAATTAAATACCCGTGCAATGCCGGGGCATCAGCTAGTTGAAAATAAAATCATTTCCAACCTTTTTGTCTGGTGATTTCATGAGTCTCTAGTTGCACTTCCTTCTTCTGTAAATCCAATATTTATTTCGTTCTGCCTTTCGTTCTTTCTGCCCCCTCCCCTTTTCTTTCTTTCTGTCTCTCTTTCTTTCTCTCTCCTTCCACCCCCCAAGCCACGACGTCAATTTCTCCACTTCCCCTATTCTTTCTCTTTCCCTGCCCCCCTCCCCCAAGCCACCACGCCGATTTCTCCCTGCTTCCCCGAGCCAGGCCTGGCGCGTACAAGCGCCGAACCCACAAACCTTCACCTCCGACGTCAATTCTGACATCGGAGAGGAAGTTCCAGGTCAGCCAGGCAGCGATTTGCTGGCCCAGAACTTCCTCTCCGACGTCAGAATTGACGTCGGCGGTAAAGACTTGCGAGTCCGGCGCTTGTATGCACCTGGCCTGGCTCGGGGAGGCAGGTAGAGCAAGATCGCAAAGGCAATGTGATTGACTCGCGTTGCCTTTGTGATCTGCTGGTCGATCATGATCGACCATTTGGGCACCCCTGGTCTAAAGCAAAACTTAGCCCATTTTTCCATTAACATTATAGTATCACTAACCAAGGCCCCCTTTTATGAAGCCGCATTAGGCTTTCTTATCGCTGGCCGTGGTGGTATTAGCTCCAACGCTCATAGGAAGTCTACGAGCGTAGGAGCTTTTACCGCCGTGACCAGTGATAAAAAAGCCTTTAGGCATCTTCATAAAAGAGGGAGGGCAAGTTTATAATATTATCTTTGGTCATATCAAAAGGGAGATGGATAGTTTGCCTCTTGTGGGAATCAACCTCATACCTCATTGTTTAGCTACTTGGCTGATTCCATATAACCCTGTAAGATTTTTGCATTCGTCTTACGTCTCTTGAAGGGTAGTACCATCTTCAGTAAGGATTTGGCTGGACTGCACGGGATAGTCATCATTTGCTTACTTGGCACCCTCATTGTGGAATGCATTACCACTGGATTTAGCTCGCACCTGTCTGTGGAAGGCTTGCAATCTAAGTTTGTATACGAAGCAATGGAGAGTTCAATGACTTTCCCAAGGTTACAAGGGGTCAAAGTGGGACTGAAAACCCTTCTCTTTGATACCTCTCCCTTCATTCTCCTCCTTTTCCCCTTCCTGCCTGACTCTGTTCCGCTCTTTTTCTACCTTCTTCTCTCTGCGCGACGCACAAATGGAAAATTAGATTAGACTTGAACCAGGCTTCTCTGGTTCTCAGCCTGCTGCTCTGTTAGGCTAGTCCCCCACTACAGTGTTCCCCCGGTCATTCGCGGTCGGCGGTTCGCGGTCCCAGTCATTCGCGGTATTTTCCAACCGCGACTGCCGACCAGAAGAGGACAGCTGGAGAGGCAGGAGAGAGCAGCCGGAGCACCGGCGAATGAAGGAAATTACTCGCTGTATGCTCCGACCGCCTCTTCTTGCACTAAAGTCGGGCCTTACCAATCAGCAGCAGCAGCGTGTCAAAGCAGGGATGGATAAATTCCTGGAGGTAAAGTCCATAAACTGTTATTAAGGCTAGTGCTACCAGGCGTCCGGTTTTCCCCGGATAGGTCCTCCTTTTGATGATATATCCGGGGGTCCGGACGGCTTTTCAAAACCCAGCACTTTGTCCGGGTTTTGAAAAGCCTCCTCAAATCGCATCGAGCAGGGAGGAAGTCCATGTGCGGACGCCATGCGATGACATCACATGCACACGTGCGTGACATCATCGCGTGGCATCCACACATGCGTGGACTTCCCTGCCTGTCAAGAGCAGGCAGCAAGAGGCGGGGCTAGGGCAAGACTAGGGGCAGGATTAGGGCATTACAGGGCAGGGATGGGCAGAACTGGGTGGGCCTGGGGAGGGTCTAGGGGTCCTGATTTCCCGATTGGAAAATCTGGCAACCCTAATTAAGGCAGATGCAGGAAATCTACTGCTTACTCCTGGGGTCAGTAGCATGGAATCCTTCTACTTTTTGGGATTCTATAAGGTACTTGTGACCTGGTTTAGCCACTGTTGGAAACAGAATACTGCGCTAAATGGATCTTTGGACTGACCCAGTAAGGCAATTCTTATGTTTTTATATCTTACTGAATTTGGTTTTTTTTAATTCATTTATTGTAAGCCTTTTCAATGTCCTGGTGCTTAAGGGACGGTGAAGTAAGTTGTATTTATCACTACGTATTACCTGGGGCAACCATATTAGTCTGGAGTAACACACATGACAGAGGCAGGAGGATATTTTGGACTTACAGTATAAGATGCCAATTGCCTCTGTCACTTTTATCTCTTTTTTTTTCTGTATGATTCCAGTGCTTGACTTTCTAATTTCTGATTCTTATGTGAGCCAAGTATAAGATAATGAAGCCATTGTGACATCACCGATAAGCTTGGTTCTTATTGGTGGAATGAGACTATTATGACATCACAATATCTACTCTGGATTCCAGAGAATGTCATTCTTTAGTGTCTATCTCAACCTCAGTCCTTCTACATTTACATTCTTCAATGCAAGGTTTGAGGGTCAGTGGCTGAGCCCATTCATACTCTGATTCAATGAAGCCATTTTGAGATCACTGATGTGATTGGCTTTTAGGCACTGGTGGAATGAGGCATTGTGACATCACAATATCTGCTCTGGATACCAGAGACTGTCATTCTTTAGTGTCTGTCTCAAGCTCAGTCCTTCTACACCAGCATTGTTCAATGCAAGGCTTGAGGGTCACTGATTGTGACCATTCATACTCTGATTCTTCCCTCTCCCCTTAAAGAATGACATGGGGAGGGTTTCCCGCAGTTAACCATGGGGACAGGAACGGTGATGAATTTTGTCACTGTGCCATTCTCTCCAGTATTCTGTAACAGGCCATTTACATGCAGATGGGACACTTACGCATGTAAGTGATGAGATTACCACCATTTACGCACATTCTTGCTGCCAAACACTAGGCGACTGTATTTAGAATTACGCCCCTTGTCCTTAACCGGTGACTTATTTTAGTGTGTCCTGCAAAACAAGTCCTCCATTTGTCTCAAGATGCCAAGGTTTTGCTCTATGGACATTTTTAAATTCTTTTCAATCCTCTGTAAAAAGATGCAGAGTTACTGTGACATCCTCTCTAACAGATCATGATCATGGGCTCTTCTGCACTTGTCAGCTAACCTCCCGGACTTTAATTTTAAAATCTCATCTGTAACATATTTAAATCTGTGTGCCAGCAGTTCAGTTTGCTCTCGATTTACGGTAGATGGAGCCCATTTATCCTATCCCTTCTAAATTTTTTTAAAAAGCCCTAAGTCTTAATAAACATATGCCATTTTTATCACTTGACCCATGCATTTAATGAGTTATGAGTTGAAAGATATTAAGAACATAAGAAATGCCTCCGCTGGGTCAGACCTGAGGTCCATCACGCCCAGCAGTCCGCTCACACGGCGGCCCAACAGGTCCAGGACCTGTGCAGTAATCCTCTATCTATACCCCTCTATCCCCTTTTCCAGCAGGAAATTGTCCAATCCTTTCTTGAAAACCAGTACCGTACTCTGCCCTATTACGTCCTCTGGAAGCACATTCCAGGTGTCCACCACACGTTGGGTAAAGAAGAACTTCCTAGCATTCGTTTTAAATCTGTCCCCTTTCAACTTTTCCGAATGCCTTCTTGTTTTTTTTATTTTCTGAAAGTTTGAAGAATCTATCCTTCTCTACTCTCTCTATGCCCTTCATGATCTTATAAGTCTTAAAAGCGCATGTTTTCCAAATCTTCACAATAATTAGCTTCTTCCCTCACCAAATGTTATTAAATTAAAGGAAAACTGTTTCACATGCAGAGAAACAAATCGTGACTTATGCAATTCATTTCCCTATCAAATGGAAAGGCTACGGTCACCTTTGAGAGAGGTTTCAAATAAACATATTCAATCCGAGGTGGAGGTGCCAAGATATTCAATTTCTAGAGTCACAGAGGCATCACTTGATAGCTTCCTGTTTACCCATGCAATAAATCCAAAGACTGAATTCAGAAAGTACAGGAATTAGACTGGGCTAAATTAGTACTTCGTTACCTTCTCTCTACTTGCCTGCTTCCTGTCTTTAGAGTACGAGACATTGCCTTTCCCGTATGCAAAAAACATATGTGAGCAGATTAAAAGCACAGCCAAAATGTGTCCTTAGAAATAAACCTTGTTTCATTTAGGCTTAGCTGACTTTGGGCTAGATTTACGAACCTGCCCGATCGTGACCGATCCGTGTCCAATCCGGGCAGGTCCGATGGATTCAGAAATCAATAATATTCTAAGGTGTCAGGTCAAAAGCGCGCCGCGACAAAGGCGCGCCCAGACAACTGAGCGCAGCGCGGAGGCGCGCGCCGCTCTAAATTACTGTTTTTAGGGCTCCTTCGGGGGGGGGTGTGGGGGAACCCCCCCACTTTACTTAATAGACATCGCGTCGCATTGTGGGGTCATTGTGGGGGCGTTGTGGAGGGTGTGGGGGGTTGTAACCCCCCACATTTTACTGAAAACTGAACTTTTTCCCTGTTTTTAGGGAAAAAGTTCAGTTTACAGTAAAATGTGGAGGGTTACAACCCCCCAAAACGCCGGCGCGATGTCTATTAAGTAAACTGGGGGGGTTCCCCAACAAAACCCCCCGTCGGAGCCCCTAAAAATTGTAATTTTGTGCGGCGCGCGCCTCCGCGCTGCGCTCAATTGTCGGCACGCGCTTTTGTCTTTCACGCCGTTGTCTATGAACCTATTCTAATGGGGCGATTGGAGGAAGGCCCCCATCCACCGACACGGATTGCTAGTGTGTGATCCAGACGCATGCGCAGACCATCTGCTTTCCCTGTAGATGGTCTGCGCATGCGTTCGTGTTCGTTTTTGCTGTGGGGTTTTTTTTTGTTTGTTTGTTATGGGGGGGCCCAACTCTCCTTCTATCTCTTCAACTCTCTAAAAGTTGTCTTGAAGGCCGATCCCCGGCGGCAGCAGCCTCTTTAAAAGGCTAAAACTCACTGGCCCTGACTCTCCTGCTCTCTGCCGCCTTCCCTGCAGTGCGAGCCTGCAAGAGAGTCGGGGCAGCAGAGATCAGTCTGGGTGGCAGAGAGCGGGGGGGAGTTTGGATTTGGGGCAGAGAGCAGGGCGGTGAGTCAGGGCAGTGAGAGGAGCTAAACAATGCAGCCAACAGCCACTGCTCTCCCCCCTCCCCTCCCCCCGGGGCTTCTGCAGAATAAAGGCAGCCAAATTGGGGCAGCAGAGAGCAGGGCGGCAATGGAGCTGGAGAGTGGAAAAGGACATTTGCGACTGGTCCCCAGCAGTCACTTCTTGGGCTGATCGGCCAGCCCAGTCGGTTTGCAAAATTTGTTTAGTGAATCGCGTCCCTGCCTACTATGCATGCCTTTCCCCTCATTTGCATGCGCGGATCCGAATTGGATCAGCAGAGAGGTAAGTGAATCGGGCCGGAGTAAAATCGGGTTGCAAAGGGGTCGCAGTACACACTCGGTTTGCTTTGTGAATCTAGTCCTTTGTCTCAACAGCTGACCCTACCCTAAGCTTAGTCTTATAAACCATTCTACAGACTGGATGCTGTGCCACTGTAGCTGGTATACCAAGACTGAGGAGTGATCCAGGAGCATATAACATAAAATAAAACTCGCTTGTATTCCAATAATACCGCTAAATTCTATGCGGTTCACAAAAAATAAAGAATACAGGTGAATAACATAATATAACATAACATAATACTTATAGACCACGTTACCGAAAAGTTCTATGCAGTTTACAAAAGATTATAAACATTAAACATAATCGTATATTTAAATGAGTCAGCTAGTCAGGCATTTGGAGAAAAGATAGGATTTTAGTTGTCTAAAATGTCTGCAAGAAACAGCTGTGAGCAACAATGATCGAAATTCTTTTTCACGAGAAGCTGCCTGAGATGCTAAAGAGTGATTTAGGAATTTCTTGCTTTTACAACCTTTTACAGAAGGGAAATTGAACAGAGCATGAGTTTTTCTACTGCATTTGTGCGTAGCTAAGGAAAAACTATTAGCCAGATAAGTAGGGGCTGCACCATATAAAACCTTGTAACAAAAACAGCCCAACTTGGACAATACCCGAGCTTCCACAGGCAACCAATACAATTCGCAATAAAATAACGTAAGACGATCGTATTTCTTCAATCCGTAAATCAATTTAACTGCTGTGTACCTCAAGAAAGTTCTAACTTCCAAAGGATTCTATAAAATGATGCGTTTTTAAAGCATGTTGAAACTGTTGGTAGGAGTTGGAAGATGTAAATACATAATTTAGATCCTTAGCCCATAAGGCCACTTGAAAAGACAATAGACACTCCTGGAATTTTTTTAAAATTTACAACCCTTTGCAGATGGAAGAGAGAAAAGGTGATGGTAGCCAGTGAAACAACCAAGGAGAGAGAAAAGACCGGGCTGTATTTGTATTTCTTCCAGCAAGGGACGTGGAATTCATCACATGCACCAATGGCCCAGGAACATCTAATGGGCTGAAGGAAGAGTTACCATTTAAAATTATACCAGCCAATATTCAACCTGCGGTGATTAGCATTTATTTTTAGGTTAGCTGCTCTGTGAACCATCTTTTTTAGTTCAATCTTTATTAAGGTTTAACATCTTACAAAAAAAATGCAACACACACAAATATATTATAAATATATGTAAACACACAGTAGGAAATTCGTAACAGAAACATGTCATTTTCTACCCATCCCTCCCTTCTCATCCCAACCCACACCCTACCCCCTACCCTCCCTCCCTTTGTCTGGCAGGTCAATCATTCCATCACACACATTGCTTAACGAAACCCTCCAAAGGGCTCCAAACATCCTTAAATGAGGCCATATTACCAGACCTTTCAGCTAATGGTTATAGACCAGTGGTCTAAAACCCAAAACCTTTGCAGGGCCACATTTTGGATTTGTGGGTCTTATTAGAGAAATGACAATTTTGCATGAGGTAAAACTCTTTATAGTGTATAAACCTTTCCTTTTGGCTAAGTCTTATTAATAATATTGTAATTTATAGCTAAAGAGAGATATAATCAAGAAACTGTTTTATTTTACTTTTGTGATTATGATAAACATACCGAGGGCCTCAAAATAGGACCTGGCGGGCTGCACGTTTGAGACCACTGTTATAGACAATATATAAAAATGATGTTTATGATTATTATTTTTTATACTAAGATATGCTTGCGTACCTGAATATAAACCATGTGGAGGGGCATAATAATAAAAAAAAACGTCTAAGTCCCCTTTTGGCCTAAGGCCTTAAATGTTGAAAGTAGAAGCAGGGGAAATGTCCATTATAAAAAAAAAAACATCCAAAAGGAGGTTTTTTTGATAATGGCCTGCCTCTACGTTCAGCTGTTTAAACACCCAGACCACCACTACATCTACACTAACACCATATATTCAACCTAAAAAAAGTCTAAGTCCCAAACGTCCAAAACAAGGGCTTTTAGGCAAAGGAAGAGCCAGTCCTTCACCTAAAAGCTGGATTCTGTAACCAGTGTCTGTCAAAAACAACACCGGTTACAGAATCCACCCCCCCCCAACACAACGATCGTGGCAAGAGGGAGGCCAAGCCCTCTTGCCCCCGCCAGCCCCCACCGTCCCCACAAGCATCGGGGCAAGAGGGAACCTAAGCCCTCTTGCCCCTGCGATCCCCAACTCCCCCCCACCCCCCCCCCCCCCGCCGATTACGATGGGGCCAGGAGGGAGCCCAACTACAAGATCGGGCAGGAGGGAGCCCAACTCCTCCTGCCCAGGTGAACCCACTATCCCCCACCCCCACTAAAATATGGGCAGGAGGGATTCCAGGCCCTCCTGCCCTCGACGCACCATCGTAATCGGCGGGGTGGGGAGGGGGGGTTGGGGATCGCCGGGGCAAGAGGGCTTGGGCTCCCTCTAGCCCCGATGCTGTCTAGGACGGAGATGAACCCTCTCTCCTGCAGCGATAAGCCCTCCCCCGGCGATTACGATAGGGCAGGAGGGAGCCCAAGCCCTCTTGCCCGGCGACACTCAGAACCTCCGACACCATCGGGGCAAAAGGGAGAGACGGTTCATCTCTCCTGCCGGCAATGGTGATCGCCCTCCGAACCGCGACACTTTGGGGTGAGGATCGCTGGCAAGGCCCACCCTTATTCCTGAACTTAATTGCACATTTATCAATTTTTATCTTTGTGGTTGATATTATTTCTGGTAAGTCAACTTGACCTGGAGTTACATTACATTAGAGTACATTAGAGATTTCTATTCCGCCATTACCTTGCGGTTCAAGGCGGATTACAAAAGAATTATAAACAGTAGGTTACAATGGAAGATCATTTGTCATTTCTAGAGAGGTAAAGAGTAAGTCAGGTAGTTTCAGTGTGGCGGTAAGAGGGAGGGGGGAAGGATGTGATGTTAGGACTGTTTCAGGAATTTCTTGAAGAGTATAGTTTTTATTTATTTTCTGAACATCTTGTAGTCTGGGGTAGTTGTCAGTAGATTGGAGATCTGGTTATCTAGTTTTACTGCTTGAGTGTCTAGGAGGCCATCATATAGTTTTTTCCATTTCACTTCTTTGATTGGGGGGGGGGGTGAATGGGGTGTGTTAATTTCCTTTCCATGACCTAAGCCTTTTTCTCGGAAAGTCCAATGTTGTCTTTGTCATAAGTTGTGTACCAGCTTCTAGGGCAAAGATAGATCTTCTTACAGAAACTACTTATGTTGGCAGAGAGATAAATATGATTTTCTTGTAATTTGTTTAGTGCTTTTAGGCTTAATATATCCCTGAGTGATTCATTTATTACTTCTACTGCCTCAAGTTGAGGAATATTGGCATACAAGTTCTTTACATCCATAGATACCAATATTATTGGGATACCTATTTCAATTTTCCCCAATTCTTGTATCAAGTGTGTGGCGTCCTCTATAAATGATGGAATCCTATGTACTACTTCCTGTAAATGAAAATCCACATACTGTGACAGTGGCTGAAATAATGACCCTCTACTACTAACTATTGGACGGCCAGGGGGAGCTTCTAGAGACTTGTGTATCTTGGGGATGATATATACAAATGGTATTTTTGGCTATTCCATCCATAGATACTTATACTCTTTTGTTGTAGTCAGTGTTGTACCAAGTGGGGGGGGGAGGGGGAGGTCCGCCCTGGGTGCAAGCCATGATGGGGGTGTTTCCGGCCTAGGAGTCATAGTCCAGGAACTTCCCTTCTCACGGCCCAGTCCAAGGCTCTGGGTAGTCCCTGTGGCCCAGCATGTTCTCAGCCTTGTCGCCTGTCTGGTCCGATGGCCCTTTTCCTTCCATGAAGCTGAAAAAACTGCTGCCCTCGGCAGTGATTCAGCTACGTCGCCCGCGGCTCCCCTTCCTGCTTTCTGCATCTGCCAATGATGCAACTTCCTGTTTCCGCCCGGGTTGATTGCAGCAGAGGCAGACACGGAAAGAAGGAAAGGGAGCCGCGGGTGATGTAGCTGAATCACTGCTGAGGCCGGCAGTTTTTTCAGCTTCACGGAAGGTAAAGGGCCATCGGACAGGAGAGAAGGCTGGGAATATGCTGGGCCACGGGTCTACCCAGAGCCTTGGCACCAGGCCGTGAGAAGGGAAGTTCCCGGACCATGACTTCCAGGCTGGGAACACCCCCCTCATGGCTTGCACCTGTGGGGAACATTACTAAAAATATATTTTTACATTGGGGGGGGGTCAAAAATGATGGCAGAGGTGTCAAAAAATAATGGGCCCCGGGTGTCACATACCCTAGGTACGCCACTGGCTGTAATCAATTCCTGTTCCCTGGCCTCATTCAATTGTTGTAAAATCTTATGACTAAACTCAATAGTGGGATCATTATGTCCCAAATCACAGTAATATTCCACATCCCCTAGTTGTCTAAAAGCTTCTTGTTCATAATCGCTCTTCCTGAGGACCACCACCGCACCTCCCTTATCTGCCTTTGTTATAGTTATTGACTCATTACATTTCAATCTCTCCAAAGCTTGTTTCTGACAAATTGTTAAATTATAAGAAGGTTTTACCTGTACATCTTCAATCAAATCTACTTCCTGTAGGACAAGCTTCTGAAATGTCTCTACAACCGGATCATTTTGACCCGGTGGTAACCACCGTGATTTAACTTTATATTTATCACAAAAAGCTCTCCCTTGATGATCACTTTCCTGACGCTATTGCTCTCCAAAATGTACACGTAAACGCAATTTCCTAAAAAAATTTATATCAAGTTTCAAGTTTATTCATATATTTGATTAAACGCTTATCTTAGGATACTAAGCGTTGTACAATGATAATAAAAACTTTTATAGACAAACAAATAAGTCAGACAGTTTTCTTATTTAACTATTAAGACCTTAGTGGTACAGTGGGAGGGGAGGGAGGGGAGAACTACAATATTTATCAAGGAAAGATACATAAAAGGAAAGTACATTAGGGTAGGGAAAAGTTAACAAATTTGCTGGACTAAATCAAATAGTCAATTATAGGCACCTTATATATAACTGCACTCTTAGTTTTGAAGGAATCATAAGCAGCATAAGGCACAAAGGCCATACCGAATTATAAAACAGATATCTCATCTCTAGTTAAATTAAGGTCAGATAAATTAATCACATTCACTAATTTTTCTGCCTCCTGGTTTTGATTTGTCTCACCCCTGCCTGGGCAGGTTTCATAACTGGCTTTGGGGGGATGAGACGTAAAAAAAATCTGCTGCTAAACCTTGTATATGATTACCTTCAGTATTCCCACTAGGGCTTACATTAGTGCTGATATCCTCTGCTGATGACGCGCTCGAGGAATTAATATACATGACCTTTTTCTTTCCAGCAATCATCCTACATGATCTATGATTTTTACTCATCCACGTATATATGTAGCCTTTAGTGTAATCACATTCATCCCTTTTAAACGTTTTAATTTTTTGCTGTCTAGTGTCAGTTCTATGCACTTGCATATTTTGATTAAATTCTAATAGCTGAATTTCAAAGGTCTCATCTGGAATCAAAGTCTTCTGCTGCTTCACGAGTCTCCTTCCTTTTCTTGTCCAAAATGTCCACCGTTAACATCAGATCAAGAGAGCACCTACTTAATACTTCATTCCATCTTTGTACGTATTCCCCCTCATCTAAAAACCTTGGTTCTTTTGCTATTCTTAATCCTCTAGGGACTCTTTGTAATTTACAATATTCAATTAGAGTTGCTGAAGGCAATTCAGTCCTAATCAAATATTTATTCTTTTTCTCAGTTTCTTTCCAATTAATTGCTTCTACTATTTCATTATCATTCATTTCAAATAATCTATTCCCCCCCCCCAACAATGCTCCTATTCTATCAATTGATAACCCTGATTTGGATTCCCACCCCAGGACTGTCATTCCTCCTAATATTCTGGATACACCAATCACCTGAGAATGGAGGGGCTAATTATAATATATAAATAGCGTCATCTATATATACCATATACCCATTCAACACCCACTATTACCAAGACTCCAATTTTTCAAACATTTATTAATTTAATTTATTGGAGTCTTAGTAATAGTGGGTGTTGAATGGGTATATGATATATTTATATGGGCAGCGCGCCTAAGCTGTAACAACGCTTACGCACAAAGAGCCAGATTATCAAAAAGTTGCCAAAGGTTAGGCGCCGGTAGTGTTTTAATTGGTTTTAAGTGGCGCGATAATTGGTCGTGCCATTAAAAAAAAACAATTAAAAACTCATTAAAAAAAATAATAAATGACGCATCGTTAGGTGCTCTCCGGGACCAGCGCCTAGTAACATCGAAGCCTGAAAGCGGGCGTGTTTAGGAGTGGCGTCGGACTTTGGTGTCCATAAGGCACTGCTGGCTGCGATTCTGCAAGGATCCTAGACGCTGGAAATGTAGGCCTGTAGCAGATGCTCATTTTTGAGGTTCCCCCTGCAGCAAGCGCCACTTACAGAATCAGCCCCAAAGTGTCTGTATAGAATACTAGCATAAACCAACATTGGAATGCCTAAATATACTCAAGTACATTAACGCCAAGTCTAAGGATGTGTTCCACCCCCCCACCCTCCCCATGAACTCCACTCAGTTGTAAGTCCCTCCTATCTGTGCCCTTCTCTTCAACTGCCAACTCCAGACTCCGTCCCGTCTGCCTTGCTGCGCCATATGCTTGGATCAAGCTGCCCGAATCCCTATGGGGGTGCTATCGACTCCTAACTCCTCTCACCTTGGGTTCTGCATCCCGAACCCTATATGTCATGTCTGTCTGTCCAAGTTAGATTGTAAGCTCTTCCAAGCAGGGACCGTCTATACATGTCAAAATGTACAGCGCTGCGTACTCCTTTCAGCACAATATAAGTGATAAGTAATAGTAGTAGCTGCAGCAGGAAGAGTGGCAGGAGACCATTTGCAATATTGCGGATGGGGGAGGGAAGGAACAGCGTGTCTCACAAACTGTGTGTTTCCTGGTTTGGCTCCCTGGTTTTTTTCTTGCTTAATTGCAGAATCCTTGCTTCCCTCTTATTTTCTTGGTAAAACTCTGCAACCACATTCCAGATGTCAACTTAGCTCCTTGAGCTGCATGTTTGTTCCTTGGCCACCGGAGCAATATTCTGCAGGCAGCCCAGAACACAGTGGTTTAGTATGTGATTTCTCCTATGCCCTGGGCTGCTAGAACATGTTCTCCCACTCACTATGCTTGCCCTGTATTGGTAGCATGGAATGTTGCTTCTCTTTGGGGTTCCGGAATCTTTTGTTACTCGTTGGGATTCCAGAATCTTGATATTCTTTAGGATTCTGAATGGAATGTTGCTACACCTTAGGTTTTGGCCAGGTACTAGTGATCTGGATTGGCCACTGTGAGAACAGGCTACTGGGCTTGATGGACCATTGGTCTGACCCAAGGGTTTTCTTATGTTCTTATGATCCTTGCTGGGGTTCCAAAGCTCGGTGTGAGCATGTGGCAAAGAATCTGATGTGGACTCTGCAGAAAGGTGGCCAGTGGTCTGGAATCTAAGTGCCAGGGTAAGTGCTGCAGTGCAAAAAGGGATGAGGAACCAGTCCCAAAAAAACAAGAAAAGTGCCTGGAGTCAGGGAGAGCAGAGCAAGGAAATGATCCAAGGGTAGGGTTACCAGATTTTCCCAAAGGAAAATCCGGACTCGTGGCCACGCCCCCAGGCCCACCCCATCCCTGTGTCCTTCCCCAGCCCACCACCATCCCCCCCCTTAACCTGTTTGTGCAGACAAAGTGCCAGGTTTTGAAAAGCCATCTGGACCCCCGGACAAGTCCTCAAAAGGAGGACATTTCTGTGGAAATCCATGTCTGGTAACCCTTTCTAAGAGGATTGAAGGGGAGTCACAAATTGAAGATGAGTTAAATTTACAAACCAAAGGAAGTCTCACCTGCAAAGGAAAGTGAGAAGTGGGAATCGGTAAAGGGATAGGTGAGCTAAACCGGCACAGAATGGCAACTAGCTAAGGAAAAGTGCATTGGACCTTACCGGGGAGAAGAGGGAAACTGAAGTCTGGGAAAATGAGAAACAGAACAGGTAAAAAGATTTAGGGCTCCTTTTACGAAGGTGCGCTAGCGTTTTTAACGCACGCACCGGATTAGTGCACGCTAGCCGAAAAACTACCGCCTGCTCAAGAGGAGGCAGTAGTGGCTAGCGCCTGCGGCATTTTAGTGCGTACTATTCCGTGCGTTAAGGCCCTAACGCGCCTTCGTAAAAGGAGCCTTTAGGGAATAGAGCAGTTAATTCCCTGGCTCCAAATATGAAGCATCAAATTATGCCTCTGTAAGAGGAGACAAAATAAAAAAAAGGTGCAGAGGGAAGAGATGAAATTAGGGAATAATGAAAAAAGAAATTGGGGGAATAGAGGATGGTGTAGATGGGCTAAGGAAAAAGAGGGACTGGTTATGGAATCTCTTATAATAAAACGCTAAGCACGCATGCGCAGTCGCACCGCCTTGTTACCTGATCTGTAGTTCCGTGGCCGGCAGAGTACGCATGCGCGCTTACCACGCATAGCCAGACAAAGTTCAGATGCGCTCCAGGTCAGCGACTCGAGTGTCTAGGATCCATTCCTGGTAGCGGGGGGTCGGCGCCAGGGACAGGGGGAGAGGCGGCGGCGGCCGGCCCGCCATATCGATGAGGAGGAGACGCAGGGTGCGAGCGCGGCTGACATCTGGGCACGCAGGCGGGAGTCGTCGCCGCAGAGGTGGGCTTTTAAGAAGGTAGCCTTTTAAGGTGGACTGGGACAGTTGCAGCCAGGCGCCCTGGCCGCAGTGGCGTACCTAGCAAATGTGACACCCGGGGCCCATCATTTTTTGACACCCCCCCCATCTATATGAAAAATATGATTTTTAGTAACAATCTACATAATCCCACAACAAGAGTGTACCTAGGAAAAGGCAGCATCTTAAACACTGCAGTGAGCACTAGAACACCAACACATACATTGCAAAACTAAACAAACCAGATCCTGCACAGTCAATTGATCCAGTACAGTCGATGCTATCAGAAAGCCATGTCCCTTTCATACACACAGACAGATTCACCTTTGCCCAATATGGAATAATCACAAACTAAAAATAGAAATATGTAGACAAAAGTTAAACTGAACTGCCAAGAAACCAGACTTTGCATACAATGCAACACCACAACACCACAAAAACAGTAATACATGTCCTCTAATACTGTGCAAAATATAAAGATAGTAGATGTAAATTTGAAAAACTGATACATAACAATCACCACTTTACAAATTAACAAATAAAAATAAAACAAATAATGAGAAATATGAAAATACCATTTTATTGGACTAATCCCCGTAAGCTCGGTCCTCATCCCCACAAACCAACTGATTCCATCCACACAAACCTTGAATTGTTTTATATTGAACTTATTATATTAAAGTATAAAAAGAAACAATATTCTGTACAATTGTCAATTTATAAATCAGCTTCTCCCCACTCTCTCTTCCCCATTTCCCTTCAGTGTCCTCAGCCCACTCTCTCTCCACTTTCCTTCAGCGCACGCACATAAAAACAAGCAAGTAATTTTATATCATTTTCATTCTATTCATTCATAGAAATTAAAGTCTAAATAATGCCAGTCACATAACAAAACATGATTTTACAAAAATAATTCCCTGCAGTCAAGCCTGCAAGGATTACTAGATGTCTTTCAGCAGCTCCCCTCCCTCCCTCCCCGTTACCTTCGTGGCCAAGTCAAAATGATCTACCAACAATAAAATTTTAAAAACACAAAGCACATTATACGCAGAGAAAATGTTAATTATCATTTATATTCCGCGGGTTTTCAAAGAGGTCAAGGCAGATGACTTTATGCAATGTCACCTCAGTAACAACTATACAAAAATAGACAAATATACCCCCTCCCTTTTTATTAAACTGTGATAGCATTTTTTAGCGTAGGGAGCTGTGCTGAATGCCCCACGCTGCTCTCAGCGCTCCCTGCACTAAAAACTGCTATTGCAGTTTAGTAAAAGGGGCCCATAGTGCAAAATATAGACAGCATATATAAATTCTCAAAACGGACACATTTTGATCACTAAATTGAAAATAAAATCATTTTTCCTATCTTTGTTTGGTAATTTCATCAATCTCTGGTTGCACTTTATTCTTCTGACTGTGCATCCAATATTTGTTCCCTTCTTTCAGCCTCCTGTATGCTTCCTCTCCTCCAGACTTCATTCCCTCCCCCAACTTTTTCTTTGTTTCATCCTGTCCCCTTCTTTCTTTCTCTCTCCATGCCCCCTTTCTTTCTGTATGTCTGTCTCTTTCTCTCTCTCTCCGTGCCCCATTTCTTTCTTTCACCCTGCCCCTTCTTTCTTTCTCTCTCCATGCCCCCTTTCTTTCTCTATGTCTGTCTTTCTCTCTCTTTCCCCATGCCCCATTTTTTCTTTCTTTTACCCTGCCCCCTTACTTTCTTTCTGGCTCCCTGGCTCCCCCCCCCCTTCTTTCTTTCTCCCTTCCCTCCGCCATGCCACCACTGCTACCACCACCATGCTGCCATCACCGCCGGGGAAAGGCTACCACTGGCCATCGGAATCAGGCCGGCGCCGAATTTGCCCTCCTTCTTTTCCCGCGGGCTGACCAACTCTGGCTGCCCGACATCAATTCTAACGTCGGAGAGGACGTTCCGGGCCAGCCAGGCAGCGATTGGAGAAGCAGCAGGGAGGGAGAATTCGGCACCGGCTTCTTTCTTTCCCCCTCGGGCCTTGCACCTGGGGCGGACCGCCCCCCCTTGGTACGCCACTGCCTGGCCGGTTTCCGTCTAGCACCCGTTAATGTAACAGGCTAAAACACTAGTAGTGCTATAAATGGCTTGAATGGAGGGAAGGAATGAAAGAGCCGACACGCTAGGTGGGGAAGGTGAGAGTGGCTGGAACCTAGCTTTTTATTTCATCCATATTCCCTGCCCCTGTTCTTGACATTTGGATACAGGTTGGTCATCACTACCATTCATTACCAGATGCACTTTGTTTTTCCTTTTTATTTTTGGCTAGGTAAGGGGAACCTTGTTCTGAGTTGAGCACCCCCAATCATTTTCAAAACTTTCTAAAACCCTGCTAAACTAACTGCTTTTAATACATTCTCTGGCAACAGAGTTTAATTACACATGGAATGAATAAATATTTTCTCCGATTTGTTTTTAAATTGCACGCCCCCCCTAGTCCTTCTACCTATTACACACTGCTCAGTATTTTATAGTCCTCTAATACAGACATTAGTGCTAGCCAACTGAAAAGCAAATATCAAGACTAAAGTCTGTTATCCCAAAATAGCATACACTAGAGCCTCCACAGATATTAAACTGCTTCGACTGAATGATTATGCAAAGGATGCCAGTAATCACTCCATGCTACAGTTGTACATCTGATCGTATTTCAAAGGCAAGAGGAAGCAGTTTATGAATGCTTGCCCGACTGTCAAAAAGAGGCAGCCAGCCAGCACTACTCTGCCAGAGCATTCCTTTGGGTGTTTGTGCCTGCAACACATTCTCATCCGACAGAGCAGTCTCCAGCCCCATCCCGTCTCCACCTTCCACTGGACCTGGGAGAGGAGGGTCACACTTGAATGACCTCAGCCAAGAAAAGGGATTTTTTTGTTCAGTTTAACATAAGACTGCATAACTTTGAGGTGACTACAAAGATTTCTTTTGTGAATTCACTTCAGATGAAAAACACTAGCTACGGAGTCAGTCACAGGAATAGGGTTACCTGGATTTTCCCAGACGGCTTTTCAAAATCTGGCACTTTGTCCAGGTTTTGAGATGCTTCCCAACAAAATCGCGTCAGGAAGGGACATCCGCGTGGATGCAACAGTGTGACATCACGTGTGCGCAAAGTCATTGAATCGGGTCTGTGCATGCGTGGATGTCATCTGGGGCGAGGCTGGGGCGGTTCTGGGGGTGGGGCCACGTGTCTGGATTTTCCGAAAGGAAAATCTGGTAACCCTTCACAGGAACATCTTGCCTAATGATCAAAAGAAACTAGAGCACATCTGAATATGTTACTGTTCAGCATGATGTTGTCAGGGTGGGAAGTTCCAATGAAATATTGTGTGATTTATCTGCACTTCCAGGTATACAGTAGTTCCAGAGATGCTAACTCTCACTCAACAGGAGTGTGTCATACTCAGGGCAGGATTAATTCGTCGAGGGCCCCTAGGCACACAAGTCCACTGGGCCCCTTGCCACGCCCCACCCCCCTTCCACACCCCATGCCACACCCCCATTTATTTACCCATTTTCTTATTTACTTCTTTATTTCCACTTTATTTCTATTATTTTAAAATTCAAAACAAATAACAAAGATTACCATACCAGTGCAGATTTTTTCTATGCAACCCCCTTCCTTCCTAGAGGAAGAGATCGTCAGCTGGCAGGGCTTTGGGAAGCCCACCAATTTATATTTTGCATTTGGGTAGGAGGCATGGGGCATGGCGGGAAGAAAATTTAGTGCCCACCATTTTATTGGGCTAATATATTTCTCAATTAGCTTTCAGAGGTTAAAACCTCTTTCTTCAGGTCAGTTACAGTATATCCCTGTCCTGACCTGAGGAAAGGAGTTATGGTCTCTAAATCAGTAAAAAAATGTATTAAAATTAGGCCAATAAACAGGATCACCTTATTTCCATTTTCTATTAATAACGATTATCAACACAGCTAAAATAATACTTTATCCTAAAGCAAAAATTAATATATAAAACAAATAGAATTTTTTTTCTACCTTTGTTGTCTGGATTCTGCTTTCCTCATCTTCTCATCATTTTCTTACTTCCATCCTTTGTCTGCCCTCTCTCTCTTCCATATGACATCTTCCCTCTTTCTATTTCCCTTAAATAAACTGTCTATCCTGTGCCCCTTCTCCCTTTTGTACATGATTCATCTCAGCTTCACTCCCTCTCCATTTTTCTGGTCTGGCATCTCTATCTACTTTCCCTCCCTCCCCTCATTCCCTAGCATCTCTCTTCTCTTCTATCTCTGCTTCTCCCTCCATGGTCTGGTATCTCCTTTCCTTCCTTCCTGTCCCTCCCTCCCATGGTCTTGGCATCTCTCTTCCCCTAGGCCTCCTTTCCATCTGCTATTTCTTTTCTCACCCCTTTTTTTCTTCAGTGCCAAACAGACAGACAAAAGGTGGAAATGGATCTTTCACATTCAGTTTTCTTCAATTTTTCTGCCTCCTTCTCAAATCTGGTTACCTTTTCTTCTTCCCTTTCCTTCATGTGCAGTACATTTCCCCTCTTCCTTACTTTAAGGGCTCTCCAGGACGGAAGAGGCTAAGGGTAAAACGAGCGAGGAGCAGCACACATGCTACTGCTAGGTCAGGGGGCTGCAGCAACAGTGTGTTGCCTCCAGATGGATGATATGGGCCGGCGTTCTATGCGCGTGCAGCTAGGAAAGCATGAGGCAGCAACCGTTCTGTTCCAAGCAGTGCTGCTGCTCGGCCAAAGCTGCCCTCTGATGCAAACCACCCAGGCGGAAATAGGAAACTGCGTCAGAGTGAAAGCTTTTGGCTGAACACCACTTGCAACAGAACGTTCGCCGCTGATGCTGGTGGGGGAGGGTAGCCGCATTGCCGATTTTCCCAGGGGCCCATTTGAAAACAAAAAAAGTTGGAATCGTCTGTTGTTGCTTCAGCGGGCCCCCCTGAAAAGTTTGGGCCCTAGGCACATGCCTACTGGGCCTACCCGTTAAACTGGCCCTGGTCATACTCATTTGAAAATTTTCTTACTCTCATACTCTTTGAGCCCCATTTCTCACTCATCAGAACTTCAGTACCTGTGCACTATCTAGATCACTGCTTTCATTAGAGGGAAGCCTTAGAGAAGTAAGCCAAGTGGTCCAACCAGGGGGAAGAAACCTGAACACATCTTCCTGCTTACTGCTTCCCCTCGCCCTGTCCCTTTTCCCTTTGCATGTGTTCTGAAACTGATGTACATACTTTTAACTACTGGGCGGAAGACAATTTTCATCTAAAAAAATTTACCCAAACTGTTCACCACTTTGTCTGGATTCTTCCAAAGACAAGTCAACATCATAATTTATTTGCAAAGCAATACTACACTTAAATCATTCTAGGATTTATACCCTTGATGTACTCGCTGAAAAATCTCACTCTTCGGGCCTTCAATCTCACTCCTTTGCATGGTAAATCTCACTCTTTGGACTCATCATCCGTAGCACAAGGACCTTCACATTAGTAGGTAATTGTCTACTTCTGCTTCCATTGACTTTAACAGCTTCACCTCCCCCTCCACCCCCCACACTTATGTCCAGATAGCAGAATAAGGTTGACTGCAGGATCTGCAATACAGGAGCCTATCCCTGGATATTCAATGAGCACTTTGAAAGAAAACATTTATCTGCACAAACTCTATACAGCAATGGTTCCCAAATTGTGAATCAGGAACCCAAGTGGCATCACAGATATGAGTGCTCCCTCTTCCTTTGGACCTCCTCTAAGACCTATATCCAGTAGTGACTTGAGAATGCGGCCTGTGAGTCGGTGAACATTCACAGGCCTTGCCACCCCCCCTTCCAGTGTGGGTTCTCTGATAGACTGGAAACCCAGAGAGGATACCGAAAGAAAATAGATAAGAAATGGGCGGGGACTCTAAGTAACATACCATAACAACAAATTTCTAGACCACATAGCCGTAAGTTCAATGAGATTAGCAAAAGCTTATGCTATGAAAAATACAAATTATGTATTAAGAATACTGAGAGATCTAATTCTCTTATAATTTCAAAGATAGACTACTGTAACTCCCTATATAAGGGAATTTGTCAGAAAGACATTAGACGCCTACAACTAATACAAATACAGCTATTAAAGTCATCACAAACACAAAAAAATTTGAGCACGTTACCTCCCTCTTAAAGAAAGCTCACTGGCTCCCCGTCCAACACAGAATAACTTATAAGATTGCCATGTTAATATTTAAAATGCTCAAATCGAAGGAACCGGTATTTATTGATAAACATCTGATCCCGTATGAATCTAATAGATCCCTAAGATCTTCCAATCAACACCTGCTTTGAGTCCCCTCATTGAAAATTGTAAACACTCGCCAAACAACAATATTTTCAATTACTGCCCCCACAATTTGGAGCGCCTTGCCCATTTATCTTTGAGTAAAACAAAATCTAGCAAAATTTAAAGGAGGCTTACCCCCTCTTCTACAAAGCTGTGCTAGCGGCTGGTACTGGTATTCTCTGTGAACTGATAGCTCTGATTGTATAGGCTACCAAGTCTATGATTTTCCTTAATTGTTTTCAATAGAGTCTCATTATTTTTTCCTTTATCAAGTTGTACATAATATTTGATGTTTCTAGGATGCCCAAGTATTTATACTTGGGCATCCTCAGGTGCTAGACCATTGATGCTAGACTGTTGACCGTTCATTTGCTATTAGTAATACAGGCAATCCCCGGGTTAAGAACGAGTTAAGTTTTTAAAGCTGTTCTTAAGTCAGATTTGTATGTAATTCAGAACTTGTAGATTTTAAGATTCTTGCTGCTTACCTCTTCTCACAGCTGACAAAAATGTTCCCTCTAAGGTACAGCATGCACAACCACACACTGTTCTTAATGTGGCCATGCATGATTCCTGAATCTGCTACAGAAGTGTAAGAATCTATGCCACTGGAAATACTGCTCAGTGACATCAAATGAATCTGCAACCGCGTTCTTAAGTACGAGTCTTACTTAAGTCAGGTGTCTGTAAACTCAGGGACTGCCTGTATTAGTAATATTGCCTGCCCCTGACGTAAACAACCCCATGGAAAGTCTACTTACTGTAGGTAGATTTATGGGTATAACAAATTATTGCTACACAAACAAGTCACATGCATATCTAGTTTCTAGAGCAACCCATAAACACCTCATCCAGGGTTCAGATTTTTGCCTACTTATACAAATACAAAGACCAGAGCTATATGAAATATTTTTATTTTAGAAATAGAAAAATATAATTCACAAGCCAGCAGTAAATAATAACCAATTATTGTTCACAAAATATCTGAATACATATTATATATATATATATATATCTCATTACATAATTATTACACAATAATCCATAAGTAAATGAGTAAGCATAACTAATTCTTACACACTAGGTAATTCCTACTAATAATAAATTCCCGATTATAGCAGCAATCTAAAAATAGCTTATCCCCATGGGACCTTAACTCTCCTTATCCCAAAACAATAGAATTTTATCTAGCCCAGTTGATAAGATAGATAGTTCCTTATTCTCACCCCTTTAAGGTTATGCCTCCTCAGAACAGGGAGATGGAATTTGTCCGTTTCCTTCAGCGCAGCAGATGTGAAAATTCCTTTGAGTTTGTTACTGGAGCAAGCTGTAAGATATATATGCTAAAGTTCCTTATGTAATGTAAAACCAGATCTGTTTCGAAAGCAGTTCTTTGTTTACAATCTTATCTGAGAGCTAAGTAACAAGAGGTACTTATCAATTTCTAATTATTAGAAGGTGTGTAGAGAAACCTATGTGAAGATCCAAGCTTCCTTACATCCCAGCATAGACTGCTCATTAATTAGACACCTTCTCCTTAGTTTTCATCAGATGACCTCCCTCGGACCAATCCAGAAACAACCCCAATTAATAGCCCTTTTGTGTATATTCGTGCACTGGCCTTGAAAGAGAGGCGTCTCAGTAGACAAGAGAGACACATACCGATCCTAGCAGCTCATGCCTCCTCCAACTTTCTCAGGAGCTGAGCAGGGCAGATGCACATACTTCTTGTAAACAAGCCCAGAATGCACCTGGCAGGCAGCAGAGATGATTTTTCTTGCAGAAGATGGTTCATGCTTCTTGACATCAGTGAGAGAGGCCTAACCTTAGGTGTGAGGAAGGAAGGAATCACCCCTACATTACCTTGGTAAAAGTTCATGTATTCTTGATCCCCATGCATAATTTCTAAAATAATTTACCCATTTAAATTGGCTTGTACCCAGGTAAATGGCTTTTGAAACCTGCAAAAGCCATCATGTTATGAACCCATCATACATCAGATCAGCTAAATCACCTTATAATGGATGTCGAGTTTTAATTAGTCAAAAAATAGCTGTGTCAAGTGCCAACAAATTGACAGTAGTGCCAAAAATATATCACAGGAGAAAAATATTGGCAATGTTCCTCACATCCTGCTTGACTACAAACAGTGCATAACGTATTGAAAGAAAATACTCTCCTCTTTCAGAATGAGAATATACCAGATTGTAAAGAGACAAACTTTTGAGATGAAAATAGAAATATAAATACATGACCAGAGGGGCATAGAGGAGATAGGTATACAGATATGGGTAAGGACAAGGACTGGAAGTGAAAGACAGGCATAGAACTACAGAAAGAGATAGCCGTACAAATAACCATATATAAACATGTAAAGCATATATAATTATAAACAAAAAATGATACAGGGTCTACTCTGGTCTCCCAGCATTCCCTCTTTACGAGTATTTCAGTGGACGAATGTAGGAAAATACTTATATAAGAGAGATTGAGAGTTTGTGAGATGTACCATTTCCCTGAAAATAAGACCTACCCCAAAAATAAGCTCTAGTTAAGATCGACCCCCGAAGCCCCCCCTCCCTGAATGTCCCTGACACTCCCTGACTCCATTCCTGACACTAGTGCTGCCTGATTTGCTGAAAAAATTGGACTTGTCAATTCAGCAACCCCACCCCTGCTACTTTAGGAGGCCTCGGAGCGAAGCCATGCCAGTCTCACAGTGGAAGGGTTGGGAGGGTTCTGCTGTACAGGGGGATGGGTGAGAGGGAAGGAATGATGTTGCACATAGGGGGGTAGAAAGGAAAAGAAGAATTGGGGTGAAGGAGAGGAAGGGAGAGATGATTGTTGTACATTAAAAAAATAAGACATCCCCCAAAATAAGCCCTAGTGCATTTTTTGAACCCCAAATGAATATGACACTGTCTTATTTTCGGGGAAACATGGTAGATAGAAGCACAGAGTTAGATCTCTAGATGGGTAAAGATGGGATAGAATAAATGCTTCATGTCTTGAAAAGCCCCAGTATGTAGTGGGGAAAAACATCATTGGCTACTTTGATCTCCTCAACATTATCATTCTGTGTGTCTGTACCTGCTGCCGGCATCACTGCCAGTCTTCACTGCTCCTTCATCCGTGAAATTAAAGGTCCCGGTCCAATTTCCCAACTCCTCGCCACTCTGCCAGCTAAACTGCAGTCCTCTAATAAGAGAATGAGGTAGGTGATATTTCATGTCACTCAGCTATTAACTCTTTCAGCATACCGTATGTCATCTAAGTTCACAATGTCACACCAGGAGGGTCGATAAGATTTAGATAAAAAATGCTATGCACCAAGAGGACATTTTCGCTTATATCGGTTTCATTTCCAGCCTTCACCTAAAAAGGCGTGTTTATTTTCAAAAATTAAAATATATTTTAAAAATTTATATACCGTATATTATCTATACGGATTACAAAGTCACAGTCATTAATGTAGGATAAACAAACATTTTAACTAATTGTAAAAACTAAACCATATAATGTGATCATCTACCTCCCATTGTTATTTGTTGTATGGCGACCCCTGTTAAAATAAGTAAGAGTTTATTATTTGTGGAAGAGATTTGACTCTTAACTCTCATAGACATGCCAAATAATACTGTATCATATGATAATGCCACATGATTTTTTAATAAATTATTAATTTGGCTCCAAATTAATTTCCAAAAATCCATAATAAATGGACAATAGAACAATAAATGATCTAAAGTCCCAGCTTCGAGATGACAATGCCATCATCTATCAGACTTAGAGCAATCTAATTTTTGTAAATGAACAGAGGTCCAGAATGCTCTATGCAACAGGAAAAACCATGTTTGTCTCATAGATGCAGACATTGTACATCTCATCCTCCAAGACCAAATTTGTGGCCATTGAGATGCAGTAATTTGATGCTTAATCTCAATACTCCAAATGTCCTGAAGACCAGTATTTGGTTTTTTATTCATAAATCCAGATATTAATTTGTACCACTGAGCGGCCTGATGTCCCAGGAAGTCCACCTGAAAGCATAAGAATTCCAAACTATGTTGATTATTAAGATTTTTCCATTCAGGAAACCCTCAAAGTACTACCGGTGGGAGTCAGCTTTCCATATTTAAAATATTTTTATCTCTGCCAGCCTCTGAGAACCAACAGCACTACTGCCATTTTGCACCTTAAGTTAGAAGGGTGGGAGCAGAAGGGGATTGCTCCCGCCCCTACCACTACATCATCAGGAATGACCCCCCCCCCAGATCAGTCCCCCAGGATGGGTGAGGAGGGCATCGGGGAGTACCTTGTTGAAGGTGTAACTTACCTAGTCAGGTGAAACCCTTATATGGAAGGCTGACCCCTAGCACATACCACTTGGGAAGCATTAAGGGAGTGTTTTATGGGGGGTGGGGGGAGATTGGATTGGCATTTGGTAGCTGCAACTCGGAAGTTATGTAAGTGCCAGCCAATATTCAGGGTCAACACCTGCATAGCTAAGTGACCGATGGTAGGGCAGCCTTTTGTGCCATCCTATCTCGCCACTTGGCTATGCAAGTACCTGCACAGAAGAGCCAGGGAATAGTGTTGGGGAGACAGTGGGAATGGTAGGTCATGATCTTGGACCTGTGTTTAAAGGCCCAGCACCAGTGCTGCATCTCCTTGCAACTTGGTTTAAACCAGTCTTACTTGCAAGGAAGCTCTCTTCCCATGACTGCTATCGAACGTCATAGCAGCTACAAAGAACCCTATGCAAATACATTACAAGGATCTCATTAGTATTATAAATGAGCACTCTTGTGTAGTGCTCTATAATTTTGGCTCACTTTTTACGGGAAACCATTTCCAGCAGGATCTGAGCTGTCGTAGCCTTACTTTCTTGTCAGTGACTGAGCACCGAATGGCTCAGGCACTGACAGGAAGGTAAGGCTTTGACAACTCAGACCACACACCCAGCAAATTAAAAAGAAAAAAAGACCCCAACCTCCCTCCTTCTGATCCCCTCTAGCTGTCCATGCCCCCCCCCATCACACCAGGACCCCCATACTGAGAACCTTCTCCCCGTGTCCCCACCCCCTGACCCCTGCAGTTTAAAAAAAAAAAAAAAAATCAGCAGGAGGGATGCCCACTCCTGACACAGGGCCGGGATACGACCCCCAGGGCACCCCCACCTCACCAAGTACCTTATTTTTTAAGTTTGGAAGTAGGAATGCCCACTCCTTCCTGCTGGCAGGCCCGCCTCTTCAAAATTGAGGGCCTTCCCCTTCCCGCTGCATCCTGGGATAAACTGGGAAGGGCCTAAGCCCCGATTGGCTCAAATGCCTAAGGCCCCTTCCCGAGAGGGGTTTTAGGTACCTGAGCCAATCATGGCCTTAGGCCCCTCCCAGTGTATTCCAGGATGCAATGACACAGGCCTAAGGCCCCTCCAAGTGCATCCCAGGATGGAAAGAAAATGCCCGCTATTTTGAAGAGGGCCTGCCAGCAGGAAGGAGTGGGCATCCCTCCTGCCGCTCTTCAATTTTAAGATACGGGAGGGATATGGCCCACCAGGCCACAAGGTTTTAATGGGAGCCCATTAAAAAAAAAAAAAATAAAAGCTGCGCCCATTTAAAAAAGCAGCTCCTGATCTCCCTGACTGCTGGTTCGGCTGATCGGGGCAGGGAAATCCTCGATCAGCTGAGCCTGCAGCTGCCCCAATCAGCTGAACCAGCAGGCAGGGAGACCAAGGGCTACTTTTTTTTTTAGCAAGAGCTGCTGTTTTTTGACAGGGTGAGTAGGAGGAGGAGCTGTGTTAGAGAGATTGTTCTTCTGAGCAAATGCCAGGCACAGTTCTTTCCCCCTTTTACCGGCAATTCTCCATATGAATAGCATGCTATGGTGCTAAGCATCACTAGAAAAAGAAAAATCGCTCCCACCACAGCATTTTGTACCATAGTGTTGGAGCTTTGTGCATCTAAGCCGTGGTTTGCATACATTCAATGTTACTTCCCCTGCTTCCCTTTTGTATTCAATACTGTAAACACCAAACAGTAGCAAGAACAAAAGATCCGTTCCTCAACATCTAGCAATCCCAGCATCCATCACCTGCTAGCTCAAAACTAACAAGCATATTCACACCTACACTGCTTCTGTGTTAAGCTCTCACAGCCAGCAGACCAAGAGAAAAAAAAATTTAACATTGCTAAAGAGATCAAGTGATATCCAAAAACTTAACTCCTTCTACCTCTGTCTTCTATGTGTAATAGGATAAGCTATGTTATTCCCAGATAAGCCTCTTTTTCTTATTGCCAAAATGTAGTCCAGGTATGAGATGTGGGATGACAATATGTTTTCCTTTTTTTAGCGGCAAAGTTTGTGTCCGCTCTACAAATGGCGATGACTGAAAGAAGATACGTCAAATCCGACACAGTGGAACTAAGGCCGATGCGGTCCGTGTCCTGCAAAGGGCAAAAGACTGAAAGAAGATTCGCCAAATGCAGCACGAGTGACCAAAACGATAAAGGGAATGGAACTCCTCTCGTATGGAGGTTAGGACTCTTCAACTTGGAAAAGAGGTGCCAGGGGGAGAGGGTATGATTGAAGATGATTAAATCCTGTGTGGTGCAGAACGAATAAAAGTGAATTGATTTTTTCACTCTTTCAAAAATTACAAGACTAGGGGACACTCAATGAAATTACAAATAAGAGGAAATATTTTTTCACTATATTTTTTCACTCAACAAATACTTAAGCTCTGAAACTCATTGCCAGAAGGTAAGGTAACAACAGTTAGCCTAGCTGGGTTTAAAAAAGGTTTGGATAATTTCCTGGAGAGAAATGTCATAGTCTGCTATTGAGACAAACATGGGGGGAAGCCACAGCTTTCCCTGGAATTGGCAGCATGGCATATTGCTACTATTTGGATTTCTGCCGGGTACTTGTGACCTGGATTGGTCACTGTTGGAAAAAGGATACTGGGCTAGATGGACTAGTGATTTGACCCAATATGGCTATTCTTATGTTCTAATGAACTAAGACTGACACCATAGAAACTTCTATGGTCTTTGTCCCACAAATGGCAAAAGACAAGTGAAGTTTGGCAATTCCAGAGTTGTAGATCACTTTATTGTCACATGCTGCAAATGACAGTGCTGTCAGTTTCAGTCTTCGGGAAGCAGAGCTAAGATTGTGATGTCATAATGCCTCATTCCACCAATAAGAGCCAACTTCATCAGTGATGTCACAATGGCTTGATTGTCCTGTACACCCCTCTGGCCTCCAACCCAGCCAGCAGATTAACCGTTCCCCTTAACTGTATCCATGACATCTTGTTTGTCTGTTTTGCCTGTTTAGATTGTAAGCTCTTTTGAGCAGGGACTGTTTTGTTACCCTTTGTGACTCTGTGCACCGCTGTGTGCGTGTAAGTTAGCTCCTGTTTGCTCCCCATGATCTACATTGGCTCTTAACATTGTAAATCGCCTTGCTCCTTCTTAGGCATAAAGTGATCCACAAATCTTAGATTCAATTTTTGCTGCAGCTTTAGTAAAAGAACCCCCCAAAATGGCTTCAGTGTACAAGAAAGGCCCACACTGGGGACAGTGCAGGGCATTTTTCAGCACGGCTTTGGAGCTGTTGAATCCTTTGATATCTGTGACAAGGTGTGGCTGGCTCCAGGACTATTTTTTCAGGTACCTATTATACTTTTTTTTTTTTTTTTATAAATCTTTATTAAATTTCCAAAGTACCATAGTGCAAACAAACAATTTCAATATACATAAGTTTGCACGAAATGCACATTAACTTACAGACATTAATGTACAACCATTCCCCCCCCCCCCCATTTACGGTGACTGCACTTTGTTACACTGCTCAGCTGAGAAGTTTTTTTTTCATTATTTTATTTTAGCTGTCGCTTTCTTTTGCATCATTATACGCTAAACCTCTTTCCGATTTGTTGGAGACTAGAACCATATCGCCTGAGAATGAGTAATATTTTCAAAGGCATATTTACACTTTGTGGCAGCTGAAATTTTTCATATCACATGGCTGAAAGGTTTTTTTTATCTTGGTAATTGTATTCCTTGTAGTATTCTCATTATTTTGAGGCTAGAAACATATAACCCTAACGAGATGACTATTTCTTACGAGCATAATCCGTTCCAGGAGCATGCTCGTAATCCAAAATGCTTGTTTATCAAAGCGAGTTTCCCCATAGGAAATAATGGAAACTTGCTTTGTGGGGCTCCCGCCTTTATTTGATCTTGGATTTATTGAATAAATTTATGAATAACTCCTGCTATTTCTCCTCTCCATTATGCTCATACTCATTTGGTCTGTGGTGGTCAGATGTGCCTCTCTGGACAGATCTGAATTTAAAAAAAAACATGTTTTTTGTGTGTGTGTGTTTATTAATTACCATGCATGTTTTGCATTATCTTGCTTTTATTGCAATTACTGTGCATGTTGCTTTGTTCCCTGCCTTGATCTGTGATAAGTGCAGGTTATAAATTTTGTAAATAAAATACTTACATACATAAAAAAGATCCTTGAGGGAGAAGGGATTATAGGACTCAATAGTTAGTGTGGATGGGCAGACTGGATGAGCCTGCTATGTGGTCTTTATCTACCATCATTTTTCTTCTGTTGAGCTAATATTCAGCGTACAATGGTCAGCAGTTTTTAAGCCACTAATAGGGGAATTCATCAGAGGATGATACTGTGTTAGTTTACAATAATGCGTTAGCTAAAGACACCCATTATATTCCTGTCGGCATCTTTAGTGTTTAGCACGAGCTAACACCATAGTGCCCTTTAATGAATTCCCACCCCCCTCCCCCACCTGAATCTGCAGGCAGATTTAATACCAGATATTCAACGGGTCTTGAGTGAATAAAAAGAGTGAACCCATGCACCACTTTTGAATATTCGGGGTCAGGGGCTAACCGGCAGCCACATAGCTAAGCAGGCAAAGAGAGGACTGCATCAGCACTGAATAAGGCAGTGTCCACATAACTGCGGGTTCTTCCCTGAATCTGTCCCTGAACTGCCCAGTGGGACAATACCGCAGCTGTTGCCAGGTGGCACTTCCAAGTTAAGTGCTCCTGAATATTGGCGAATGGCAGTCCACTTATACCATGCTGAATACTGACAGAGCTTTAGGGAGGCCTTGCCATATTTTTATTATATATTATTTTTAAATTGTCTTTGCTTTTTATCAAAGCTTCTCACAAGTATGTGTAACTGTGGACTCTGCCCTATCTGCCCTGTAGGTGCTTATTGACTGAAAGAGACCATCCCCCTTACACGTTCAGGCTTCTAGAGTGTTTTTTGGGTTTTTTTTTCTCTAGCTGAGCCCTCCAGAACCTGGAATCAAGGATCCTAGACTTGTGTCAACTAAAATGTGAATAGCATGAATCAAAAGAGACAGTTGTTCCCCAACTCCTGTGATAAGCCCCACTTGCAAATGAGCTGCGTTACACATAGCCATTAGTTTGGCAACGCAGGCACAGTTCCCCCGAAGAAGATCGTTATGATTGAAACACTCATTTGAGAGACAGTGTTGAGAGTCTTTTGAGTCTTGCCAGCGCTAAGGGGTCCTTTTATCAAGCTGCGGTAGGGATTGAATACGTGTAATACCGCATGTTAAACCGCCTGCCGCACTAGCCGCTAACACCTGCATTGAGCAGGCATTAGTTTTTTAGCCGGACGCGGGGGTTAGCGCGTGATGAAATGTCCAACGCGCTAACCCCGCTAGAGCAGCTTGATAAAAGGACCCCTAAGTGTTGCCAATGCTGGGTTTAGTGCTGTTTTAATTAACACAAATATAAACGGCAATAAGTATTTGGCAAAGCACCTGTTTTGTTTAGAGGAAGACAGGGTGGTGTATACATAATTAAAGCCATGGTCCCAGGATGGGGATCTGAAATAACATATATGTTATAAGAGATCCTATGATCTGAGTGTCATAAGCATGATATACCCACTTTGTTAAGAGTTGTTTATATCTCACGTGGTTGTTATAAAGTTCTTACAATCCTTACAGATATACGCAATTTGAAATTCTCTTTGAAAGTGTTTTGACATTGATTTATCTCTATCAATATGTCTTAGAAGCTTTTATGAGGTTGTTTGAGTTAGGTCTCACATTTTTATGCTGAACAAATATATTTATTTAATTCTGAATGGTAATTGATTTGCCCTTTTGCTTATATTGTGTTACTTCTAAGAATGCTGATGCCATGTCAGAAGGCCACGAGGCTCCAGTGCTGTCAGGAGAACTTGGAGATGCTCTGTGAAGACCAAGTGAATGTTTTTCATCGTTTGGTGACTGGAGATCAGACTTGGGTCTTTCACAGAGATCCTGAGTCCAAAATGGAGTCAATGCAGTGGAAGCCCAAGTCATCCTCCACCCCATAAAAGTTCAAGACAGAAATATCTGCAGGAAAAGTCATGGCAACTGTCTTCTGGGATGATGAAGGACTATTGTTTCTGGAGTTCATGCCACATAAGACAACCATAACCGGGAAGAGTTATACCAGCACAACAGTATTCCGGGTGAAGTCAGCAGTGATGAAGATCGATTGTCCTTGCCAGGTGATTTTATGCAGGATTTTCATCTTGTCTAAGATAGAAGCTACTTGAGGAAAGCACAAGATCTTCATGACAATCGGATGTGGTTTAGCATGTCCAGGGTGAGGCTTCGCTGGCACATGGTGCACTCACTTGATTTCGAGCGGGCGGTCAAACTTCAAGGAGAGAACCGTAGGAAGCCAAGATTCAAAGAATTTGCAGGGATTGGTGCCTTCCACACCTTCAAGCAGCCCTACAATGCTTATGTTGTTACGGCAACATCGGTTACCAAAGTCCTCCAGCTGCATCTCGACAGAAGACAAGGCCTTTCGATCCACTTTTTTGATTAGCAGAGACCTCATCAAGGCAATCTGATTTTCTCTCCAGAGTTTCTATTCTGGTGTGCAGGTCTGACAGTGTAGAAGTAACAGTTGTCATTTCAACTTTAATAGATTTAATGTCCTCCTTACTTTCTGAGAGCATAGTGGTAATGTGACGTGATTGCTCCATGATCTCAGCCATATTGTCCCCCTCAACATGTTCTGGATAAGATTTTGATGAAGGAGGATCCACTTTCAAACATTCAGCGCTGGAATTCTGCAAATGCTGCCTCAATTTTTCCCATCTTAGTAGTTGGCATCGTGAGAGGTAAGAGAAGCTCCGAAAGGCTAAACTATTGCCTAAACTAAATTTGCTGTAAAATCAGAGTACTGAATGAAAAAAGTAAAAGAGAAGGACAATGAAATAACCAAGTTTTACCTTTTCCCAAATCTGAATGCCAATAGGAAAGATATTCCAGTGGAGTTTTCTTTTCCCCTTAGCAGATACTCACCATCAAAAAAAAAAGTGATTTTGGTTCCTATTTTCATCGTTTTCTGTCATTACCTCACTTCAGGGGCCTCTTACTAAAGCCATGGCAAAAATGGCCTTAGCCCACTGCTTACATGTGTCTCTCATGCACTAAGGCTACTTTGTGCTGCGACCAGAAAATGACTGTCTTTTTCATTTTCCAAATGAATGATTATGCGCTAATTTCGTCATTGGTGCATGACCATTAAAAATAAGTTACTGTGTGAGCCCCTACAAATAACTATTTTATAGGCGGTAGGGGGATCACATGCTAACCGCACGCTAATCAATTAGCACAAGCCAGTACCTCACACTCTAACTGATTAGTGCCGTCATATTCACTCTCCACCCCCACAAATACATAAGAATAGACTTACTGGGTCAGACCAATGGTCCATCAAGCCCAGTAGCCCGTTCTCACGGTAGCCAATCCAGGTCACTAATACCTGGCCAAAACCCAAGGAGTAGCAATATTCCATGCTACCAATACAGGGCAAGCAGTGGCTCCCCCATGTCTTTCTCAGTAACAGACTATGGACTTTTCCTCCAGGAGATTGTCCAAACCTTTCTTAAAACCAGCTACGCTATCCACTCTTACCACAACCTCTGGCAATGCGTCCCAGAGCTTAACTATTCTCTGAGTGAAAAAATATTTCCTCCTATTGGTTTTAAAAGTATTTCCCTGTAACTTCAAGGAGTGTCCCCTAGTCTTTGTAATTTTTGACGAAGTGAAAAATCAATCCACTTTTACCTGTTCTACTCCACTCAGGATTTTGTAGACTTCAATCATATCTTCCCTCAGCCTTCTCTTTTTCAAGCTGAAGAGCCCTAACCTTTTTAGTCTTTCCTCATACAAGAGTAGTTCCATCCCTTTTAGCATCTTGGTCGCTCTTCTTTGAACCTTTTCTAGAACCACTATATCTTTCTTGAGATAAGGAGACCAGAATTGAGCCCAATACTCCAGATGAGGTTGCACCATGGAGCGATACAGGGGCATTATAACATTCTTAGTCTTTTAACCATCCCTTTTTTAATAATTCCTGTCATCCTGTTTGCTTTTTTGACCACCGCCACACATTGAGCGGAAGGTTTCATCGTATTGTCTATGATGACACCCAGATCCTTTTCTTGGGCGCTAACCCTAGCATCCGGTAACTGTGATTTGGGTTATTCTTCCCAATGTGCATTACTTTGCATAGGTCCAAATTAAATGTCATCCCCCTTTGTGAAAAACAGAAAATATATTTTACCATGCGGTGTATGTGCATAAAGAGGCAAATTTACTGTGAGATGCCAGCACACATCCTCTGGTAAGCCTCTTAATATGTGATAAGCGCATGCTAGTGCTTGCCACAGTTTAGTATAAGAACCTCTTCTTCTTTTGGCAACTGAGTTTCAATAAATAAATAACACTACAATATCTGTCTCTGCAGCAAGTATTAAAGTAAGACAGGGCCAGTGCATGGGTGCATAGTGAATCCCTTTATAGCAGCATGCAACAAAGTAAAGCGTAAAACTCTCTTCAGAGAGTGCAGTGAAATTACTCTGACAGTTAATATTCCTGGTAATCGTTGACACTTTGGGATCGCACCTGGCAGTTCAATACCATCACACACAGAAGAGAGCAGAATTGAAACCCAAAGAAAACTAAACAGTACAACTTCAAACAACAAACTGTTTCTCTCATTCTAATCATCAATCCCATCTTGGAAAGGCAGCCACTAGGGGTAGGAGTGAGTGGGATCTGCTCCTTCCTCCACAGCCCCCACCAAAAACTGCAGGTAGGTCCAGGGGGAGGGGACTATCTTGCATGTTGGCGGGAAAGGAGGGGCTGGGGGAGTTTTTCATGGAAAGGGGATAAGGACTGGAGGGGGTATGGGAGGGCCTATGACTTTTTTTTAATGTGGGTCCCAGATGATATTCAGCCAGAGGCCGAATAGCTAAGCACCTGAATTTAGGACAGCTTTTGAGCAGCCGGAAAAGCCGCAATGTAAGACTCCCCACCTTCCACACACACAGACAGCACCGCGTCAAGATCTCCATAACATACGCGGAATTGCTTTAGAGCAGTGGTCTCAAACTCAAAGCCTTTGCAGGGCCACATTTTGGATCTGTAGGGACTTGGAGGGCCTCAGAAAAAAATAGGTGGAGGGGCATAATCAAAAGGGACGTCTAAGTCCGTTTACGCCATCTCGCAAGTCGTCCGAAGTTAAAAAGAGCCTAGGACACATTTTCGAAAGATACATCCAACTTTTTTTTTCTTTCGAAAATCGTCTAATTATACGTCCTGCTGATCTGATCGTCCAAGCTGCTAAAGTTATGTGGGTGTTGGCACTGAATATTGCCAGTGCCCGCATAACTGCAGGCTCTTCCCCAATGTCATCCTCTGCACCGCCCTGACCTACCCACCTTTGTGTTGGCTGCTCAGGCCCATATTCAGCAGCACTGCCTGGTTAAGAGCTGCTGAATATTAGTGGTTGGGGGGCCCTGAGCAAATTAAGTGGACAGGAGCATTAGCTGCCCACTTAAATTGCTTTGAATGGCAGCCTAAATGAATAATATTGTGCCTAAAATTTTGATTCAAACACTATGCAACGCATGTTGAAAAATATATTCACTTCTTGAATCAATTAAAGCAGTGGCAGCTCCTATTTCACACCAAAATTAGAGATATCTGTCATGATCCACAAAAAAAGCTGATTCTACCATATCAACTAATCCTGATTGCTTAATTATTTTTTATTGATTTACATCCTGCCTTTCCAAGTACTGCTTAGAGCAGGTTACTTTTAAAGGAAATAGACCAGAGTACTTGAAGAACAAAATCTTCTTCTACAACACACCTGCAAGTTGTAAGGGCCTCCCAAAGAGCATTGCTAACCACACCCTGCCAGTGAGCGCTCTCTAGTGTAGAGCCAACCCTCAGGAAGTATTCCTTGAAAGGCTTCATTCAACGAAGACTATCTCTATTTCAGGAAGCAGGTGAAAGCTTGGCTCTTCTCCCAAGTTTAGGGTTACCGGTGTCAGGTCAAAACCGTGGAAGACAAAGGCGCGCACCGACAACTGAGCGCAGCACGGAGGCGCGTGCCGAAGAAAATAACTGTTTTTAGGGGCTCCAATGGGGGTGTGTGGTGCCCACTTTACTTTATACAGATCGTGCCGCGTTGTGGGGGGTTTGGGGGGTTGTAACCCCCCACATTTTACTGATAACTTCACTTTTTTCCTAAAAACAGGGGAAAAGTTAAATTTACAGTATAATGAGAGGGGGTTACAACCCCCCAAACTACCCACAACGCCGCCACGATCTGTATTAAGTAAAGTGGGGGGGAACTCCCCAACAAAACCCCCCGTCAGAGCCCCTAAAAACTGTCATTTTCTTCGGCGCGCGCCTCCGTCTTACGCTCAGTTGTCGGCGCGCGCCTTTGTCTTCCGCGGTTTTGTCTATGAACCAGGGTTACCAGATGTCCAGGAAAACCCAGATGTGTCCTCTCTTTAGAGGACTGTCTCTGTGCCCAGATGGACTTTCACAAAACCCGGTAGTTTGTCTGGGTTTTGGAAAGCCCCGACCTCCCGGCCACGTCAGGAGGGCCTCTGAGCATGCACGGATGACGTCACACGCATCTGTGCATGCTTGGAGACCCTCCAGACACAGCCTGGAGGTCAGAAAACAAAGACGAGACTTTGCGGGGGTGGGGGTGGAGGCGGAATGGGGTGAGGCCATGTGTCCGGGTTTCTCCGGACAAAAATCTGGTAACCCTTACCCAAGCTTTTAATGGAAGTAGAAACAAACTTGATTAGTCACACATACACAAGAACTAACATTAGCTGCACACACGGTTACAGGATTTATTTAAGCAACAAAAGAAATTGACCCTGTTCACTCCACAAGAAACACATAAGAAAACAAAAAATTGTGGAGAGTCATTGTCCAAGGTGATGGCTTTATTAAAACCAACACGTAATCCACATAAATACATCTAGGGCCGGAAACTCTAGAAACATATGGACCCTGTCGATTCATGCATTAGTTTTACGTAGGAAACCTCGCTTTAATCCACAAGGTTACTTTTAGGACTAGTAGGGACCCCTGAAGAAGACAATAGTGTCGAAACACGGACCGTGTAGGGTCCATATATTTCTAGAGGTTCCGGCCCTAGATGTATTTATGTGGATTACGTGTTTGTTTTAATAAAGCCGTCACCTTGGACATCGTTTTCTTGCAGGATTTATTTATCCATTCTTGTCCTAGCTGAGATTACATTCATGTACCTTTCTGATTTCACGTGCAACTTTCTTTAAATTAGTCCCCTTATTATTATTTTTTTTTTACTCCTGTGAGCCTGTCTTTTCTATGTGTTCCACCTTTACTTTAAACCAGTTGCTGGATTTTAAAATGTTTTAATGTGTATTGTGTTGATATTGTAAGTAGCATACTATTCAAAAAATATATTGTTATGTTGTGGTTACTGAAAGGCATTCCATTTAAACCCTTGTTATCTGCCTTTCAGTGACCACGACATAATATATTTTTTGAATAGTTATTTGATAACTTATAACTTTTATAATACCACAGAAGCGGTTTTTAGCGCAGGCCAGTGCAATGATTGCTCTACGCTGCTCCCGACAATCATAGAGTTCCTATGAGCGCTGGGAGCAGCGTAGAGCATTCAGTGTGGCAGCCTGCGCTAAAAACCGGTTCTGCAGTTTTGTAAAAAAAAAAAAAAAAAAAGGGGGGGTTAATTGTTATCCTTGTATCTTTTTTGTAAAGTAGCATACTATGTACTGTGATATGAATATTTTTACTGTTGTAATTGTCCGTTGCCTAAGCTTGACTTATTCTTGCAGTGCACTGCCTTGGGTGTGTAAATAAATATAGAACCCTAATAAAAATAAACAAAAAAATAAATATATTTATTTAATTTTCTATACTGTTCTCCCAGGGGGCTCAGAACGGTTTACATGAACTTATTCAGGTACTCAAGCATTTTCCCTGTCTGTCCTGGTGGGCTCACAATCTATCTAATGTACCTGGGGCAATGGGGGAATTAAGTGACTTGTGCAGGGTCACAAGGAGCAGCATGGGTTTGAACCCACAACCTCATGGTGCTGAGGCTGTAGCTTTAACCACTGCACTAACTCTAGAAATCAAAATGTAATGAAAGTGAGCCAAGTATAGGACAATCACTGATAGGGTATTGTGACATCACTGGTATTGTGACATCACTGATGAGGTTGGCTCTTAGGCATTGGTGGAATGAGGCATTGTGATGTCACAACACCAGTTCTGGTTATCAGAGGCTGAACCTTTTCACACTATTTATTTATTAAATTTTCTATACTGTCCTCCCCAGGGAGCTCAGAATGGTTTACATGAATTTATTCAGGTACTTAAGCATTTTTCCCTGTCTGTCCTGGTGGGCTCACAGTCTGTCTAATGTACCTGGAGCAATGGGGGGATTAAGTGACTTGCCCAGGGTCATAAGAACATAAGATTTGCTGCTGCTGGGTCAGACCAGTGATCAATCGTGCCCAGCAGTCCACTCACGCGGCAGCCATTAGGTTAAAGACCAGTGCCCTATTTGAGTCTAGTCTTACCTTAATATGTTCTGTTCCAGTAGGAACTTATCCAAACTTTTCTTGAATACCTGAAGGGTGATTTCCCCTATAACAGCCTCCGGAAGAGCATTCCACATTTCTACCGCTCTCTGGGTGAAGAAGAACTTCCTTACATTTGTACGGAATCTATCCCCATTTAACTTTAGCAAGTGCCCTCTCGTTCTCTTCACTTTGGAGAGGGTGTACAATCTCTCTTTTTCTACAAGGAGCAGCATGGGTTTGAACCCACAACCTCAGGGTGCTGTGGCTCTAGCTTTAACCACTGCGCCACATTCTCCCCCACTCTATTAGGCTCTTCTTGTAGTTTTTATAAGTGGTATAACAGTATTGTTTTTCATGTGATCTTCCGTTAAAGACAGTCTTCAGATATGGGAATTCTACTGACTCAACAATTTATTTTACTTTAGTCATCTCTAATACACTTCAGCAGCAAAAGACAAAAACATGGTACAGATCTAAAATATCAACAACAAAAGCACTTCTGCATAACTCCCCTCCCCCCTTTTTACAGAACCATAGTGCAATTTTTAGCGCCAGCCATGGCGGTAACAGCTCTGACGCTCGTAGGAATTCTATGAGCATCGGAGCTGTTAC
This sequence comes from Geotrypetes seraphini, assembly GCF_902459505.1. Classification (NCBI taxonomy): domain Eukaryota; kingdom Metazoa; phylum Chordata; class Amphibia; order Gymnophiona; family Dermophiidae; genus Geotrypetes; species Geotrypetes seraphini. Next base: position 92,246,301 of record NC_047084.1, on the reverse strand, counting down.
CGCCACGGCTGACACAAAAAAAAAACACGCTATGGTTTTGTAAAAGTGGGGGGAAAATAATCAAAAACCTCACATGGAAAGAGAGAAAATCCTCAGCAACCAAGAAATACAGGTCAGATGCTACCAAGAAAACGTGACAGAAAGATACAGAAATATTTCCTATTATGCTGGGTGCTAAAGGTTTGGTCAAAATCCATCTCTAAGCACACACATAGGAGCCTACATATATTCCATCCGAAAAGAGGCTCTCTTTTGCTCAATGCAGATACTATGGTCAAGTTAGCAGTGAATTTGAAAGACTGAGATAATAAACCCATCTAACCCAGTATCCTGCTTCTAGCTCTGGACAATCCAGGTTAGAGAATGACATGGTGGTTGTTACCCGCGGCTAGCCGCGGTTAACCCGCCAAAACAGTGACCAAAAAAAAAAAGGTCACCGCGAGATTGGGGACAAGGTCATTCACCGCCCCGTGGAGCGGTGAATGGTTAGCACGCGCAGTGAACGAGCGTTCGATCCGGCAGCTCCCTCTCTCCCGCGGGCCATGCATCTCCCTCCCTCCCTCCTTTTCTTGTTGAAACTGGCGATTTCTATAAGGCTATGAGCTGTATTACAGCCGGAGCCTTGAAGTTGCGTCACGTTGCCTGCTGGAAAAATCTCCTCTGACGCAACTTCCTGTTTCCGGTTGCATCAGAGGAGACTTTTCTAGCAGGCAACCCGACGCAACTTCAAGGCTTCGGCTGTAATACAGCGCATAGCCTTATACAAATTGCCAGTTTCGCCACAAGAGAAGGTAAGAGGGAGGGAGGAAGAGAAATGCACGGCTGGCCGGCAGGAGGGAGCTGCTGGACCGCGTGAAGGGTGCTGGGGGTGGGGGGATGGAGAGGAGAAGACGCTGAAGACTGGGACGGGGCGGTGAAAGGGACAGCGGGGACGGTGACGGGGCGGTGAAGGGGACGGCGGGGACGGGGCAGTGAAGGGGACGGGGCAGTGAAGAGGATGATGGTCCGGGGACGGGGCAGTGATGGGGACAGAATTTTTCCCCGTGTCATTCTCTAATCCAGTTCACAAATTACCTGGCAGAAACCCAAATACTGTGTTTCTCCGAAAATAAGACCTACCCTGAAAATAAGCCCTAACATGATTTTCGGGGTAGGTCTTCATTTAAGCCCTACCCCCGAAAACAAGCCCTAGGCAGCCGGGCTTCCCCTCACCCTGCCCCCGCAGCCAAACCCCTGCTGACCCTCCATCGTTCCTTCCCAACCGATCCCCGCCAACCGCGACCATAAATATCTTGCTGCAGAGGAGCGCCGGGACAGCAGCACTCACAGGCGTTTCGCAACCTTCTTGTTGGGGGCTCTCTGTGTACTGATGATATCATCAGTACACAGAAAGCCCCAGCGAGAAGGCACTAACTTTGTAACTTTATCCCTTCACTCCTTGTGTATCAAGTTTGTCTGTAAGTTTGTCGGTCTAGCCCATTATATGTAAATTTTAAATAGTATGTCTAAATTTATGTTTATTTTTATTTTATTGTAATTCGCTTAGCAAATTTCGAATAAGCGATTTAAAATAAAACTTGAAACTTGTGAGAGCTGCTGGCCAAATGCTTCTCTGCAGCAAGGTATTTATGGTTGCGGTCAGCGGGGATCGGTTGGGAGGGAAGGATGGAGGGTCATCGGCGGTTCGACTGTGCAGGGGTGGTGGTGGCAGGTGCTCAAGGGTTCTGCTGCACGAGGGATGGGAGGGAGGGAAGGACGGAAGCTGGACAAGGGTTCTGCTGCAAAGGAGGATGGGAGAGATAGAGGGATAGAAAGATGCTGCAGAGGGAAGGCACAAGGGGATGGGTAAGAGGGGAGGAAAGATGTTGCACATGTGGGGGAAAGAAAAGAGGAGGAATTGGGGTGAAGGAGAGGAAGGGAGACTATCTGCTCAATACGCAGCCAGCAGAAATCAGGGATGTTTATTTTATTTTTTTAATTGGCCACCCCTGGCTGTATTAGACCCAAATATTCAATGCCAGCCCCTATTATGGCACCAGTGCTGAATATCCAGGAACTGGGCAATTGCTGGGAATTGCCCAGGTACCATCATTAGTCAGAAGCAGTACCTGGATAGCTTTCCGATTAAGATAGGACAGAGAAAAGGTAATCCTTCATGAACTGGGTAACTATCTGGTTACTGTCACTATTACTACTACTATCATTTCTATAGTGCTCCCAGAAATACGCAGCACTGTACAGAGTCACAAAGAATAAGAAAACAGTCCCTGCTCAAAAGAGCTTACAGTCTAAACAGGCAAGACAAACAGGATGTCATGGATACAGTTAAGGGGAAAGGTTAATCAGCGGGCTGGGTTGGAGAGCAGAGGAGTAGGGTTAAGGGTTGAAAGCTATCTGCTTTTAAACAAGGGAAGGGGCTTGACGGACAAACTTGGGTAATTTATTCCAGGCATAGGGGGCAGCTAGATGAAAGGAACGAAGTCTGGAATTGGCAGTGGAGGAGAAGGGTAACGCTAAGTGACTTATCTGAGGAACGGAGCTCTCTGGGAGGTGTATAAGGAGAGAGAAGTGAGGAGAGATGGTGAGGGGCAGCAGAATAAATACACTTGTAGGTCAGCAATAAGATCTTGAACTGTATGCGATACTGGCAATATCTGATAATGCCTGGCTCTGCCCCAACTTCGCTCTAGCAGTACAAGGTGCTTTTATTTATTTATTTTTTTTCAAAAAATAGTGATTTATCATATTTTCAACAACACTATCCAGTTATGTGTCACGTAAAATGTGGGTTAAATCTGATCAGCGGGAGTTATCTTGATAGGAGCTTCTCCTACTCAGCTAACTCCCTATTTTATGAGGAAACCCTTGTCTACTACAATAAAAATCTTAGGATTAATTTTCGATTCAAAACTGTCATTTCAACCGCAAATTTGTAATACAAAGAAGTTATTACAAACTATGTTTAATACACTCAACATCACATCTTCTGCTTCCATCTGCTATTAATATTCTTGTTATAAGTACCGTATTTTTCGCTCTATAAGACTCACCCGACCATAAGACGCACCCACCTGTAGAGGAGGAAAAACCAAGAAAAAAAAAATTCTGAACCAAATGATGTTCCCTGTACCCTATCTCCCCTCTGATGGTCTAGTGGTAGGCCAGGACAGGGTACAGGGCACGTCTAATGGTAGGCACGTCTAGTGGCAGCCAGCCAGCCCCCCAGTACCTTTTTTCTTCAACCCGGTGGCCCAGCGCGCTTTCTGCGCTCCTGCCTCACTGATCGGTTCCCCTGCTCTCTTCCGGCAGCGGCAGCGCGGTATATGAGGCAGGCGCGATAACTGACAGCAGCCATTCGGAGTGCGGCATGGGACCAGGCAGGCACGCAAAAAGTGTGTACCTGCCTTGTGCACCGCTCTGCCGCTGCCACTGCTAGAAGAGAGCAGGGGAACCGATCAGCGAGGCAGCTGTCTAGCGAGACAGGAGGCTATATTTGCTCCTTAAGATGCACCCTTTTTTTCACCCACTTTTTTGGGGGAAAAATTGTGTCTTATAGAGCAAAAAATGCAGTACTCTAGATTATTGTAATTCTTTTATTAGGGTATCAAACAAAAAGATTTAAATAATCTCCAATTGGTACAAAATTCTGCAATAAAAATGATCACTGGGAAAAAGAAATTTGACCCTGTCACACCATTATTAAAATGAGCACATTGGTTACCTATCAAACACCGATTAACATACAAGATCTTACTTCTAGTTTTTAAAACTCGAGTTAATGGATCTCCTTCTTACTTAGAAAATTACCTAATTCCCCCACATACCACCTCGTACGCTTCATTCTCTTCAACATATTTGTTTGTCCGAGGCTGTATCTTTTTGGTTGCTGCGCTACAATTAAGAAATGCGTTTCCAAATTATATCTGAACGGAATCAAGAATGATGGGATAAATGTGTTGGAAGCAAGAGGGAGTATTTTGAGGAGGATTAATGGCAATATGTCTTACTGTAATAATTTTTTTTTTATTTAAACATTCACCATATTTTTTTTTTTAATCACACTTTGAACACTTAACAGGCTGGGTTTACCACAAGTTAATAAAAGAACCCCTTAGATTGTTGACCCTCCAGAGATAGGGATGTACCTCTTTCATCTGAATGTAACACACTTGGAGCCTAAAACTGAAAAAGGCATGAGCTAAATTCAAAATCCCACTAGCTTTGCTGGCTCACCCACTTCCTACAGCAGGCTGCAGAGGTGCAACATGCAGTTCAGGGATAGTGTTACTTCTAAGTCTGGAGACCAAAGTTAAAACCAATCTCTCTGAGGACATCCTTGAACTCAAAGGAGTGCTGGGTTACAGACCACATCAAAGACCAACTGCCCAATCTAAGAAGTCACAATGGCATAAGTTCTTGGTTTGGTCCTCTGATTAACACTATGTAACAAAATTTTATTTCATTTTTTGTTCCTGGGTAATAAGTATTCTTTCTTAATTGCCTTTGCCACAAAAGTATAGAAAATGGCTATCATTCGCCTCATACTTTGCGTTTGTGACCAGGACATTGATATTTTGAAATTTACCTTTTTTGCAGAATATTCCAGATTGATTCCAAGCTGAGTAAACTTAGGGGCCCTTGTACTAAGGGGCAAACATCCGGCCAATGCATTTTGCATGTGGCCAATTTATCAAGACAAGAGGGAAAAAGTACTCCATAGAAGCATCTGCTAAGATGTGCGATGCCTACAAGGCATATTTCGGCATACTTGTTAGGGATCAAGACAAACCTTTAGGCACCTCACTTCACATGCAAGCACTGCCTAAAAAACACTATGGAAGGTAAAGACAATTTTGTTTCTCACTAGGATTGTGGAATTTTCTGTTATAACATTTCTTAGAATCTTAATTTTTTTTTTATATTTAAATTTGTAAAATTTTCAGTGCTACTTGAAAATATATGAAATATGTCGTGAGAATCGCATATACATTAGTCAGAAATGAAATACATTTATTGTTTTTATTACTACAATTTCATTTTGTTCTTCTGCAGGATGGTATAGAGGGGAAAAGAGAGCCATGAAATTTGCTATCCCAAGAATATGGCAAGAACCCACTGACCACTCAAGCAACTGCTACTTCTGCATGGTGGACCCTTCCAAATGTCAAACTGGCAAGCATGCATCAGTAATCACATACAGTATATGGACATTCCTTCATCCATTGCTCCAGTGCCACATTGTCCTGAGCTCTCCATACTGAGAAGGCGGCTGCTCACCTTCTCATAATACTAACCTTGCAACAACCCAATTGCTGTATATAATATAGATTTATTAGCAATAGACAAAAGTCATTTTTCATGAAAACAAAGTACAGCACATTGAGCCAATGGATAAAATACAAAGTGGCCTGCTCTGATATATATCCATCCTAAAGTCTAAGGCAGCCAGTCTGCTACTTATTTACTTTAGTTCAGTAACTAAAAGTAACACCTAGTTACAGATTACATATCCACTTTCTATTGGGTTGACCCATCTGAAGCATGATATCACCCAGTATCAAAATCTGACTCCTCTCTATTTCCCTGACAATGCATTCTTAATACTAAGGTCAATAATTTCTGAGAGCAGGCCCCCTTCCCTCCTGAGCTTCATTGTCCTTCATTAATAGTTTAGATAATTTTTGATAGGACATCTTATCCTGTAGAAATGGTGCCTGGGCTTATCTTCTTGTTCTTGTTTTGGGTTCGTCGTCTTCTGGAAAGTCCTAAAATATCCAAGGATGTTAGTCAGCAGATATTTCCCAGTTATTGGGGCCGAGATGAACTTCTCACATAAGAATATTGTCTCTTGTTGACAGGGAAAGATATAATTGTTCAGAAACTAGAATTCAATAGCATGTCTCTCTTCAAAATATAACTTTTTGGGGTCTCACAGAGGCTGCACCCACATTTTCATAAAGGTCCTACTCCCGATTCTTCCTCAATACCTACTCCCCCAGAGAACAGCTGTCTTCAGAAGAGAGGAGCAAGTCAGAGAGTGAGGGAGACACTGAAGATCCAGTTTAAAATATCAGTGGTGCAGCTGATGAGAGAAACCCAAACTATTCAAACCAAAAAGACCTCAATGACTTGATCAGAGATCTTGGTCTCATCAAATCCAATGTTGAGCTTTTGACATCTAGGCTCAAGCAGTGGAACTTGTTGGTTTAAAGTGTGCAAGTCACAGATCAGAGGAAGCGTCACCAAGCTTTTTCTACCTTCTTCACCCATCAAGATGGGCTCTGCTTCTGCCACAATGTAACTAGTCTGTTTGAGGCAATTGGAATTGCCTGTAACCTGAAAGAGTGGTTCTTTTCATTGACAGCTCATCCAGGAGCATTAAAACCATGCTGCTCCATAATGGGAACAAATACCCCTCTTTTCCACTGGACAACTCAGGGCATTTTAAAAATTAGAACAGTATGAAGACCGTACTAGGGGCCTTGAAGTATGATGAGTACAGACGGGAGGTCATAGGAGACTTAAAAATGGTGGCATTCCTAATGGGTCTCTAAGGCAGTTTTACCAAGTTTCCCTACTATCTCTGTCTTTCGGAGAAACTTCTACTGTGGCTTAGTAAAAGAGGGCCTAAATGAGGTCTCATCAGAATCTTATACAGGGGCATCACTACCTCCTTCTTCTTCCTGGCCATTGCTCTCCCTATGCACCCAAGCATCCTTCTAGATTTTGCCGTCATCTTTTCTACCTGTTTGGCCATCTTAAGATCATCAATTACGATCACACCCAACTTCTGCTCCTCTTTCATACACATAAGTTCTTCATCCCTAAACTGTACCCTTCCCTCAGGTTTTTGCAGCCCAATTCATTACCCTGCATTTCTTAGCATTAAATTTTTTCTTCTAAATTCCAGACCATTCTTCAAGCTTCACTAGGCCATTCCTAACGTTCTGAATGACAAGCTAAGGACATCATCCCATGGTTGGAATGACTTTGTTTTAATTTTTAGATGTTTGATTTTTAATAAAGGACTCGTAACTATTCAGTTGGTTTAGACATCTCCAGTACCTCTTTTTGTTGGTCATTCCTCATGTTAACCACACCGTCAGGAGACTTTACCCTACTGCAGATTTTGGTATCATCCACAAAGAAGCAAACCTTACCAGATATCCCTTCAGCAATATCACTTACAAAAATATGGTAAAAAGAACAGTCCAAAGAACCAAACCTTGAGGCACACTAGTGAGCCCTGTGTACCACCATCTCTGCTCAGCAACCCTTGGAAAATCATCCCACGGTCCAGGAAGCCAAAATGCTCTCGAAAACATGCTTAATCTCCACGATGCAAGCTTCTCTGCCTTGGCCCTCAACATTGAGGTTTGACTAGACTACCTGTGCAGCTGTCTGCTTCACCATCTCTCCCAGAGCCATGAAGTCATGAAGTCAATTATGAGGCATTAATTGTCAATTATTAGTGCAAATTAGCCCAATTAATAAATTAAGTTTTGTGCACACATTGCTATGTGCACTGATGTACGCACACAACTTTAGGTGTCATATACAGAATTCGGGGGATAGTGTACACTACTGCTCAACGATGTGCACTATTTATCAATAAGTGCAGTAGTGCACAACATGTGCTATTGATCAATAACTGAGCAATTAAATGAGAAAAAAAACATTTAACCTTGAATAAAATGAAAAATCTCATAAAAGGCACAGGGGATCCTTTCACAAAGCTGCGGCAAAAAGTGGCCTTAGTGCCTTTCCCACATGCTAAGGCCATTTCTACTGCAGCTGGAACATGGCCAATTTTCTAAATTAACAGCCACATGCTAATGTGCCTTAAGTGTGTCAGCCTCCTGCCACCAATTTTGTAGCCGGTAAGAATTCATATGCTAATCGGTTAGTACATGGCAACATGGCTGTACAGATTAGTGCAGACATGCTCACTCTTCACTCCCCAGACATGTCCCTTCGGCTAAAAAATAACATATTTTTTTTAGCGCATGGGTAGTATGCGCACATGATCACCTTACTGCGGGATGCATGCCCCATGGTGTCATTTTAAGCTGCAGCAAAAAAGCTTTAGTGCTTACCACAGCTTCGTAAAAGGGCCCCACGAGAAGTTAAATGAGTATTTTTGACTGGCATCCTTCTCGAAGCAGAAATGAGCTTTTATAAAAATTCATGCAATTTCAAATCCCATCACCCATTCTGCTCTATTACAATATTTTTACTCAGACAAATTTATTCAATTATCTATACTGTTCTCCCAGGGAGCTCAGAACAGTTTACATGAATTTATTCAGGTATTCAAGCATTTTCCCCTATTGGTCCTGGTGGGCTCACAATCTACCTAATGTACCTGGGGCAATGGGGGGATTGAGTGACTTGCCCAGGGTCACAAGGAGCAGCGTGAGTTTGAACCCACAATCTCAGGATGTGGAGGCTGTAGCTTTATGCACTACGCTACACTCTCCCCCCCTCTCATGTTAATAAGTGTAAATGTGAATAGGTCCTTTTCCTGGGACAAAGTCCATGGTGTATAGGTACTTTGACTTTGAGAATCCTGCAAAAGTCTGTGGAGTGAAAAGCAATTGAATGATTTCCAGCAAGATGGGCATTATAAAATGTGTCCCCCAGAAGCCAAAATGGGCCTCAGAACACAGGTTTGCTCAATCAAAAGTACTAGGACTAGGGTTCAAGCGATGAAGCTACTAAGCAGTAAATTTAAAACAAACCCGAGAAAATATTTCTTCCCTCAACGTGTAATTAAACTCTGGAATATGTTGGCAGAGAATGCGGTAAAAGCAGTTAATGAAAAGTCCATAAGCCATTATTAAGATGGATTTGGGAAAGCCACTGGATTTTTTTTTAAAAGGATAAACAGCATAAAATCAGTTTTACTCATCTGGGATCTTACCAGGAACTTGTGACCTGGATTGGCCACAGTTGGAAACAGGATACTGGGCTTGATGGACATTCATAAGAACAGCCTTACTGGGTCAGACCAATGTTTCCATCAAGCCCAGTAGCCCATTCTCACGGTGGCCAATCCAGGTCCCTAGTACCTGGCCAAAACCCAAAGAGTAGCAACATTCCATTCAGAATCCTAAAGAATAGCAAGATTCCGGAATCCCAAAGAGTAGCAACATTTCATGCAATGGGGGGAATTGAGTCCCAGTATGGCAATGCTTATTATGTTCTTATCTAGTGTGCTGGCAAATACGGAACAAGGTACTGTATATTCAAAGTAACGTACTGTATGGGCAAAAATACCCTGGGGGTGCTTTCTAAGAACACTACTCTGGAAGGTTCATGAGTTTGCCCTTAAGCCAATATGTTGCAAGAAGGATGAGTCAGATTTCTGCAGACAAGAAATAACAGGCTTACTGTAAACCACTGAAACCTTGACCAGGTTAAAATCTGGGCTTGTCCTGCTGTGGAAGTGACACCGTTTGACAAAACAGAAGGCAGTAAGAGCAAATGAGAAAACTGTAACTGAGTCTAGCACCGGTCAGCATGACATTTTGAGGAATACATACAACTGTTTTAAGAATCTTAAGAAACGTTTTAGAATGCTGATCCAATTTCTTATACCAATAAAATAAAGTTTTGTTAGAATCAGTGGTTTTCTTTCACTGCTCCAGTGAGAAATTCACAAATGAAAGCTGTGCTTCTCTCCTGTTCTGCACGTAGCTCAAGTCTACTACCTTGCAGCAGCCGTACCAACATGTCTATTATGCATACTAGGCAGTTGCCTACAGTAGAAGTTTCTGGGACCAGCAAAAAGCAGCTATAACCAAAGCAAAACAGTTCATCCTGGCACTAACAGAAAGAAGCATCAATGTGTACTTTTAACTGCAAGGAAGGTGTACTGGTTTCAATAAGCCTATTTGCCCTAGTAAATGGCTTTTAGAAACACTTAAAAGCATAAAGCTAGATTCAATGGATGGTGCCCCAAATTAGACACCAAGCTGGTATTCTGTGAAGGCCACTTTGCACCAAATATCCTTACAGCATGCATTTCATACCTAATTTTGCATGCCAGTAGTGGCATAGTGAGAGGGGCGGGGTGGGAGGCAGACCGCCCTGGGAGCCATCTTGGCGGGGGCGCTGGCACCCTTCCACCCACTCAGTTCTTCAAATGTTTGCCGGCAGCGAGTAGATTCTCGTACCTGCCGCTCAAACTGGCCTCAGCTCTCCTTTTAATGTTACATCCTGGTCAAGGCTTGTGCAGATGAGGACAGAGCTTGCAGAGATGGGGCAGGGACAGAACTTGCGGTGACAGGACGGGGGTGGAGATAGATCCTGTGGGGATGGGGACAAATGATATGCTAAGTGGACCACAGAGCATTAAGCTAATACATACTATCTCCTTGATAATCTAAGCTAGTGGTTCCCAAACCCTGTCCTGGGGGACCCCCAGCCAGTCGGGTTTTCAAGATATCCCTAATGAATATGCATGAGAGAGATTTGCATATAATGGAAGCGACAGGTATGCAAATCTCTCTCATGCATATTCATTAGGGATATCTTGAAAACCCGACTGGCTGGGGGTCCCCCAGGACAGGGTTTGGGAGCCACTGATCTAAGCCACCATCAGCATTTCCATCACCATGTCTAAGGCTAAATATGTTTATTTCATTTCATTTACATTATATTAAAAGGCTCATAAATAATTTACAAGCTATCTCATTTTCAATGTACAGTAATCATAGATCAATTTACCAAACAAAAAAAAAAAAAGAGGGAAAAATGGTTTCAATCTCAAGCAACTTGACTCAGTAGCATGAAAAGGACCTGGATTTAACTCACATGCTAGCCTCCCCTCCCCGAGTCAGCTTAGCTAAGGATGCTGCAGAGGCAGAACTCACAAATACCCTTGGGATGTGTCCCACAGAAACACATGCTTGTGGTGTCTTGGTAAGAGAGAGACCTGGTTTTGGGGCTTATAGTGGTTATGGGTCTTATATGCTGGGGTTGGGGACGTTTATAGGATTGTGGGACAATTGTAGCAGTAGTATTTTGGGGCTGGATAGATTACGTTTGGGCATTTGCAGGGTATTTTGAGAATAGAGGAGTTTTCGGGGTGGTGAAGCAGTTGCATAGAGAGCTTTTAAGGACGTGGTTTTTTGTGGTGTGAAGAAATATATGCTGGGGATAGTTTTGAGGAAGTGTGGCAGTGGTAAAGGGATATTTTTTGGGGGTGGGACAGTTTGCAATTAGTGGAGAAGTTGGATTATTTTTGTGGATGGGGCAGTTGCAGGGGTAATTTTTTAATATGTGGCATTTGGGGAGATATTCTTTGGGTATGATGCAGTTTGCAAAATGGCAGCGTAGTTGTAGGGTAGTTTGGGGAGGTTGATTGAGGTAGTGTGGAAATTAGAGGGGTATTTTTAGGGTAAGACAGTTAGCAAGAAGGTGGTGCAGTTATAGGGAGTAGATTTTAGGGGTGAGGCAGTCTGCAGGGTGAAGGGATAGTTGTAGGGAGTATTTTTGCATGGGGCAGTTTGGACGTTTGGGAGAATAGAGAATATAGTGAGGTAGTGTACTCTGGCTTGGCCCAAAATTAGATCAGTTACCCATGCTCATTCCACTACCCACACTGCAGATCGAATTCTCAAGCAAAGTTTTGGGCATCATTATTGACTCTACACTTTCCTTTAATGATCATCTCAACTCTCTGGTAAAAAAAAATGTTTTTTTAGTCTTCACATGTTGAGGAAAGTGAGATCCTGCTTCCGCCAACAACATTTTGCTGTCCTTGTACAATCAATCATTCTTTCCAGACTGGACTATTGTAATTCCATCTATCTAAGTCTAACCAAGAAAAATCTTCAAAGACTTCAGCGGATCCAGAACACTGCTTGATTGAGGCCAGCAGCGTGCCTGATTTTAAGGCCAAATGGGATAGACACGTGGGATCTATTCACAGAGAAAGGTAGGGGAGGGTCATTAGGGTGGGCAGACTAGATGGGCCGTGGCCCTTATCTGCCGTCTATTTCTATGTTTCTATGCGGCTAGGTTGATCTTCGCAAAAAGCAAATTCAATCATGTTTCCCTGCTTCTGTTAAAACTTCAACGGCTTCCAGTGATTTCTAGGATTCACTTTAAATGTACCTGCCTAACATTCAAGATCCTACATGGCATTCTTCCTCCCCTAATCCCACTATCCTAGAATTCTTCAAGACCTGACCAGGGCAGGATTAACCAATAGGCCAAGTAGGCACGTGCCTAGGGCCTGAAATGGTCAAGGGGGCCAGATGAAGGAGGGTATCAACATTGTTTTTTCCAAACAGCAATGGGCCCCTCCAGCATTGATCGGCAACGCGGGCCCCACCTCGATGGAAAGTAAGACAAGCAAGCAACACGAGTAAGAAAGGCAATGGGAACTGTAATTGTGCAAGCGGTGCTGCTTGCCCAAGCTTCCCTCTGACGCAACTTCCTGTTTCCGCCTGGGCGCTTGGTGGGGTGGGGCGGGGCAGGGGGGCCCAGTGTACTTGTGTGCCTAGGGGCCCTCGACGAATTAATCCTGCCCTGGACCTGACATTACCAAATCTTCCCACATACTCAAACTCTCTTTCCCCTCGTTAAAAGGCGTCATGTATGCAGGTAAATTAGGGAAATCCCTTTTCTTCAAATTCACTGAGCTTTGGAATAACCTCCCTGCCCCGCTGCGGAACCTAGGCTCATTCCAATTATTCCGAAAACATGGATTTTCTCCAAAACGTAAAGCTATCTATTTAAAATGTAAAGCTAACTATCCTCTTCATAACCTCAAATTTCTTCTTATGTCCTCCCCTCATTGAATTTACCTGTAAACTGTGCCAAACTCTATCTTTATGGAAATGATGCGGTATACAAACTTAAGGTTTAGTTTAGTGTGAAAGGAGGTAGCTGTTTCACGCAATGTTTATTTTTATTTATTTTTTTTTGGGGGGGGAGGGGCTTATTCCTTTTGAACCTGCAGAACAAATCTATTTTTGAACTAGACATGCCTTTTTCCTGCACTAACATGTAGACATTCTCAACTCTTTTTGTTAAATTCTTTCCAACTTCTGTTGATTTGGAAAGAAATAGAAACATATGTACACATTTGTTAATTGTGTTAATTTACTGGGGAAAAAAAATATATTTTGCCTTGCTTCTACTGAATATATTACTATTGCCTTTAAAAGGACACAAGCACATGGTTACATCTGACGTCAGAAAAATCAGTTCTGGTACAGCAAGTAATATTAATGCTCCATTATTATAAAAACAAATGTATATATGCATATGGAAGGCAATTTTATAACACTGCACCTATGTGGCATCAGTTCTATAAAGGACAGTAGACGTCTACTTTTCTTTATATAGAAATAGTAGTGTCAAAGATTACATGTCCAAATGTAATTTAGGTTAGCCAAGGACCTGATGTATGTGCTCATGCCTCAATTGCTACCTCACACATGTATAATGGTACACTATCATTTACTGCATAATTGTGGACCCCGTCCACACGCCGCCCATTATTTAGGCGCCTTATATAGAATATTGTTTTAGCCGGAGTTTTGGAAATGCAAATGCTACACCGATTAATAATCAAATATTTGATCTCTAGGCAAAGTTTAGACTCCAGATCTGAAGCCTTTCGGTGTGGGGTTTAGCTGGTTATATCCTAGCTCTCTTCCTAAACGTCATTCTACAAATCCTTGGGGGGGAGGGGAGAGGGAGACAATTATTTAAAACTGGCCGGGGGAAACGTGCCCTCGGATTCCCCGGGCTCAGGGCCACCTCTGCAGCTCGGTCGCCTTACCTCTTCAAGTATTTGCCCCCATACAGGATCTGTTGCCGCAAGGTGACCACGGCGAAGGCGCAGATAAAGATGAAGAACAAAGTTCGGGTCCCCAGGAGGTCGCGGCCGGCGGAGGGGTCAGCGTAGCCCATCCTCGAAGAGGTCAAAGTCCAGCGGATCCCTTCAGCATCGTGGCCGGCGGACGCCCCTCCGTCCTTTCAGATCGGCGGCAGGAAACGCCGGAGCCCGGCCGCGGGGATCCCAAGGACGCGGCGCCCCCCGCGCAGTGAGCCCGCCCGACTGCCAAGAAGCGTGCGCAGCGGCCAATAGCCCAGGCTAAAGTTTCCAGGAGCGGGAGACGTGGGTTGACATCTAAAATAAGCCGCTCCGCCTCCCCCCCCCCCGATCGCTTGGAGAATCGTTGTGCCCCGACTGCCCTCCCCTCCGATTCCAGTGTGATGCTCCAGGCTCCTGCGATGAAGGGGGGAGGGGGGGGGATGCCACAAAGATTAGTTCTGGAAACACGGGGTGCCTCCGGCAGCTCGAGTCTGTCCCAGCTCGGCGATTCCAAGGTGGGGAGGGGGGGGGGGATTGCGTGAAAGGAGCCACGACTGGGGTGTGCTAATGCTGCAACCCGCATGGAAAAAAGCACTTCACGATGCCCCTTTAGGGATGGCGATTCGGTCACACCAAATTCGAAAGGAGAAACAAAACGGCATTTTGGAAGGTCTGGCAACGATGCTTTAGGTTACCATTGATATGCAACGTGCATTCTCTGGCCCAGGCAAGGTCACTGTGCATCTGTTCAAGGACAGAGCTGGCAAGTGCCTGCCTGCTGATGGACTGCGGGCGCTTCAGTTCCACCCCCACCCCCAGAAGCCATTCTTATTACAACCTTTCAAAGCTTATTTACGTCTGTCTTCAGTCAGATCCAGGGCATCGAACACTAAAGCTCGGATTCATTTGGCCACAACAGGACAAACCCATAAACCTTTTCTTTAGGTTTGAGAACTAGGCAGCCTGGATTCTGCAGCCAGTTTTCTCTGCCTGCCTGAAAAACTGAAGATTGCCCAGTGAATCGTATGGCAAGAAGCACAATAATGACAACCTTAATGTTTGTATTTCCAAACACGTCATTAAAGTTGGAGGGGGGGGGGAGCCATAGGGCTCTTTTTACTAAGGTGCGCAAGCGTTTTTAGCGCGCACAGGAAACTACCGCGCGCTACGCTTCTAGAACTAACGCCAGCTCAATGCTGGCGTTAAGATGTAGCCCTAACGCAGCTTAGTAAAAGGAGCCCGTAGTCTTTTTCACTTAATGGTGGAGGGCTGTGTACACGATTCTGTCTTATCCCTTTCTTTTTTTTTTTTCCACCCCCCCCAACCAAAGTTGAAAAGAATTATTTTAAAAAAGGAGTTGAGAAAGTCTGGGAGCAAAATAACTACCCAAATTTGAATGGAGTAGGACAGGATGCAATTTAGCATGTAGGAAACTCCAGTAAAAAGAAACAGTCTGCCCAATATTCAAAGCTATTTAACCAGTCAGGAACGGCTCCTGGCCGTGTGAGATAGCGGCTGAATATTAGCACTTAACAGCTAGCCCACTCACCGCCAATATTCATTGGCTGATCAGCTAAGTTTAATGGCTAGAGAGATGCACGTACGTGGAGTGTATGGCACAGTGGTTAGAGCTACAGCCTCTGCACCCTAAGGTTTTGGGTTCAAATCGCACACTGTTCCTTTCTGACCCTGGGCAAGTCATTTAATCCACAAAAATACCTCCCTTCTATTCAATTTTCAAATTCTTAATTAGAAACAGTGATGAAGTTTGCTCATATCAGACTTTCTCCACTAATCACACATTTAAAGTTCTTTATAGAGGAGAGGCCTCAGATCCCCGTGCATGGCCAGTAATTAACTATACAACAGCACTAGATAGGGAACTAATCTCATCGGCACTCTTCCCCTCCTGCCTAATTTTAAGATGATGTATATCAAAAACTCTAAAAAAAACTGATAATGAACTTAGCTTCAATTAGGCAGGGAGTTCTTATATCTCTCAGCTTCTGGGTTTTTTTGCTGCGGTCTGTTCCTGCCAACGTAAAGCTAGCTGGCGTTTTGCTATATAGCTGCGTCAAGGCAGAGGACTCGTGAAAATAATGCAAAAAAACAGCGCTATTAAAGTACTTCTACTTACTCGGCAAATGTATGAACGCTCACAATGGCAAAGATGGCCGCCACTCTGAACTGCCCAGTTTTATACTACTAACATATGACATCACATGGGAGGAGCCTAATTGCATCATCCAATAGTCTGAAAGGGCTTGCACCTACTATTCTTTGAATAGGAAACTGATGATCACTGTTAAAATGTCATTAGCCATAAAGTTGCTCATTTCAAAGTCAAAAATATAAGGGAGGTATTTTTGTGGATTTATGATTGATCTCTCTTTATCCTACATACATTGTTTTTGATTTACAAGTCATTTAATCCCCCATTACTCCAGGTACATTAAATAGAGTGTGAGCCACCAGGACGGATAGGAAAAAAATGCTTGAGTACTGGAATGTATATCACTCAGTTTATAATTGGTATATAAATACTAAAAATAAATATATAGCAACTTTGTCTTTAGGTGCTATGACACAGAGGCTGATGAATATCAGCGTAACCAATGATGGCAGGCTTTTAAATGCCAAGCTGCCCATAGGAACAGAATGGGCAGCTGTGCAGTGCAGCTTCATAAAATGGCCCGTATGTTGCTAGATATGGCTCAAAAAAGAAAGAACAAAGCCTCAAAATGCTGGAAGAAGAGTAGCAAGATGAGGCACTGGAAACGTCACAACCGACATAGGAAGTCAAGTCTTTTATTGAAACAACAAAATCCCAACTAGGACCCAGTTTCGGCGACAGTGTCGCCTTCCTCAGGGGACAATGTTTATCTTAAAAGATACATAACCAAAATTATACATATCAGATAAATGAATGACCATGAAATGATGTATTACATAAATGAATCTTGTAAAATGGTGTGAAATAAAAGTATGTTGATGAATATTGGTTAAAGTGCATTGACCTAGTTGGGATTTTGTTGTTTCAATAAAAGACTTGACTTCCTACGTTGGTTGTGACATCTCCAGTGCCTCCAGTTTCTTTCGTTTATTGGTACAGTCTTCTATCTCAAATATTCTTGATTACGGTAACATTATATACCTAGGTGTTTACAAGAAAATTTTCAAAAAATTGAGAGTGATTCAGAATACTGCCGTTCACCTCATTTTTGGTTTTAAAAAAAATGGGAGCTTATCACTCCTTTTTATTTGAAACTCCATTGGTTGCCGACAGAATTGAGAATTCTGTTCAAATTTTCTTGTATTTGTTATAAATCAGTTTCGGGTTTGTTACCAGTTTACACGTAGATGCACTTGTTTTCATATCCCTTCATAAAATGCTGTCGTTATAAGAAGTTCCTTGAGAGAACCCTCTCATTTCAAGCCGCTAAATTGAATGTATGGCTTGGAAAAATTATGTTAGAGGTCTCTTCCTATCTTAATTTTAGAAAATTGTTAAAGACTCAACTCTTTGATAGGCTGGTCTCGCTCTCTCCAAGATTCTTGGAGAGAGCGAGACTGCTCAAATATTCAACAGTTTAGAAAAGGTTAGAGCTCTTCAGGTAGGAGAAAAGACAGTTCAGGGATGATATGATAGAGGTTATAAAATACTCAGTGGAGTGGAAAGGGTAAATGTGAATTGCTTGTTTTTCCAAAAATACTAGGACTAGGGGGTATGCAATGAACATACTAAGTAGTAGATTTAAAATGTTACGTATGTTAATCAGGTTTTCTGTTCCACCTTTACCTATTCAGTTCAAAGGCAGATTATATTACAAGAGGTTGGGTCAGTTAGTTACAATGGTCAATTTGAAATGGACATTCAACAGAGTTGTTAGTATAGGTAGATCAGTAGAGTTATTAATACAGTTAGGTCATAGTTACAAGTTCAAGTAGGTCATTGTTGGCTCAGTGTTATTTCTTCACACAATGTGTAGTTATACTCTGGAATTCACTTCCAAAGAATATGGTGAAATCAGTTAGCTTGGCAGGGTTAAAAAAAAGTTTGGATAATTTAATAAAAGAGAAGTCCATTGGCCATTATTGAGATGGTTTGGGGAAATCTACCGCTTATCTCTGGACCCTGGGATAAGCAGCATAAAATCTTGGGATCTAGCTGGGTACTTGGGACCTGGGTTTGTCACTATTAGAAACAGGATACTGGGCTTGATGAACCTTCAGTCTGTCCCAGTATGGCAATTATTATGTTCTTATTGCTTTGTGAAATTTGAGGAATTATTCATTCTCTGTGGAAGATATACTGATTTGTTAAGATTCTGTATGAGTTGCATTTAACTTATGTTACATGTGTCTTTGAATGATATTATGGGGCTCATAATCGAAAGAGAAAAACGTCCAAAAACCGGCCTAAGTCGGCACTTGACGAACATTTCTCAAAATGTCCAACTGCCGATAAAAAAAACCGGGTTTTGGATGTATTTCTAAACGACCAAAGCTAAACAGGGCATTTCGGGAAGCTTGTCGAGGGTGGGAGTTGGGCAGGACATGGGCCGGCTTAGACTTAGTCGTACAGCATGTATAACCGAAAGTTATATAGCCCACGATCGACGGAACTTGGACGTTGTGACTTAGACCATGTAAAACATGGTCTAAGTCACAAAAACCCACCTAAAATCACCAGATAAGCATTGCAAACACATAAAACAGACCCACACACACTACCCCAGTGAACACCAACCTCCCACCCCCATAAAAATTTTAATAATAACTTTAAAATTCAGCCTCCAGACCATCATCACCTGGCCGCCTAGCATAGGAAAGCCTAGTCGTCCAGCCCAGAGGCAGCTTAAGTCGTCTTGGGGATAGGTTAGGGACTTATGGAGAGGAGGACCCATGTCCATAAGCTCCTGTAATCACTGCATTGATACTTAAACATGTGCACTCCCCTATACATCCCCAAAACCCTTTTGTACTGGCATATAAGTGGCTCCTGTAGCCATAAGGGCTATTGGGGTGGTAGATAAGTGGGTCTAGGGGATTCTGGAGGTGGTTTGGGGGGCTCACCGTAACCTATAAGGGAGCTGTAGGGAGGAGAAGACATGGCACCCTTTTTGTGAAGTTCACAGCAGTGCCTGTAAGGTACCCCACTATTTAGGTGGCATGTCTGGGTGTGCAGTCCATCACTTTTCAGACCCCTCCCACATCCAACAGGGCTTGTTCTCGGCGTTTTGGACTTGGACGGAAAGTTGGACGAAAATGTGGTATAAAGATAGACGATTTAGTGGCTTGGATGATCAGATCGGCAGGACGTATAATTAGACAATTTTCAAAACGAAAAAAAAGTTGGACGTATCTTTCGAAAATGTGTCTTAAGCTGTTTTTTACTTTGGACGTAAACGAACTTAGACGTCCCTTTCGATTATGCCCCTCCACGTATGTTTTCTTGTGACCCGCTTTAGCTTAAAGAGGGATATAAATGGCAAAATTAATCTATCTATCCATCTGCATTCAGTGGAAGCAATGCATGCAAATATATCTCTTGTTCTGACATCCCTTCTTTAAGGGATAATTTAAACTTACTCTATGCCCAAATCAGTTCTTTCAGCAGAAGGGAGTTGGGTTTTTTTTGCATCAGACTTTCCTAAAAGAACTGCTGCAGGCATAGAGCACACCAGTTGTGTTATGTTATGTTATGTAATGTAAATAATGTTCTTAGACAACCCTAGAAAGAATGCACTACAGTTATCCAAATGATTTATTAGGATTTCCAATACCCAAATTATCCCCAAAACACTGAAATAATGCATCTGATGTCCATGTGAGCACTGTTAATACCACACAAAATTAAATAAGGGATGGTCTTCCTTTATTTCATTTTATGTAATATTAACATTATTATAAATGCTTACATTGCATTTTTAAATTCAGACTGATTGAACTATGGCCCAAACTAGCAAACTATACATAAGTTTAATGAAGTGGTCCAGAGGAAGGTGACAAAAATGGTGGGTTTGCACCAAAAGATGTATGCGGAAACTGGGAGCCCTGAATGTGTACACCCTAGAGCAGTGTATCTCAAACTGTGTGCCTCCTGAGATTCCAAGTGGGCTGCGGCACACTGAGGAGGAAGAGAGGCGCCTGCCAGCTGACTTCCCTACGCAGTACAATGCCAGCACTGCCCAATTTGCCAAAGGCCTGCATGTTTCCCCCTTCTTTCTAGCGTCCTCCGGCTTCCTCTCTGGCCTCTCGGTCTCACCTTTAAAGCTAATTACAGTAGCCTGCAGATGATCGCCAGTAGGTACAATGATTTTATTTTCAATATAGTGATTGAAATGTGTCAGTTTTGAGAATTTATATCTGCTGTGTATATGAAAAATGAATGGAAAAAAATTGCATTACAATTAGTAAAGGGGATGGGATCTAGGGCCGAGTTTGGGTGGGCCTAGGGAGGTCTGTGGTTGGGGTACTCAGTTGATATTTGTTAGACTTAGGGGGACGCTTAGGCTGAAGTAGTTGAGAAACACTGCTGTAGGCAATCAGCCCTCTTCCCTGCTGGCACCCCCTACTGGCATCTCAGAGCCCATCTGAAGGGCCTCTGCATATGCGTGGTCATCATAGCGACGTCCACGCACTTCTGGGTGCCTCAAGCCGTGGCACTACCTTTAGTGTGCCTCAGCTCGAGAAAGTTTGAGAAAAACTGCCCTAGAGGAAAGAAGGAACAGGGGGAGATATGATTCAGACATTCAAATACTTAAAAGATATTAACGTAGAACAAAATCTTTTCCAGAGAAAGGAAAATGGTAAAACCAGAGGACATAATTTGAGGTTGAGGGGTGGTAGATTCAGGGGCAATGTTAGGAAATTCTACTTTACGGAGAGGGTGGTGGATGCCTGGAATGCACTCATGAGGGAAGTGGTGGAGAGGAAAAAAAGCATTGGATGAACACAGAGGATCTTGAATCAGAAAAAAATAAGGCCAGTACTGGGCAGACTTGCATAGTCTATGTTCATATATGGCCATTTGGTTGAGGATGGGCAGGGGAGGGCTTCGATGGCTGGGATGGTTTAGATGGGCTGAAGGGTGCTTAGATGGAGACATCAGTAGATGGAACCTAAGCATAGTACCGGGCAGAGCTGTAGGTTCTGGCCCAGCAATAGCTATGAAGAAGGAAAATTTACATTAAATCAGTAATTTAAAGGGTGGGTAGGTTTGGGCAGACTGGATGGACCATTCGGGTCTTTATCTGCCGTCATCTACTATGTTACTATGAATGCTCCCATCTCAACAATGCCAGGAAGTAAATGTGTGTAGTGGATTCCAATAACAGCTTTATATTTCTTCAATAGAATCAGAGGGATGAGCTGCAGAAAGTGCCAGTACTCTAATATTATGAACATTGATATGAGCTTATAAAAGACAGACCTACTTTATTATAACAAATTGATATACATTCTGAGATCCAGTCTGCAACTGTGCATTTTATAACTGCCATCCTAGTTTATTAGGGACTCAAGAGATGAATGCGTAAGTAGATTCTCTGAAATGCTTGGCTCTATTTAAGTAAAAGGAAAATTACTTTTTACAATGCAAGATAGGAAGAGCCACTGCAGTTATATAAATATGAGGTCTGAGAAAGAAATTTGGAAACATGCAACTCCTAAAGTGATAGGACAGTGGCTATGCTGAATTTGAACAGGAGCTGCAGAACATAAGAACATATTAAGAACATAAGAATAGCCTTACTGGGTCAACTCAATGGTCCATCAAGCCCAGTGCCCGTTCTCACGGTGGCCAATCCAGGTCCCTGGTACCTGGCCAAAACCCAAAGAGTAGCAACATTTCATGCTACCGATCCAGGGCAAGCAGAGGCTTCCCCCATGTCTTAATAACAGACTATGGACTTTTCCTCCAGGAATTTGTCCAAACCTTTCTTAAAACCAGCCATGCAATCTGCTTTTACCACAACCTCTGGCAACGCGGTCCAGAGCTTAACTATTCTCCGAGTGAAAAAATATTTATTTATTTAGTCCGTCCTCACAAAGGAGCCCAGAACGGGTTACAAGAGTACATTCATAGTATGGTTAGGGCATACTTTGGTGAGAAATACAGACTCTACAGCATTTACAGTATAGACATAATATGCAGACATAAAATACTGACTTAGTGGGCATAGGATGGATTTAATTGCAGCACATTCAGTGTAGATATCACATGGAGGTAACATAGCTTTCTTAGTAAGTTGGTGCATGTTTGTTGTCGGAAAATGTAATAGTAATTCAGGTTATATTTGCGGTGGCATGCGAGTATTTGTGAGATTCCATTTGGAGTTTTAGGTCATGTCTTTGAGATCCATCCATCAGGGGTTTAGACGTGGGTCTTCAAGGAGCTAGGAACTAGGATCTAGTAGGATATTTCCTCCTATTGGTTTTAAAAGTATTTCCCTGCAATTTCACTGAGTGTCCCCTAGACTTTGTAATTTTTGACGGAGTGAAAAATCAATCCACTCAGGATTTTGTACACTTCAATCATGTCTCCCCTCAGCCTTAAAACTGACGAGCTCTAGCCTTTTTAGTCTTTCCTCATATGAGAGTAGTTCCATCCCCTTTAGCATCTTGGTTGCTCTTCTTTGAACCTTTCCTAGTGCTGCTATATCTTTCTTGCGATAAGGAGACCAGAATTGAATGCAATACTCCAGGTGAGGTCGCACCATGGAGCAATATAGAGGCATAATATCATCTTTAGTCTTAACCATCCCTTTTTTAAAATAATTCCTAGCATCGTTTGCTTTTTTCACCAACACCGCACATTGGGTGGAAGGTTTCATCGTATTGTCTACAATGATGCCCAGATACCTTTCTTGAGCGCTAACCCCAAGGTGGATTCTAGCATCTGGTAACTGTGATTTGGGTTAGTTTTCCCAATATGCATCACTTTTCATTTGTCCACATTAAATTTCATCTGCCACTTGGACGCCCAGTCTTCCAATTTCCTAAGGTCTGCCTTGGTTCTTATGTGGTGTAAAACAGTTATGAATCAATTTTTTACTCTTTTAAAAAGTATAAAAACTAGGGGGATACTCAATGAAGCTACATAGTTCAAGTTTCAAGTTCAAGTTTATTAATATTTGATGAATCGCTTAATTGGTTTGCTAAGCGATGTACAAAATTATAAAAAAAGAATAGAAATACAAGAAAGGACAAACCAAATGACAAATGTTTAACAATAAGACAAATGACAAATATTTAACAACAAGACAAACTTGAGTTGGGAGGAGAGAGGTGGAAAGTTACAAGTTTTTCATTGTGAAGAAAAACAAAGAAGGAGAAAAACAGAGAGGACGGGGGAGTTAAAAATCTAAGTATAAAAAATAGGTCTAAAATGTAAATGTTAAAAGCATCTTTAAAAAGATGAGTTTTTAGACATTTTTTAAAACAAATAGGAGGAAATAGTCTTTTTCACCCAACAAATAGTTAAACTCCAGAACTTGTAATTACTAGGGGATGTGATAAAGCAAAGATACTTGCCTATAGAAGGTGTTCTCTGAGGACAGCAGGCATATATTCAGGTATATATTTTCACATGTGGATGACATCATTCACAGAACCTGGTATGGACACTGTCAAGTGTACTGTCACTTTAAATCTTTAGGAAGTGCCCATTTCGTGTGTGTGCCAGTGCCTTAACACTTGATATTGGCTCACAGGACCATCAGATCAGAAAAAAAAGCTAAGAAGCAAACTAGGGGAGGTGGATGGATTGTGAAAATATCTGCCTGCTGTCCTTGGATAACATCTGTTACAGGTAACTGCTTTATCCTTGGACAAGCAGGCAATATATTCTCGTATGTGGTACTCCCTAGCTAGAAACAAAAGGGTTGGAGAGTAGTTGACTTTTAAGTTGAAAGAACTGCTTGGATGAATCGACTCTCTCGTCTGGAATGGTTCTCCAGACAGTAGTGTGATGTGAAGTTATGAACTGAGGACCAAGTAACTGCTTTATAGATATCTTCAATGGGAGTGTAACGTAGATGAGCTACTGAAGTCACCATAGCCCTAACTTTATAAGCTGTGATTCAACCGTCTAGTGCAGGGATCTCATAGTCTCTCAAAGGGCCACAATCCAGTCGGGTTTTCAGGATTTCTGCAATGCATATGCATGAGATCTATGTGCATGCACTGCTTTCAATGCATATTCACTGGGGAAATCCTGAAAACCCGACTGGATTGCGGCCCTCAAGGAGGGACTTTGAGATCCCTGGTCTAGTGTCAGCCCAGCATGAGCATAGCAAAAGGTAATACAGTCCATAAGCTATGTAGAGAGAGTTCTCTTGATGACAAGGAATCCAAATCCATTTGGATCAAATGAGAGAAACAGTTGAGTGGAAGTCCTATGAGGATTGGTTCTATCCAAGTAGTAAGCAAGAGCACACTCACAGTCCAATGTGTGGAGTACAGATTCACTAGGGCAGGGGTAGGGAACTCCGGTCCTCGAGAGCCGTATTCCAGTTGGGTTTTCAGGATTTCCCCAATGAATATGCATTGAAAGCAGTGCATGCAAATAGATCTCATGCATATTCATTGGGGAAATCCTGAAAACCCGACTGGAATAAGGCTCTCGAGGACCGGAGTTCCCTACCCCTGCACTAGGGTGAGAATAAGGTCTTGGAAAGAAGACAGGAAACACTACAGACTGGTTCAATGAAAATAAGAGATGACCTTAGGAAGAAATTTTGAATGTGTATGGAGAACCACTCCATCATGGTAGAATGTTGTATATAGCGGATTTGAGACAAGCACTTGTAGTTCACTGACTCGGCATGCTGAAGTGATACAGATTAAGACTACAACTTTCCATATGAAATGTTTAAGAAATTAAGACACCATTGACACAAAAGGGAGGCTTTGTCTAATCTAATCTAAACCTTAGGTTTGTATACCGCATCATCTCTACATTCGTAAAGCTCGACACGGTTAACAAGAGTTAGGGTAGAAAGGAACTCCAGTGGAGGGAAGAGGCAAAATGAAGAGAAAATTTTGAGGACTAGAATAACTAGAGAGGGAGGAGGAGTTACATTTTTGAGAATAACCAGGTTTTCAGATGTTTACGGAAGAGTTGGAGGGAGCTCAGATTCCTAAGAGGGGAGGTAAGGTTGTTCCAGAGCTGAGTGATTCTGAAAGGGAGGGAAGAACCTAGTTTTCCTACAAGTGAAATGCCTTTTAGAGAGGGAAAGGAAAGTTTCAGTTTTTGGGTGGATCTGGCAGAATTGGGGTTAGAGGAGTTCCAAGAAAGAGGAATGAAGGGAGGGAGAATACCGTGTAGGATCTTGAAAGTGAGGCAGGCACATTTGAAGTGGACTCTAGAGATAATCGGAAGCCAGTGGAGCTTGGATAAAAGCGGTGAGACGTGGTCGAATTTGCTTTTTGCGAAGATAAGTTTAGCAGCGGTATTCTGAATCCGCTGGAGTCTTTGAAGGTTTTTCTTTGTTAGGCTAAGGTAGATAGAGTTGCAGTAGTCCAGTCTGGAAAGGATGGTGGATTGGACAAGGACGGCAAAGTGTTTTTGATGGAAACAGGATCTCACTTTTCTCAGCATGTGAAGGCTGAAGAAACATTTTTTTACTAGGGAGTTGAGGTGGTCGTTGAAGGAAAGTGTAGAGTCAATGATGACTCCCAGAACTTTACTAGAATATTCAAGATGCAGAGTGGGGCCAGAGGCCAGTGGGATGGAGGTGGGCAGTTGGTCCAATTTTGTGCCGAGCCAGAGAAGTTTTGTTTTAGATTCGTTCAGTTTCATCTGCACAGTGTGGGCCCAGGATTGAAGGTTCGATATACATGAGGATATGTTCGCCGAGAGGTTGGTGAGGTTCCGGTTGGTCTCGAGGAGGACAAAGATGTCATCTGCATAAGTGTAGAGTGTTTCAAGGGGGGAGAGATGGAGGAGTTTAAGGGAGGACATATAAATGTTGAAGAGGATAGGAGAGAGAGGTGAGCCTTGCGGGACTCCACAGATTGGGTTCCGGGGGAGGAAGAAGTGCCCTTCATGTTGACTATGTAGGAGCGGGAGTGTAAGAACTTCGAGAACCAGTCAAGGACTGTGGAGTTTATGCCTATCTCGGTGAGTTGGTAAATTAGAATATCATGATGGACGACATCAAAAGCTGCAGAGAGGTCGAATTGAAGAAGGACGGCGAACTTGTTGCGAGAATGGAGATATTGAACTTTTGAGATTAAGGAGGTCAGAAGGGATTCGGTGCTGAAATTGGGACGGAAGCCGTATTGGTAGGGTTGAAGAATGGTGAATTTCTCAAGGTAGGAAGATAGTTGAGTGGATATGATGGACTCTAGCAACTTCGTAAGAAGGGGAATGTTAGCTATTGGATGGTAGCTGGATGGTGTAGAGGGATCAAGCTCAGGTTTTTTCAGTAGTGGGGTTAAGGAAATATGGCCCATTTCTGGGGAGAAGAGACCCGAATGGAGGGCGGAGTTTATGAGAATGGTAAGAGATGAGATGGCCTGAGGGGGAGTGTTCTCGTAGAGGTAGGAGGGGAAAGGATCCGAGGTACAGTTGCAGGATTTCAATTTGAGGCAGAGATTATAGACCAGGGATTCGGAAACAAGTTCGAAGGAAGACCAGGATCTGTCTGCTGGGATAGGGTAGGAGTCTGTTGGGATAGGGTTGGGGTCAATTGGAATCAGAGATTTGTAGGAGATTGCAGATGGGAAGGAGCGCCTCAAGGTGGAGACCTTATCGTTGAAGAACTTTGCTAGAGAATCGCCTGAGGGGGAGGAGGGAAGTATGGAGTCATTTTTGGAGGTTAAGGAAAGCCAGATGTTAAATAATGTGCTACTCTGATTGTTGGATTTGGAGATTTTGTCACCGTAGAAGTTTTTCCTTGCTTTTTTTAGAACAGTATTATAGATTTTAATGTTGACCCTCCAGGAGAGTCTGTCTGTAGGGGATTTAGATTTTTTTCCATTTTCGTTCCAGAGCACGGCATTTCTGTTTCAGTTCTCTGTGGTATGGGAGGTACCAAGGGGCCTTACGGGAGTAGGAAATTATTTTAGTGGAGAGAGGGGCGAGGGAATGGAAGGTGGACTCGGAGAGGGCGACCCAATTTTGCCAGTTAGATTCTGGTTCTGCAGGTTTAGAGATGGGGGAAAATTTGTCGAGAAAATTGATCCAGAACAGATTACTCAAGATTTTTTTACGGAAGGTAATAGAATTTGGGGGCCCGAGATGTGACATGAAAATGGGGAGACAGAAGGCCCCTAGGTAGTGGTCGGACCAGGGGACAATTTCCCAGCGAATGTCATCAGTTGAGGTTTTGTGAGTAGTAAGATCTAGAAAGCTGATGAGGTCTAGTGAGTGGCCTTTTTCGTGGGTTGGGGAGAGTGTGGGGGGGGGGAAGCCTAAAGCGGAGAGGAAGCTATTAAATTTGGATGTATCCTTGTTGGTGACATCATCAAGGTGGAGATTGATGTCTCCGATGATCAGTAATCTTTGAAATTTGAGGAAGGCGTTTGTTATGGTTTCAAAGACGAGTTCGGAGGAATTGTTCCAAGGGGCAGGTGGGCGGTATAGAAGCAGGATACTCAGAGGATGAGGGTGGAATTCGTCATTGACTGAGGCTAACATGTATTCTAATGAGGAGTGGCTGCCCTTTTCAAGGAGTTGGACATCGAAGAATGATTTGAAAAGGAGGGCCAGGCCGCCTCCTCTTTGGTTGGTTCTGGGAGAGAAGAGGCCTTGGTAGCCGTGGGAACAGAGTTCGTTTTGAGTAAATTGGTCATCTTTTGTGATCCAAGATTCTGTGATGAATAGGAATCCGGGGTTAGAATCCTCGAGTAGGTCCTTCAAGATTTGTATCTTATTGCAAGCGGATCTGGCATTGCAATAGAGTGTTGGGACTGGGGTGAGAGAATGTGAGGCAAGGTTGGGGGGAGTGGAAGCGAGGACAGGTTTTAGAGAGGCATGGTTGACTTTGCGAGGGTTTTTGTAGGATGGGTGGTGTTTGGGGCGAATGAGCGTGGAAATTCTGAGGCCAGGCAGATATTGCGAGCATTTGTAGAGTCGAGGAGATTGGGGGCAGGGGGTGTCAGGCAGGGGAAGAGTTTAAGAGAAGAGAAGAGTAGGAGAAGAAGGAGCCATGAAGGTGGCTTCATGATGAGAGATTAGAGATCTATGGGTTAGATGGCCTGTTTGAGGCGTGTGAGAGTAGGTTAAGGATGGAGGAGCGACTAGGTAATAACATACTAGGTATCAGCACAAACGATATTGGACAGATCTAGTAAAGTGTTTCTGAATTGCAGTTATTCTGAAAATGATCTCGTGGAAGGGGAATGAAGATAATCTGGCTATCAAATCGGTATTCAAATTAGCATAGATTTTTGGATACAATAGGCATTTAACAAATTAGTTAAGAATTGACAACAATTGACAAAAATTAAGAAGACAGCAAGCATTTAACAGATTATAAGATTCAACAGGTATTTAAGATAATTTTTTGATTACTTTTGCTTTATGTATATTTTTTTTTTTTTGAGAGCTAGTAAATGAACTTTACAGTTGAATGGGTTCACGATTATGCTTAACGATGAAAGATTTCACAATTAGACTTAAACATGGGGAAAGTTTCCCCTGCTGGCTCGGGGGGGGGGGGGGTGGAGCGGTGCTCGAGACCCGCCGATGTGGCCGCTGTTTTCGGTTGGCGATAGCCCACTTGAAGGGAGAAAAGTTTCCCCTGCTTCCCTTTCGATCTCACCTCTGCTGGAACGGGGGAGGAGTGGATATGAGGCCAGGTGCTCTGCTGGAAAGGGCTCCCGAAACTGACCGCTGGTGCCGAGTGCCGCTAGCGCTGCTTCTCTTTAGGTCTCACCCCTGCTGGAACGGGGGAGGGGTGGAGATAAGGCCATGTGCCCTGCTGGAAAAGGCTCCCGAAACTGGCCGCTGGTACCGAACGCCGTTAGCGCTGCTTTTCTTTAGTTCTCACCCCTGCTGGAACGGGGAGGGGTGGAGTTGAGGCCAGGTGCCCTGCTGGAAAGGGCTCCCGAAACTAGCCGCTTGGAGGGAGAAACTGGCCGCTTGAAGGGAGAAAAGTTTGAAGGGAGAAAAGTTTCCCCTGCTTCCCTTTCGATCTCACCTCTGCTGGAACGGGGGAGGAGTGGAGATGAGGCCAGGTGCCCTGCTGGAAAGGGCTCCCAAAACTGGCCGCTGGTGTCCTTTGTCAGGATTCATAGTATAATATTAAGATTCTAAGCAACCGGAGGGCTGATTGGTGGTTTGGTATGAAAAAGACCCTCCATAAATCTAGAGATCAAAGGATGGACAGATAGCATTTTTTTGGCCAGAGGTATATGAAAAGCGCTAATAGCACTAAGGTAATTGAAGTGGTTTTTAGACCAGAGTTGGAGAGGTGTAGGAGACAGTCCAGGACTGATGGGAAAGGACATGTCTGAATGTAACAAGTGTTGGCTACTCCAGAGTGTGAATCTAGTCCACTTAAAATGGTAACACTGTTGTGTGATTGTGGATTGCTGAAACAAGGCTGCCCTGTGAACTTCTAAAAGCTAAGTTACTCAGCATTTCATATTCTGCTCTTTTCACTGGTTTTCAGCATTATATCTGCTTAATTTCTCTTGTCATCCCTGTTTCTTACTTAAAAAAAAAAGCACAAAAAATAAACCCTTCTCTTTCCTCTGCTAAATCTTATTTCCTCTTCCTCTTCATAGGAAAAAGGGTAAGACTTTGTTAACTCTAATTAAATCCTGGTGCCTGTGGCTCAGGGTGACTAAAGTAGGGAAAATCCTGTTATAAATCCTGTGTTTTAGGGTAGCACTGATAGAACCTGCATTTTTGTTTAAAATACTGTGTTTTAGGTGGTATAGAGCCTATATTTCTGTCTTACTAGTATTCAGCCATTGTTTTCTGCTGATTAGGTGGAGAAGGGAGGGGCTCTGTTTTACTTCTAAGGTTAATTGCATTATCTTTGGGACATTGCTGAAACAAGGCTGCCCTGTGAACTTCTAAAAGCTAAGTTACTCAGCATTTCATATTCTGCTCTTTTCACTGGTTTTCAGCATTATATCTGCTTAATTTCTCTTCTCATCCCTATTTCTTACTAAAAAAAAAAAAAAAAAGCACAAAAAAATAAACCCTTCTCTTTCCTCTTTTAAATCTTATTTCCTCTTTCCCTTCATAGGAATAAGGGTAAGACTTATAGTCCCACCAACCCCAGGGACCACTATTCATATATAGAGACCCATATAATCAGGACTACTCAAATCAAGTCACTTCACAACCAATCAAGATGACCTTTATTCTATGCAATCACTGTGGTGCTTTAATTCCAAGACATACTATTGGAGGCTTAAGGCTTGCCCCATCTGTCTTCAACTTGCCAGAATTAAGGAGGAGCTCTGCAAACTTAAACAGGAATTGAATACAATTAAAGTAGCTTCCATCACTCCACAAAATCATACCAACTTACCACCTCTACCTCAAAGAATAAAACAGCCCAGGAATAAATAGGTCACAGTAGGCTCAGGAAGACTGCGACATGTAACACAGAAACATCCACCTTCACTAATATTACCTCTACAGAATTCCTTCGCTCCACTGCGATACTCAGGAAAACAGAAGGGAGGTGGGACTGGAACCAATGAAGGTAACTCAAGAGAACAAGCGCACCCTAAGTACAAATAAAAAAGCCAAAAACAGAAAACTATTACTGTTGGGGGATTCCATCATCAGAGGCATTAACCTTGGAACACAGGGCGAGGAGACCAAAATAGTGAAATGTCTTCCAGGATCCTCAGCTACCAGGAGTTCCAGGCAAATACTGACTATAATTAAGGAAGAAACTAAGGATTTTAACACTGATGTTGTTATCCATCTGGGAACAAATAACCTGGCCAACAACTCCACACTTGCAGCACAGAAAGCTTTTCGGGAGCTTGGTGAGGGCGTGAAACCTTTTGTAAAGACTTTAGCTTTTTCTGAAATACTGCCTGCATATGGAAAGGGAGAGCAAAGAGTGAAAAACACAGAGGACTTTAATAGATGGCTCAGAGCCTGGTGTCATCAAGAAGGCTTCAGGTACATAGGAGGATGGGGAAATACATGGAAGGACAAGAAGCTATATTGCACTGATGGGCTACTTATTACTATGAGGCTACTTATTATTATGAGGGCCATTTTGAGAGAGACAGGCCGCCCGTTACACAGCTGACAGCGTGGAGACAACTTTGTTAACGAATCCCCTGAAGTAGCCTGCTTGCAGGCGAAATAGAAGATCTTTTCTATCGGGACGAAGATGTTTCTTCAGATGAGTGTTTGACTCTCTTATACACGCTAAGATGCAAAAGTGTTTAGCCACGCTTCTAGACGTTGTTTAGAATTTATCTACAGCTGTAGCTGATTGCCATATATATATAGTTAGTTTGGGGCTGTCTCACTTACTTATAGAAAATTATAGGACGTTGAATTTCAAATCCTTTGAGAATTTTCTGAAAACTATTCTTCTAAAGAGATGCTGAAGTATGAAAGTAATTTATAACTGTACGGAGTTTTTTTTATAAACCCGTGATGAGGTGGTGAGCTTTGGTACTTGTGTAGTCCTGGCGACCCACAACTGAGGTTTATTTTTCTCCGTTTATTTATGATTTTGTCAACTGTCCTGTTTTTGTGATTTTTTGTGTGAATGAACCCCTACTTTAACTATCTACAACGTACATTTAGTTGAGATTGTTCTTTACAGAATACGATTGTACCTTTATTACATTTGGTTAATTCATTAACTACTTATTACTACGGCAGGAAAAAGAAACCTTGCAGAGAAATTTAGACAATATTTTTCTAGGCATTTAAACTAGAAGGTGGGGGTGGTGTATGTACGAAGGACAATTATAGAGACCACCCCCGGCAAAAGAAAAGATGTGATAGTAGTAAAGGCTGCAACATAAGCAATATCAGCAACTCATTTCTTAGTATTGCAACGGAAAGTGAAACGACACAAAAATCCATAAGAAAAAGGAGATTATCGCTGAAAAATAGCTGGAAAGCGATGACCACAAATGCTCGCAGTCTAAGCAACAAAGTTCATGATCTGCAAGCCCTGATATTAGAGGCAGATCTAGATATTGTTGCTATCACAGAGACATGGTACAGTGAATCACATGGATGGGATGCAAACATACCGGGATATAATCTTTTTAGGAAGGACAGAGATGGTCATAAAGGTGGAGGAGTAGCTCTCTATGTAAAGATCAATATCCAAGCGACCGAAATGCAAGGGACCTGGGGAGAGGAAGAAGCGATATGGATTGCTTCTGAAAAGAGAAGATGGAACTTCTATCTACGTGGGTGTAGTCTACAGACCTCCGACTCAATCGCAGCAAATTGATAAGGATCTGATTGTGGATATCCAAAAGTTTGGAAGGAAAGAGGAGGTTCTGCTGTTGGGAGATTTCAACCTGCCGGATGCGGACTGGAATGTTCCGTCTGCGGAATCGGAAAGAAGTAGGGAGATTGTGGATGCCTTTCAAGAGGCTCTGCTCAGACAAATGGCGACGGAACCCACAAGGGAAAAAGAAATATTGGATCTGGTCCTCACAAATGGAGAGAGTATCTCTAATGTTCAAGTGGGTGCTCACCTGGGTAGTAGCGATCATCAAACGGTTTGGTTTGATATAACGGCTAAAGTGA
Organism: Geotrypetes seraphini; assembly: GCF_902459505.1. Classification (NCBI taxonomy): domain Eukaryota; kingdom Metazoa; phylum Chordata; class Amphibia; order Gymnophiona; family Dermophiidae; genus Geotrypetes; species Geotrypetes seraphini. The sequence continues at coordinate 92,213,749 of NC_047084.1, read as the reverse complement.
AGAGCGGCCGCACGATACTTAAAGTCCTAGATTTCAAACGTACAGACTTTAATGCAATGGGAAAGTACCTGAAGAAAGAGCTGTTAGGATGGGAGGACATAAGAGAAGTGGAAAGACAGTGGTCTAAGCTGAAAGGAGCGATAAAAATGGCTACGGACCTTTATGTGAAGAAAATCAATAAAAACAAGAGAAAAAAGAAGCCGATATGGTTCTCCAACCTAGTGGCTGAGAAAATAAAGGCGAAAGAGTTGGCGTTCATGAAATATAAAAAAACCCATGAAGAGGAGAGCAGAAAGGATTACAGGGTGAAACTGAAAGAAGCCAAGAGAGAGATACGTTTGGCGAAGGCACAGGCGGAAGAACAAATGGCTAAAAATGTAAAAAGGGAGATAAAAATTTTTTCAGATATATTAGTGAAAGGAGGAAGATAAAAAATGGAATTGCTAGGCTAAAAGATGCTGGGAACAAATATGTGGAGAGTGATGAGGAGAAAGCAAATGTGCTAAACAAATACTTCTGTTCTGTGTTCACAGAAGAAAATCCTGGAGAAGGACCAAGATTGTCTGGCAAAGTTACACGAGAAAATGGAGTAGATTCTGCGCCGTTCACAGAGGAGGGTGTTTATGAGCAACTTGAAAAACTGAAGGTGGACAAAGCGATGGAACCAGACGGGATCCATCCCAGGTTACTAAGGGAGCTCAGAGAGGTTCTGGCGAGTCCTATTAAAGATTTGTTCAACAAATCTCTGGAGACGGGAGTGATTCCTGGGGATTGGAGGAGAGCGGATGTGGTCCCTATTCATAAAAGTGGTCACAGGGATGAAGCAGGAAACTACAGGCCGGTGAGCCTCACTTCAGTTGTTGGAAAAATAATGGAAGTGTTGCTGAAAGAAAGGATAGTGTACTTCCTTGAATCTAATGGGTTACAGGATCCGAGGCAACATGGCTTTACAAAAGGTAAATCGTGCCAAACGAACCTGATTGAATTTTTTGATTGGATGACCAGAGAGCTGGATCGAGGACATATGCTAGATGTAATTTACTTGGATTTCAGCAAAGCCTTTGATACAGTTCCTCATAGGAGACTGTTGAACAAACTTGAAGTGCTGAAGTTAGGACCCAAAGTGGTGAACTGGGTCAGAAACTGGCTGTCGGACAGACGCCAGAGGGTGGTGGTTAATGGAAGTCGCTCGAAGGAAGGAAAGGTGACTAGTGGAGTCCCTCAGGGTTCGGTGCTGGGGCCAATCCTGTTCAATATGTTTGTGAGTGACATTGCTGAAGGGTTAGAAGGAAAAGTGTGCCTTTTTGCAGATGATACCAAGATTTGTAACAGAGTAGACACCGAAGAGGGAGTGGAAAATATGAAAAAGGATCTGCAAAAGTTAGAGGAATGGTCTAATGCCTGGCAACTAAAATTCAATGCAAAGAAATGCAGAGTAATGCATTTGGGGATTAATAATAGGAAGGAACCGTATATGCTGGGAGGAGAGAAGCTGATATGCACGGACGGGGAGAGGGACCTTGGGGTGATAGTGTCCGAAGATCTAAAGGCGAAAAAACAGTGTGACAAGGCAGTGGCTGCTACCAGAAGGATGCTGGGCTGTATAAAGAGAGGCGTAGTCAGTAGAAGGAAGAAGATGTTGATGCCCCTGTACAGGTCATTGGTGAGGCCCCACTTGGAGTATTGTGTTCAGTTTTGGAGACCATATCTGGCGAAAGACGTAAGAAGACTTGAGGCGGTCCAGAGGAGGGCGACGAAAATGATAGGAGGCTTGCGCCAGAAGATGTATGAGGAGAGACTGGAAGCCCTGAATATGTATACCCTAGATGAAAGGAGAGACAGGGGAGATATGATTCAGACGTTCAAATACTTGAAGGGTATTAACGTAGAACAAAATCTTTTCCAGAGAAAGGAAAATGGTAAAACCAGAGGACATAATTTGAGGTTGAGGGGTGGTAGATTCAGGGGCAATGTTAGGAAATTCTACTTTACGGAGAGGGTAGTGGATGCCTGGAATGCACTCCCGAGAGAGGTGGTGGAGAGTAAAACTGTGACTGAGTTCAAAGAAGCGTGGGATGAACACAGAAGATTTAGAATCAGAAAATAATATTAAATATTGAACTAGGCCAGTTACTGGGCAGACTTGCACAGTCTGTGTCGGTGTATGGCCGTTTGGTGAAGGATGGGCAGGGGAGGGCTTCAATGGCTGGGAGGGTGTAGATGGGCTGGAGTAAGTCTTAACAGAGATTTTGGCAGTTGGAACCCAAGCACAGTACTGGGTAAAGCTTTGGATTCTTGCCCAGAAATAGCAAAATTAAAGAAAAATTAAAAAAAATAAAATAAAATAAAATTTTTTTAAATTGAATCAGGTTGGGCAGACTGGATGGACCATTCGGGTCTTTATCTGCCGTCATCTACTATGTTACTATGTTACTAAGGTTTCCTAGAAGCTTCAATAATGGCTGATACCAGTACAGTGTAAATGTATCTACTCACTGGGAGAGAGAAACCATGCCGTCAGCTCCTTGTGAGTTCAGATTGCTGGACTTTCTTGCCTCGATCCTAGATCCCTGAGGGGCTCACTGGCCACTCATCCGGATGTTGTCAGGTTTCTGAAGGGCGTGCTGCTGCATTGCCCGTCACTGTATCAGCCATGTACAACTTAGATTATCAGTCTGGTTCTCGGGTCACTTGGTAGTCCACCCTATGAATCATTGGGCCAGGCTCCCTTGTTGAATACCACCATTAAGACTGTCTTCTGGTGGCCATTATGCCGGCCCGCAGAGTTCCTGAGCTTCAAGCTTTGTAGTGCAGAATTCTTTTTCTTTGCATTACAGGCTCCAGGATGGGCTTGCGCACTGTTCCCTCTTTTCTTCCAAAGGTGGTCCCTAGTTCCATATCAATTGGAAGGTGCAGTTGCCTACCATTGCACCCTTGGGATCAAGCAAGCATGACAGGGTTTTGAACTTGCTGGATGTGCACAGGGTTTTACTGAGGTCCTGAGAGGTCACAAACGAGTTTTGTTTGTCTGATCATCTGTTCATGCTGGTGGGTGCAGCATGTCAGGGCAGACCGGCATCGAAAGTCACCATTTCCAGATGGATCCACGTCACTGTTTCTTCTGCCTATATTGGAGACGGAAAACTGCCTTCTCTTTTTGTAAGGGCTCACTCCACTCGAGGTGTGTTGCTTCCTAGAAGGTAGAGCTGTTGGCAGTTTCCCCTATAGAGATTTGCAGGGCTGCCCCCCTTGTTCTCCTTACATGCTTTTATGTTTTACCGGATTGATGTGGTGGCCAAGCAGGATTCTGTTTTTGAATCTTCAGTTTTGGCAGCATGCTCATCAGTTCCACCCTAACTTTGAGTGACTGCTCTGTTATGTCCCACTTGTCCAGGAATAGAGTGGGATTGTACAAGAATGAAAGATTAGGTTCTTTGCTAATCTTCTTTCTTGTAAATCCACACATTATTCCTGGAACCCACCCTGGGAGTTGCTGATTCGCCAATTGGTTGCCTTGATCAGTACTGGTAAGCTGGACTTTTGGTTCCTTGCCAAGCCATCTTGACCCTGTGGTGCATGTTGCCTTGGGGGTCTCTGGCCAGGTGCTCCATACTTAGTGCAGACTGTGTCTACTTATTGTTGCAGTTTCAGGTTTATACTGTTTGCTACACTGTCCAGTTTGTTTCCGATTGTGATAGTTTGTAATATGAGCAGATTAATCTTGTTTTTCGGGGAGTATCCCCGTACCCCTCTCCTTTTCTGTGTCCTATACAGGAGTAGCTGTCTGCTTTTGTATCATATCTGCTACCTCCTCAATTCCATCTCCAAAGAGGACATTGCCCTTAAAAGGAATATTGGAAAGGCGTTTTTGAACTGATGTTTCCAGATCAGGTACTCTAAGCCAAACCAAGTGATGTAATGCAATTGTCACTGCAGATCTGCAAGAAGAAACATCAAATGCACTGAAAGTTCATCTAGCCATATATTTATAGTGACCACGTTCATAGATAATTGCTGGAATCATTTTGGTTTGTCTAGAGGGAGGAATTCCTCAAACTCTGACAGCTTAAATAAGGACTTAAAATAAATGGACATCCATAATTCTGTCAATTAACATAGATGATTGGAAAATGAATTTGCCAAGAGTTCAATGTCCTGGCTTCTCTGCCTGGAGAAGCAGAAGCATAAGATCATGAGCTGCATGATTGTTTGAGGATAAATTCCACAACTAATGGAAGATGATGAAGTTGAGTTTTGTCAAAACCTGGTCACTTTTGAATTCTATATATTATCTATCTTTTCAGGTGTTACCTGAACTGACAGGATTCTCCCAGTTTTTAAATAAAAATTATTTCATGACCCTATACAAAGGTACCTTAATGCATTTGTTTGGTGGTGCCTCAAAGTCAAGGAGTTAAAGTTCAGAGTGAGGTTCCTCCTCTGTTTCCGCAGTGATTATCTTTTACCTCACTAAATTAATATACTTTTCCCTCTCTGCCCAATTGCCAAGATTTCCTCTGTCTCTCTGTTTGCTTCAACACAAATCTATGACCTGCTCATTATCTCCCAGTGTCCCTCCTTTCAGCCCTAATTCCACCATTAAAAAACAAATTGCCAAGATTTCCTCTGTTTCTCTAAGTTTGCTTCAACACTGACCTGTGACCTGCTCACCTCCTTTCAGCCCTTATTTCATCATTTAAAAAAGGTGCTTAAAAGTTTATAATTGACTTAGGGCTAGATTCACTAAGGTTACCTTTGCTGGGCCATGCGTGGCCGAGTCTTCCAGGGCAATCGATTCACCAAGCCGCCTCATGCAAATTAATGCAATCGGAGGCATTCCCCACAGCGACCTCACAGATCACTGCAGAGCGATCCTGATGCACGCGCAGACCATCTTCTTTGTCTGTAGATGGTTTGTGCATGTGATTGATGTCCTGGCTTCCCTGAATATGCAGGTTCTGCTTGTTCAGCATTGGGGTTAAAAGAAATTGAAGATACAATAGTACCTCAGAATCCGAACAGCCCCAGAACTTGAACCACTTGGAATCCGCACTTTTTTTTTTTTCTTAATTTTTGCTCCGGAATCCAAATGCTGCTTTGGAATCCGAACTGCAAGCAGTGCTCAGCCCAAAGCTTCTCCTCTGACGCAGCTTCCTGTTTCCACCTGGGAGGGAAGCTTTGGGCTGAGCACCGCTTGCAGTTGCCGTTGCCAATTTTGCTGTCTGCCAGTGGGGATCCCAATCTTGCTGTCTCTGCTGGTGGGCGTCCCAATCTTGCTGTCTGTGGGACCAAGGAATGGATTAATCCAGTTTCTATTATTTTCAATGGGAAAAACTGTCTTGGAACTTGAATGTTTTGGAACTCAAACGGGGTTCTAGAATGGATTAAATTCAGATTCCAAGGTACACTGTATATGCTGGAGGGAGTCCCACCAGCTGCCCCTCTACCTTTCCCTGTCCTCCCCACTGTAGCCCGGTCATCGGTATTCTCAGGCGCTGCTGGCAGCGCTCGCTGCTCTCCCCCTTCCCTTTCCACTGGCTCAGCTGACCGTTACCGGCAGCGCTCGCTCTCCTCATCCCCCTTCACTGTAGTGCGCAGGTTAAAAGCACGGGCTTGCAGAGTTTTTAAAGGGGGCTTCTGAACAGGCAATGGAGTTCGGTCGTCAGAGGGAATCCTTCTTTTCTTCCATTACTCCTCCTTGCTACAACCATGCAGCCAGCGTTAGCTTCCCTGATATGCTACTGGCTTTGCACTGGGCTAACGGAGCATGGCGGCAGAGAGCAGGGCACTTTTGATTGCTTTTTTTATTTTTGATGCTGGGATTTCAGGGCAGCAGAGAACAGGACAGTCGGCAAGGACGTGAGCGACTGGTCCTCCGCAGTCATTCATGTTTGGATCAGCCAGGCCAATCGGTGTTCCTTCATTGGTTTAGTAAATCGCTGCCTTCCTACTTATGCATGCATTTCCCCTCATTTGCATGTGCTGATTGGACCGGGTGCAGACAGGATCGGCCAGAAGGTTAGTGAATCGGGTCAGGGTCACAAACCGGTCAGGAGATGATCGGTCAACGTAGTGAACCTGGACCTTAATTCCTTCTCTTCTTAGGATTCGAGCAGATTTATTTTACCCATTTTTTAACCTTACCTTTTTACCTCGGTGCTCACATAACTATGCCTGTCACGCATGAACTCTCCCCATTAAGTCTACTTTACCAAGCTACTTCTCACCTTCATTTTACAACATTTGCTCTCAGGGAATTTTGACCACACCACCACTGTCTCACAAGCCTCATGAGTCTGACTTGTCTCACCAATCTAGGCCTAGGAAACTCGCCCATATCCCAGATAAATCTCATAGTCCATTAAGGAGGTGCCTAGTGCCTACTCCTCCCCTCCCCCCATGACTCCTGTCCACCAACTCTTCCTCTTAATACTAACTTTTCCCAGTCTCTCTCTTCACCTCAAACCACTTAACCCCCTCCCCCACCTCACTCACTTTTTGATTTCATCACCTCACCCTCCCTTTTGTCCTCCACCCACTTCCCAGAACTAAAGCTTCAACACTTTCTCCCTCTCATTCAGCCATCTCCACTCCACCTGTGTACATCTTGACTGTGGCACAATCACCCCCACCATGCCTCTCACACACTCATCTGTATTCTTACTCTTTTTCTTGCTCTTTGCTGGGGACATCAATCCCAATACAGGTCCTCCCAATCAGTCCTTACCCTACCACAATATAACCAATCTTATTTTTGTTCTCACCTCCCCATCCTCTCATATGCCCTGTGGAATGCCCGTCCTGTCTTCAACAAGCTTACCTTCATCCATGACCTCTATCTTTTGAACTCTCCACCTGCTAGCACTAATTGAGACCCTTATGTTCTTATGGATCTGCCCTGAAGACTCTGCTTCATCTGCTGCCTATATCATGGAGGCTACCTTTTCTCACATATACCTCACTCAGTTGGTTGTGGACGTGGTGTTGGCTGTTAACTCTTGCCATTGTGTAGATATCAACCCCTTCTTCCGCCTCAGTCTCGCTGCTCTCCTTCCTTTGAAGTTCACTTCATCTGTCTACTCACTCCTCTACCTCTCAGAGTAGTAATCATTTACCAACCCCCTTCTTCATCTTTCTCAAACCTTCATCTCAATTCCCTCATCCTGGTGACTTCAACATCCATGCTGATAACCCCTCTGACTCCTACACTTCCAGGTTTCTCGCTCTAACTTCCTCCTACAATCTCCAGCTGTTTTCCAAAACTCCTACTTACCAGAATGGCCACTGCCTTGACCTTGTCTTCAACTGCTCTACCACCAAATTCTGCACTTTGGCTCTTTCCCTCTCTGAACATCTTTTAATATTCACAACTCATCACCATCCCCCCCCTCCAGACCCAGTCAACAACTACCTATATGTTTAGGAACTTTGAGGCTATTGACCTTGACATGCTCTCCACCACTATCTAATCCCATTAAACTTCTGTGTCATATAAGACTGTCAATGAAGCTGTCTTCTCCTATGACACTTCTCTAGTCTGCATTTGATACCCTCTCAGTCCTCCCACTCCCCAGGGTCAAGTCTGATGACTGAGATAATCCGCCTGGATGTTGTCCACTCTGGCCACATGTGCAGCTGACAGCACAATGAGATGTCTCTCCGCCCATCAGAAGAGGAGCTGAACCTCCACGCTCAGGGAGACCCTCTAGTACTCCCTTGGCAATTGATATAAACCACTGCTTTGGTATTGTCTGAGAAGACACTGGCGGCCCAATGGCAGACACAACCCTCAAAATGGAGGAAAGCCAGTTGAACTGCCCGAAGTTCCAGGCCCACTGGCCCTGAACAGGAATGCCCATACAAACAGCAACCCAACCTCAGACTTGCATCCAACATCAGGATAATCCACTCGAAAATCAATAGGGGAAGACCCCTAGATAGAGAGAGAGAAGGCATAGCCACCAGCCAACCTGCTGTGAGCCATTGTCATCCACAGCAGTGGGGCATGCAGAACATTTCTTGGCAGACTCTAGTGCTAAATCAGGGCATCCTGCAGTGGGCGTAAATGGGCCCTTGCCCAAGGAACCACATCGATTGTCTCCATCATGGTCCCCTGAACCTGGAGATACTGCTAGGTCATCAGAACCGGATTGGCCAGGAAATCCCTGACTACCTGGCACAACCTCTCCTGACCCGACACTGGGAGGAACACCTTGTTCTGACCCATGTGGAAGCAAATCCCCAGGTACATAAGAACAGCCTTACTGAAGGTGACTCTTCTTGAAGCTGAATACCCAGCCCAGCGCAGCAGCAACTGAATGACTTGAAGAACTGCCTGACACCCCTCGGACTCTGATGGAGTCCTGGTCAGCTAGTTGTCCAGATATAGGTGAACCAGAACTCTTAGGGTCCATAGATGGGCTGCTACCACCATCATCACCTTGGTGAAAGTCTGGGGTGCCGTTGCCAACCCAAAGGGCAGTGCCACAAACTGATATAACTGCTGCAGAATGTGAAACCTCAGGTACTTCCTGTGGTCTAGAAGGATGGAAATATGGAGATATGCCTCCGTTAGATCCATGGAGCCAAGAAACTCCCCTGGAGCCACCAAGGCAATCACTTAATATACTGTCTCCATTCTGAAGTGAGGAACTCAGCACCACGACTGCCTTGAGGTCCAGTATCGGCCTCCAGTCTTTGGAGCCTCTCTTTGGAATGATGAAGTATATTGAATATCTCACAGAGCCTGAGTCTTGCTCTGGAATGGGGTCTATGGTGGCGATGTCCAGCAATCTGTGGATCATGACCCTCCACCCAAGCCACCTTTTTTGACCTTCCTGCAGGAAAATCCAGAAAATAATCTGCCAGGGGACAATGAAAGTCCAGGTTGTAGCCATCCCAGAGAACCTCCAGGACCCAGCGGAACGAGGTGATAGCCTGCCATTCTGCCAGGAAGGCCGAGTGCCATCTCCCGATCCATGGGAGGGCAGCCATAGACCTGGCATCAGAATTGCTTCTTAGCAGGTGCCACAGAATGGCTCCCTGTGGACGGCTGATGTTGGGAGCCTCTGAGACTTGGTTTGGCAGCTGGAGAAGAGTGCTGCCCAGAGGAGGCCCCAGATGGGAAAGCCTGGAGAGACGAAAGGTAGGGCGCCTTAAACTCCTGGAGGGCCAGGGCCTATTAACAGGCAAAGACTTAAGCCTGTGGTCCTGCACACTGGCTATGAGGTCATCCAGACCTTTGCCAAACAGAAGTTGCCCCTGAAGAGGCAACTTGCTCAAAGTTACCTTTAAGTACAAGTCGCTGGGCCACTACTGGATCCACGGCATCCTACACGCCAAAATGCAATAAGCCGAATGCTTTCAGAAGTTCTACAGCAGGGATTCTCAAAGTTCCTCCTTGAGGGCCGCAATCCAGTTGGGTTTTCAGGATTTCCCCAATGAATATGCATTGAAAGCAGTGCATGCACATAGATTTCATGCATATTCATTGGGGAAATCCTGAAAACCCGACTGGATTGCGACCCTCAAGGAGGGACTTTGAGACCCCTGTTCTACAGCATGTCATATGGGACATCTGCTATGTAGTCCACTTCCAAAACCAGGAAGTCGATATCTCGGATCACAATTATGGCGTAGCTTAGAATGGAGACCTAGCCACAAAGGAGGAGGCCATCGCCGCTTTATTTCTGGTGACCACCAAGTCAAAAAGGTGCTTGAGGATAAAATCCACTCTATGGTTATGAACATCCTTCAGGACTCCCCCCCCCCCCTCCTGGGGAGAGAAGTTGCCTTGGGGGTCTCTGGCCAGGTGCTCCACACTTAGTGCAGACTGTGTCTACTTATTGTTGCAGTTTCAGGTTTATACTGTTTGCTACACTGTCCAGATTGTTTCTGATTGTGATAGAGTTTGTAATATGAGCAGATTAATCTTGTTTTTCAGGGAGTATCCCCGTACCTCTCTCCTTTTCTGTGTCCTATACAGGAGTAGCTGTCTGCTTTTGTATCATATCTGCTACCTCCTCAATTACATCTCCAAAGAGGACATTGCAAATAGATCATGAAAATCCAAGATGGCCACCACAGGTGCTATTTTTAGTACAAATTAGCATTGGAAAATCAAAGGAAACTCTCAAAAAATGGTGATTTTGTGATTTTTTTTTTTTTAGGGGAGGGCGGGCTAGAGTGCACTCCCAAACCTTCTAACACACACTTTTTAAGACCCCACAAAATCGCTGATTCAGGCTGTCAGCCTTTTACTCACTGTACCATGTGCTGCCTGAAACTGCAGGAAGAGAAGCTGAAACTGCCTCAACAAGCAAGCAAACAGAACTGCTGGTCTTCTGACTGCCCTCCCCCCCAGCCTGACACCCATAGCTGGGGACCTCTGCCACCCTCAGACACACCGCGGACATGTCTGGTGGAGGAACCCAGTCAGCCCTAATTCTGAGAAAACCTCCATGGAGTCATGCAGTGGTCAAACCTGGGGTGAGCAAGCTCCCAAGGGAATGGTCCCCGAGCTCTGATCTGAAGTGCAGGCTGTCCAGAGGGTGCACTGCCAGGCAGCCAACCCCCTAGAAGCAGACTTAGCATAAAGTCTGTGATCTACTGCAGTCAAAGCTATCCCCACGGGGAACCTCTGCAGCAAAAGGGCTGAAAACGCGATTGAAAGGACTGAATTTAAAGAAAATAAACACAAGCAAAAAAGACAAGCTCCTACAGTCTGGCTTGTAGGAAAGAAACTTACCTGGGGGCAGTCCTGAGGTAAGAGGCGAGGGGCTCAAGACTCTGTGATGAGGCTTCCTACAAGCTCTGGTGAGTATAGGTAAATAACCCATTAGTCAAGTAATAGAGTGGGAATGTACAAAAACAGATGTTTGTGTTTATTAAAATTTGATATACTGCCCTTGCATACAACGGTTCATGGCAGTTTACAATAATAAAAGTACATCAAATAAATGAAAAAGAACTCCTTTAAATAAGAATAGACCTATCTAAAGTAAAAAAAATAAAATAAATTAATAATTTTAACTTGCAGTTTTATGCAGGTTAATTCTTAAATCTCACCCAGTACAGATCAGTAAATATGATCATTCTGAGGAATATCCTGTCCAAATGCTAAACTGAATAAATATGCTTTCAAAAGTGTTTTAAAAACCTTAAAATTCATTTCTAACCAAATCTGACTCAGAAGCTGGTTCCATAAACTTGGTGCCAAATAAAAGAAAGCCTTTGAATGAGTACATTCCCATTTGGTTCACTCACCTATTACCTTAACGTTTGTAGTGGAGAATATGGAATAGTCAAAGAATTTAAATAACTTGGCTGTTGCAGATGAAATGATTTATGCATCATCATTAAGATTTTAAATTGAATCCTATATGGTATTGGTAACCAATGATAAGAAATAACGGTGTGCCATGATCAAATTCACTTTTAGGCCCCAAATGTTTTATAGCCGTATTTTGTAACATTTGAAGTAATCTAATCTTAGATAATCTAAACTTAGATAGTCCAAAATATACTGTATTACAGAAATCAACTTTCAAAATTAAAAAAGCATGATTTAATGTATGAAAATTTTTATCTTCGAAATAATGCCTGATAGAGCGTAAGGATCAAAAAGTATAAAAACCCTCTCTCATAATTTCTGACACCTGTTCATTGAAGGAAAGATCTTTACAAAGAAGTAGATATGGCTAGTTAATTTGTCAGGAGCAATTACAGTAGAGATTTACAAAGAGGTAGAAATTACCAATGTCACAGCTACAACATAGCTTAGCAGGAGTGATTAATAAAGGAGGTCACATCCTAGGAGTCCTAGGAAGGACTGCTGAATTTAGATGAGAGGTGTTTTTAGAATCTTTCTAAAGTGCATGTAAGAAGCTGATGCTCTGATCAGTTGGTTCCATTCTAGGTCTCTGGAGGTGCCTTGGTATGTATGATAGGAGCCTGTTGAATCGTTTCTGAGTGAAGCCTTTCACTGAGAAGCTGAAGCATGATTGATGGTGTATGAATCAGCCAGGTCCAGCAAATAGGAACTGCATAGTAAGGTAGTTGGCAGTAGGTTATACAGTGCTTTGTAAGAGACAGCTTAATTTGAAAAACACCCAGCCCTCTATTTTCAGCCAATGCAGTTTTTGATAGAATGTGGTCACCGTATATACTCAAATATAAGTCAATCCGAATATAAGCTGAGACCCCAATTTTTCCCCCCAAAAAGGAGGAAAAATGGTTGATTCGAATATAAGACGGGGGGCTTAATATTCAAGTGCCATGCCCTGCCAGGATCTGAACTCAGTCCCCCTCCCTGCTAAGTTCTTCACCAAGCCCCCTTCGCTCCCTGTCCTGCACTCAGTCCCATTCCCTACCAGGCTGTGCACCAAGCTCCCCTCCCTACCAAGCTCTGAACACTGTCCCACCTTCCTTCCCTGTACCCTCTTCCCCCTATAAAGAGCCAACTTCATCAGTGATGTCACAATGGCTTGATTGTCCCGTACTCTCCTCTAACCCAGCCAGCAGATTAACCATTACCCTTAACTTGAACCACCTAGTGGTAGGCCGGGACAGGAGGAATCCCTCTCGTCTCCTGCCCTGGCTGACACTAACTATTACCACCCCCCCTCCCTCGCGTACTTGTTCCCTGGTGATCCAGCGTGTATCCCGCGCTGAAATCCTCCTGAAGATTGTAAATGTAGTAGCCAGCAGTGCACCTGGGCCAGCATGCAGGAGCGAGATTTTCGTGCTCCCAGCCGGCCCTGCACCGCTCCTTGAAAACTGGAAGTGTTTGCGTAATCCTGCTAAGTAGAAAATATTGCAGTAGTCTAGGGCAGTGGTTCCCAACCCTGTCCTGGAGGACAGCCAGGCCAATTAGGTTTTCAGGCTAGCCCTAATGAATATGTATGAGAGAGATTTGCATATAATGGAAGTGACAGGCATGCAAATCTGCTTCATGTATATTCATTAGGGCTATCCTGAAAACCCGATTGGCCTGGTGGTCCTCCAGGACAGGGTTGGGAACCACTGGTCTAGGATGCTTATAACTAGTGCTTGGAGTAGGAGTTGGAATGGCGCCAGTTCAAAGTATTTTCTTATGGATCTAAGTTTCCAGAATGTGTTGGAACCTTTGCATACAACATGGGCCACCTGGGCTGACATGGATAGTTGTCTGTCTAGAGCAGGGGTAGGGAACTCCGGTCTTCAAAAGCTGTATTCCAGTCGGGTTTTCAGGATTTTCCCAATGAATATGAATTGAAAGCAGTGCATGCAAATAGATCTCATGCATATTCATTGGGGAAATCCTGAAAACCCAACTGGAATACGGCTCTCGAGGACCGGAGTTCCCTACCTCTGGTCTAGAGGTACACCCAGGATTTTGATTGTAGGGGAGATATGAAAGTTGGTTCCCCTTAGGGTTAGGGAGTCCATAAGCGTATAAAGTGTAGGCCAGGGTGAATTGTGAATTGTGTCTATGGAGGTGCTTTACAATGCCTAATGCCACTTCTAGTGTTAACTACGCCTACAGTGGCGTTAGGCATAGTAAAGTGACTCTGTAGTTCCTACTCTTTTTTAAAGATATTTAAATTGTTTTCATGGTTTTTACCACTTAAGTTAGGTGCCGATAGGATGCTTACCGGCGCCTAACCTAAGGCACTGTTTATAGAATATGGGCCTTAGTGTTTTGTCAGTTTTATCAATGGGCACTTTTTGATTGTTTGGACAGAATTCTTGTACCAGTTCTGCATTGTTGTATTTTGTGGTAGTACTCTGATAAGTTCTCATCTGAGTGGTGAGAGATATCTTAGTCAGAGTCCTTGAAGTGCTTCCTACTAGGAGAATCAGGGAGTGTGTGTCAAAATGGAAGTTGATGTTCCGAGGCAGTAGATAATTTTTCCACTGACGATGCATCAAATGGGTCTGCATCAACTCCAATGCTCAACATTGAGTAGGTGTGTGACCTTGTCCTCAATTGATGCTCTGATGTATCCTAGAAGAATGACTCACATAACCCTAGTGTTGAAACAATTGCATTGGTTACCTATGCAGCAGAGAGTACAGCTTAAGATTATTTCAATCATAGAGCAAATTTTATATCACGTTTCTCCAATGGTACTAAAGGGTTTTTTGAACCCAGAAAATGTTTGAGGTCTGAAAATAGTATGAATCTGAGTTTGGAGGGTAAGATGTTTGTCACTCATGTTAAGATCGGAGCAACTATGCTGTCTGTGACTGGCGACAAGCTCTGGCATGCGCTGACTGGTATTCTGCGATTCTGTGATGGGAGATTGAACTTTAAGAAAATGTTGAAAACGCAATTATTTGTCAGTGCTTTCCTGTGATAATGCTATTCTCTTTAATGCCTTCCTCTCCTGTCCTGTCCTGTAAATGATTTTATGGGATCTTGTGTTTCCATCTTGTAGGATGAATTTAAAGATTTTAATAATGATACCGTTAATGTCTTCTTGTGTTTGTCTTGTTGAAACATGTCTATCATTTCTTAAATATGTATGCATATAATTTTGTAAACCGCAGTTATTATGCGGTATATAAATTTTTAAATAAATAAACTGAGGAGCTATGTTACCAAAATAGCTAAATTGAGTTGTCATTTGTCCAGATTTTATATGTTAACAGTCTAATTTTTGGTTGTTGTGTCCAGATGGCAATTACTAATCCCTAAAGCCATATTTATATACTACCTCTTTCTTCTCACCAGGAGAGCAAACATTTTATACTGCATTAGCTTCTTTTGTTGCTTGGTTTTAGTCATGGTTTAAATCACATTTGAGTGCCAGAGATTGTGCCAGAGACCAGCCAGCACTGTGCATTTCAAATTTTGAGACTGGAGTTAGGCACGAAGAAAGCTATAAATTAAAAAGTGAGGAGTGGCCTAGTGGTAGAGCTGCTGCCTGTGCACCCAGAGGTTGTGGGATCAAATCCCAGTGATGCTCCTTGTGACATTGGGCAAGTCGCTTAATCCTCCATTGTCCTTGGTACAAAATAAGTACCTGTATATATGCAAACCGCTTTGAATGTGTAACCACACACAAAAAAAACAGTTTATAAGTCCCATTCCCCCCACTACACACACACACACAAATATAAAATCAGATATGGGTATGAAATGCAGTTCACCTGCCATCAGGCTATACAAACAGGTCCAATTATGATCTGTGGAACTTGAGAGAACATAGTTCCTGAATAGATTATATTATACATTTCATTTGTATAACTATTGGAGAATAGATTACCATTGGAGTCTTGTTCTTGATAGGAATTTTATTTTACTTTTTTCATTAAATTTCATAAAATATTCCTGGGCAGAGCAGGTTTCCTATGGACACAGCAGCTTAAATTATCTGGTATTTCACAATTCAATTATTTGTGAATTATGCTTATCGTTAACAATTATATCTTATCAGAGCAATTTAGAAGTGATATAAATAAATGCACATGAGTTTTAATTTAAGTAGCATGTATCTCCTATATTTGTACATGCAACATTATCAAGGAAAACTTTTCATTCCTGCTACAGTTAAAATATCAGGATAAAAAAAATATGAAAAATGCAAATTTACTATACAATAGTTGCAACATTTTCAGTTGTCACAGCTGTTTTACATACTTTTATTAACTAAATAAAAGCCAGTTCTAAACATAGTCACAGATCATTTTAGCAACCCCATCAGCGGCCAAGTTGCTGAGAACATGTTTTTCTTTCATCCAAGATCAACAACTTATTACCTTAGAGGGGGCAAGTGCTTTTTTAATTTAAAAAATAAAGAAAAGAATATTTACAATGTTATTGCTAGGTAATGCAGCAAAATGAATTTTAAAAATGGTTACTGAGTTTTTCCAGCAGTATATCAAACAAAACCAGCAGCAGATACACTGAAGAGTAGCGCTGCTCTGTTTCCTTGAACACATTCTATGAACATCATGTTCACAAGTTAGTCTTTCCAAGTCCTTGCAGTACCTATGCTTTATTTTGTTGCCCTTATACTTGAAGAAAGGAAGAGTATCAGTCTGTCTTTAATGAAAATAAATACCAACGTAAAACTGAACAAAAATGGAACTCTACAGTTCAGCAGCAAGATGATGTGCTTTGCGCTACTCCAGCTTGAACTTCTTCCTGTTTTAATATTAATCCAGTGAGATGATGTCAGAGACGGCGTTCACACTGCTGGTTATGACTGCCGTCTCATTCTTGTCTGAAGAACCAACTAGAGTGCTGCTCTCATGGTGGCTGCTCAAGGTCAAGATGTTTCCAGATGTGTTTGTTGGAAGTGCCGAGGTAAGGCTATCCAAAAACATAGGGGGACAGTACTGCTTGAAATAAACAATGGTACTGATAAGAACAAGAAGTAAATAAGAGGCTACAAGTCCTGGCTGAAAGTTACCTTCAGAATTTTTTTTTTTTTTTTTTGGAAGTGCAACCGACACCATAAAACTAAATCTGAATTTCTAAGACATTTTTCATGAAACTTGTATCAAATAGGTTATGATTAAAACATGATAGCTCCCATAGCAAAAGAGAAAATAGAGCTATAGAGCTATAAAAGTGAACTCATCATCATAAATCTCATGAGAGAAAAGATACTTAAAATCAGAAAGGGCTGGGGGTTGAACTAATTGTGGAAAGGCATTTCCTGATTAGTAAGCAATGAAATAAAAACTACATCCTACAGAAAACAATTCTACACTTTTTAAAAACTGAATATGAATTGCAAACGTTTTATTTGTATTAAGCTCACTCCTTTCCAGTAATAGTTTAATAAGATGTTGATACCTACTTATTTCAAGGTTGTTTTGATTTGAGGTGTTACTGTGTAGCTGCTTATGTGGTGTCACCAACCACTGTGAAAATATGATTCTCTGACTTCAATCAGCAATGGTTTACATTCTAATTAGATAAATTTTCTATAAGAGACTCCCTTCCAAAATAATGGTGTTAACTTACCATCATCTCCCACAGAAAACAAAGCAGCTTTCCTAATGCCACAGACCATCACAGGAAGGAGATCTGAACTCATTTCCCCAGATCTCTGAACATGCAGCTCTATGGTGTCACTAACCAACCATATTTCTTCTCTTCTCATAAATAGGAAACAGCATTGGAAAGTCAATATTGAAAAGATTTTACCCGACTAAAAGTATATTTTACCCAGGTAAATGTTATCCAATTAAAATAACCCCCTTTACTTGGCTAAATTTGTATGGACAACTCCATCTGCTCAAATATGAGTCCAAAATCTACCTACAAAAAAATCAGCATGAGTTTCAAGTTTATGGGAAGATTAGGTTCTTACCTCGATAATGTTCTTTCTAATAGAAAGTCTTGAACAAGTGGGCTATTCTCCTTTACTCATGAGTTTGCAGAAGGCATAATCTACCTTTTTCTCTCAGCTCTGCCTCCTGCATTTCTGGATTGTGCCCCAGCATCTCAGTTCATATCAAAGCAGTTGACAATTCCAACAAGAGGAGAAATAAGGAGGTGGGATACAGGGTACTCCCTGACTAAGCCATTTCTGTTCTGATCTGCAACAAATCAAAGGCAACAAGTCAATGCCAATATAAATATAACTGAAACATGTCACCTACCTGAGTGCAACTAGCACTAACACTTATGTAGTTTGCAATCCCTCTTGCTTTTCTGAATGAAACAGAGAGAGAAATCAGTACTCTTCGGATCTGTCTACCAACAAACACCAACATCTGGAAATACCTATATGTCTGAGAAAGCAAGCAGGCTAATTGAAATTTGACTTTGCAGGCTTTTCTACCGTATATACACCGAATATTTTGGGCCAAATGGTGGTCCAGCAGTGGCCAGTATGGGAGGGATCCCTTCCACCTCCTGTCCCAGCCGATTCTAATTATTTTTATCTCCCTCCAGCCTCCCATACTTTAGTATCCCTGGTGATACAGTGGTGAATCATGACAGGAGCGACATTCCTTTGCTCCTGCCCATGCAGAGCCGCTAGCTAATTGGCAGGACCTTGAGAACTTGCGGCAGCCAATTTACCTTGCAGCTCTGCACGGACAGAATGAGGAAGACAGGCAAAAATATCTGGAAACGTTAAGAGAGGCTGGTCGTGTAGTCAGGAAAGCAAAGATAAAATGGAAGAAAAAATAGTGAAATGGTAAAATGGGGAGATAAGATTTTTTTAGATATATTAGTGATAGGAAGAAGTGCAAAAGAGACTCAAAGGTGAAGGGGAGAAATATGTAGAAGCTTAAAAAGACAAGGCTGAATTGCTTAACAAATATTTCTGTTCTGTGTTCATAGCTGAAGCGCCGGGAGCGGGACCGCAGAAGACAAACGTGAATAGGAATGGAGGAGTGGTAGACCCTGATCGATTTTCAGAGGGTTGTGTTCGTGAGGAGCTAGCTAAAATAAAGGTAGACAAAGCGATGGGGCCGGATGGTGTACATCCAAGGGTGCTGAAGGAACTTAGGGAAGTTCTGGTGGTTCACTGACTGACCTTTTCAATGAGTTTCTAGAGTCGGGAGTGGGACTAGAGAAGAGTGGATGTGGTCCCTCTCCACAAAAGTGGAATTAAGGAAGAAGTAGGGAATTATAGGCCGGTAAGTCTGACTTCTGTGGTAAGCAAATTAATGGAAATGCTTTTATAACGGATAATGGTGAAGTTTCTCTAGAATCCTAAGGATTACAGGACTGGAGGAAAACAGGGATACACTAGAGCAGGGGTGTCAAATGTCGGTCATCGAGGGCCACAATCCAGTTGGGTTTTCAGGATTTCCCCAATAAACCTGCATGAGATCTATTTGCATGCATTGCTTTCATTGTATGCTAATAGATCTCATGCATATTCATTGGGGAAATCCTGAAAACCCAACTGGATTGTGGCCCTTGTGAACTGACATTTGATACCCCTGCACTAAAGGAAGGTCTTGTCAGACAAATCTGATCAATTTCTTTGACTGGGTGACAAGAGAATTGTAAACTCACTTAGAAATTAGATAAGCGATTAAATCAAATTTTAATAAAACCTTGATAGAGGGAGTGCACTAGATGAGGTGTATTTAGATTTTAGCAAAACCTTTGACAGTGTTCCACAAAGACGTCTAATAAATAACTGGTTGAGTGGAAGATGACAGAGGGTAGTAATCAATGGAGATTGCTCTGAGGAAAGGAATGTTACCAGTGATGTGCCTCAAAGTTCTGTTTCTGGGCTTGTTCTTTTTAACATTTTTATAAACTATATTGCTGAAAGGCTATCAGGTAAGATTTGCCTCTCTGCGAATGATACCAAAATCTGCAAGAGTAGACACCCAGGATGGTATGAACATCATGAAGACCTAGCTAAGCTTGAAAAATGGTCTAAAGTTTGGAAGCTAAATAATGCTAAGATATGCAAAATCATACATTTGGGCTTAAAAACCCAAGGGAATGATTCAGTTTAGGGAGTGAAGAACTTATGTGCACGACAGAAGAGCGGGACTTGGATGTGATTGTATGTGATGATCTTAAGATGGCCAAACAGGTTGAAAAGGTGACAGTGAAAGCTAGAAAGATACTACGGTGCATAGGGAGAGGTATGGCCAATAGGAAAAAGGAGGTATTGATGCCCCTGTATAAGACTTTGGTGAGACCTCATTTAGAATATTGTGTACAATTCTGGAGGCTGCACCTTTAAAAAGATATAAAAAGGATGGAGTCGGTCCAGAGGAAGGCTACTAAAATGATGCGTGGTCTTTGGCATAAGGCGTATGGGGACAGACGTAAAGATCTCAATCTGTATACTTTGGAGAAAAGATGGGAAAGGGGAGATATGATAGTCATTTAAATACCTATGTAATGTAAATGCACATGAGTCGAGTCTTTCATTTGAAAGGAAGCTTTGGAATGAGAGGGCATAGGATAAAGTTAAGAGGTGATAGGTTCCGGAGTAATCCAAGGTAATACTTTTTTAAAGAAAGGGTAGTAGATGCTTGGAAGAGTCTTCTGGAAGAGGTGGTAGAGACAGAATCTGTGTCCGAATTTAAGAAAGCATGAGATAGGCATGTGGGATCTCGGAGAGAAGAACAAATTATGGTTACTGCGGATGGGCTGCTTGGATGGGCCATTTGGCCTTTATCTGCCATCATGTTTCTATGTTTCTCTGTTTCTACTTGTGCTACCAACAGATCCACTTTAGGCGGGACAAACATTTGCTGAAAATCTAGAGCCATCACATACAATGTTGCTATAGTCCTGGCAGTCTTCCCATTGATCCAGGGCTACCATAGACTCCTGGCTGGTGGCCTCTGTCTAAGACCCTGCATCCTCCAAAACCTTCACCTAATGGATTTCTGGATCTTGCAGATGACTCTTGGGCAGCAGAACAGCACTCAGAGGGTGAACTCTCATGCGAAATCACAAGTATAATCCCAGATGCTGACAGCAATTCCTAATAATTTAAATAGGCTGCAAATATTACAATCACAAAATGTGGAGTAAACCCCTGAACAGGAAACATAGAAACATAGAAAGATGACGGCAGATAAGGGCTACAGCCCATCAAGTCTGCCCATACCATTGACCCCCTTTTAAGTCTACTGGCCCCCTTAACTCTACTGACCTGCTCTATTAAGTCTATATCCTAGCGACCCTATTCATTGGTATGACTCTCGCAGTGATCCCACATATGTATCCCATTTATTCTTGAAGTCTGGGATACTGCGGGCCTTGATCACCTGTACTGGAAGCTTGTTCCAATGCTCTATCACTCGTTCCGTGAAGAAGTACTTCCTGACATCTCCACGAAACTTCCCTCCCCTGAGTTTGAGCGGATGTCCTCTTGTGTTCGAGGGTCCTTTGAGAAGAAAGATATCATCTTCCACCTTGACCCATCCCGAGATGTACTTCTACAGGAAATCACCCTGTCGTCTTGCGGGCCCAGAGACTTCTGTGCTTCACCAAATCACTAACTGAGGGTTATAGGGGGCATTTTGACCCCCCAACTGAGCCACCTACAACTGAGACACCCTAGAAGGACAAGAGTGCGCTAATCCCAGTGCTCCCACCCCTCACGTGCCCTGTGGCATTAGGAACATGGATGCTCAACTAACCCTCCAGAACAAATCTGGCATGAATCCATATTAAAAGAGCATGAGGAGTCCATCTAGAATGATTTTAAGCATAATTAAATTGTTTTGAGACAGCTAGAAGCTTTTAAAACAAAAATCATAAAATCTAAGATGGCGAACACGGCAGCATTTTATTACCAAAAAATGGTCTGGGGAAGCTAAATAAGAACTCAAAAAATTCAGCAAAGGGTTTTTTGGAGGTAGAGGACTCAACTACTTTACCCAGAAATCTTCCAAACTGCATTTTAGAGACACTCCCCCTCCATTTTCCCATAGACAGCAACAGACTGCACTCACAGTTCTGTTGCAATACTTTTGGTACTGTGCCTGATTCAGCTGAAAAAAGTAGCTGGGAGATGGAGAAGACTTCTGCCTCAGATGAGCATGAAATTTCACTCCAAATGCTTGTTTCTTCAGGCTGCCAGTCAGACCCTGAATGAGCCCAAGACCCCCATAGCTGACACACACTAACACCCTCAGGACCTGCATGGGGCCACATAGCTTGTGCTCAAGCTCTGGTAAAAACCAGGAGCTAGCCTTGCTCCCAGGGGAACAGTCCCCGAACCATCAAAGTGTTAGGGTAGGCTGGCCGGGCAGGTTTCTTGTAAAAGGTTTGTTCTCCCGTCTATAAAGTCTGTATCTTCTCCCAGGCAGAGCTGTCTTAGTAGCACTGGGGACCTCTAGAGCATCATAAGCCTCACAGTTCTGATAAAAACCTAAAAAAAAAAATCCAAATTGGAGCAGATCAGAAAGACATCTACCTACTCACTTGTAGAAAGAAAAACTGAGGAGCTGGGGCACAGCTCAGAGATGCAGGAGGTGGAGCTGTGAGAAAAATGCAGAGGATGCCTTCTACAAACTCGTGAGTAAAGAATAACCCACTGGTTCGAAACTCATATGCTTGGCATGCTATTCAGGAGTATATCATATCAGTGGTTTACAGATTAAAAACAGGTAGTATTGCATTCAGACCCTCATCATCTAAGCATTCCATTATTATTCCCTAAATATAAGATGTTTCTAAAACTTTCTGAAACAGAAGTATCTTGAGATGCCTTTTACATTTAGTAAAATAAGTTTCCTGGTGAAGATATGTGGGGAAATTATTCTGAAGAGATGGCCCAGACACACTATAGAGTATAGATGGCATCTAATTGAATGGTTTGAAAGAATGAACAACTAACAAATCCATTTGAGATGAGCAGAGTGTCCTATAAAATTTAACTGGATTTACTATACCGCCTTTAACTGCTACAATCTATTTATTAGATACAAGAAAGAAACTAAAATTTTTAGATAAATGATGAAATAGTATGGCTGCTGCTATCCTACATCAAACAAAGAGGGGACAATGGGAAGAGAAAGAAACAATTAGAAACTGGTGCCAGACCAAGCCTTGGAACCAGCAAATTAGAGAAGAAAAACTTTTTCAAATAGCCAGGTTTGACTGCTCTTTTTAAAGTTTTTCAACAAAAGCTCACTATGAATAGGTAAAGTTAGAGAACATAAGAAGTTGCCTCCGCTGGGTCAGACCAGGGGTCCATCGCACCCAGCAGTCCGCTCACACGGCAGCCCATCAGGTCCATGATCTGTAAGTGATCCTTTGTCTAAAACCTTTTCAGTACCCTTTCATCATCCTATCTATGTCTCTATCTATTTCCCTCAATCCCCGTATCCTTCAGGAACTTGTCCAATCCCTCTTTGAATCCTCTTAATGTATTCTGTCCTATTACATCCTCCGGAAGCGCATTCCAGGTGTCCATCACCCTCTGAGTGAAGAAGAATTTCCTAGCATTGGTTCTAAACCTGTCCTCTTTCAATTTTTCCGAGTGCCCCCTTGTTCTTGTAGTTCCCAATAGGCTGAAGAATCTGTCCCTTTCCACCTTCTCTATTCCCTTCATGATCTTGTAAGTCTCTATCATGTCTCCTCTGAGTCTCCCCTTCTCTAGGGTGTAGAGCCCCAGCCTTTCCAGTCTGACTGGAGCTGTGAAGAAGAGAGGGTAGATATAGCATTAAAGAGAGAGGAATCCGATGAAAGAAGTGATCAGAGACATGAAGATTTCGTTTAAGGAATGGAAAAGGTCAAAAATGGATGAAAACTGGAAAAAGCACAAGCAACATCAAAGCAGGTGCCATAAAGCGGTAAGAGGGGCCAAAACAGACTATGAGGAAAAAATAGCCAAGGAAGCAAAAAACTTCAAGCTGTTCTTTCAATACATTAAGGGGATACGACCCACAAAGAAAGCGGTGGGGCCATTGGATGACCATGGAATAAAGGAAGTGCTAAAGGAGGACAAAGCCATCGCCGACAAACTGAACACATTTTTTGTGTCTGTATTTTACCAAAGAGGATATACACAACATACCGGAAGCCGACAGGCTATACGCAGAAAACGAAGACGGGAAACTGACAGGATTGACGGTCAGTCTAAAAGAGATATGCATGCAGATTGATATGCTTAAAAACGATAAATCCCCGGACCGGATGGCATCCATCCGAGGGTAATCAAGGAACTGAAAGGGGTTATAGCTGATCTGCTTCAACTAATAATCAATCTGTTGATCAAATCAGGAAGGATTCCAGACGACAGGAAAGTGGAGAATGTTACGCAGATCTTCAAGAAAGGTTTGAGGGGAGAACTGGGAAACTACAGACTGGTGAGTCTGACCTCAGTACCGGGAAAGATGGTAGAGGCGCTGATAAAGGACCGCATCATTGAGCACCTTGATGGATACAATCTGATGAGGATCACCCAGCACGGCTTCAGCAAAGGAAGATCTTGCTTGACGAACTTTTGCTGCACTTCTTCGAGGGAGTAAACAAGCAGATAGACAAGAGTGACCCGGTCGACACTGTATATCTGGCTTTTCAGAAGGCGTTCAACAAGGTCCTGCATGAACGCTACGAAAAATTGCGAGCCATGGAATCAAGGGTGAAATACTCATGTGGATTAAAAACTGGTTGGTGGATAGGAAACAGAGAGTGGGGGTAAATGGACAATACTCAGACTGGAAAAGCATCACGAGTGGAGTGCTGCGGGGTTTGGTGCTTGGACTCATGCTCTTCAACATATTTATAAATGACCTGGAAATTGGTACGACGAGCGAGGTGATTAAATTTGCAGACGATATGAAGCTATTCAGCGTAGTAAAGACACAGAAGGATTGTGATGTCCTACAATGCGACAAACATGCTCAAGAAATTGGCTGCGACATAGCAAATGAGGTTTAACATGGATAAGTGTAAGGTGATGCATGTCGGTAACAAAAATCTTATACACAAATCTATGATGTCTAGTGCAGTACTCAGAGAGCCCCCAGGAAAGAGATTTGAGAGTACCGGTCGACAAGTCAATGAAGCCGTCTGCGGTGGCAGCAAAAAGGCGAACAGAATGCTAGGAATAATTACGAAGGGGATCACAAACAGATCGGAGAAGGTTATCATGCCACTGTACTGGGCCATGATACACCCCCACCTGGAATACTGCGTCAAGCACTGGTCGCCGTACATGAAGGACACAGTACTACTCGAAAGGATCCAGAGAAGAGTGACTAAAATGGTTAAGGGGCTGGAGGAGTTGCCGTACAGTGAGAGATTAGAGAAACTGAGCCTCTTCTCCCCTGAAAAGAGAAGACTGAGAGAGGACATTATCAAAACATTCAAGATGATGAATGGAATAGACTTAGTAGACAAAGACAGGTTGTTCACCCTCTCCAAGGCAGAGAGAATGAGAGGCCACTCTCTAAAGTTAAAAGGGGATAGATTTCGTACAAACGTAAGGAAGTTCTTCTTCACCCAGAGAGTAGTAGAAAACTGTAACACTCTTCCAGAGGTTGTTATAGGGGAAAACACCCTCCATGGATTCAAGACATAGTTAGACAAGTTCCTGCTGAACCAGAATGTATGCCGGTAAGGCTAGACTCAGTTAGGGCACTGGTCTTTGACCTAAGGGCCGCTGCGGGAGCGGACTGCTGTGCATGATGGACCATTGGTCTGACCCAGCAGTAGTAATTTTTATGTTATTATGTAATCTTTGTTCCTGCCTGTGTAGAAGTTTCTTAACATTCCTGCCCCTAGCCGTAACATATCTGTTTAAGAACTGTGTACTGTAGATTCTCAAACTCATGTTGATACTGTTGGTAATTTTTCACCAAAGATGCTTCGAGTCTACCTTTTTAAAAACATGATCTATGTTCTATGATCCTGGTGCAAAAGGAGCGAGACATTTTCTCCACATAGATCATATCACATGGGCAATATTACGTTCTTGGATGTACAAGTTGTTATGCCCAGCAATGATCTCTTATGCCTACCATTATTCCATTGCACCGCCCTTCCCTCGATAGTTCTTGTAGAGATAGAACAGTTACTGCATTTCACAAAACCTACACTTTCTGATTTCTCTTTAGATGTCTAGACATCAACTTTACAGGGCTTATCTGTCAAGTTCCCGTTTCTGGAAAAAGATACCATAAAGCCAAATTGTTTCAGGATCGCATGGCTAGAAAAAAATCTGCCATCTTTTTCTTATAATACATGCTATCTCCTGAGATGATCTCATGTATTTTAAATTACAAGTCAGAGGAGAGTGATTCTCAGATCTATTCTGTGGTTCCAACAATAAGTCTCTATTATTATGCAGTGCCCTTTTATAAGCTGTATTCACTACTTTCTTAGGATAGCCCCTTTGCAGAAATCTGGTTTTAAGATCTTCAGCTTTATCAATGATCTGCTCTTTTGTTTCACAAATCCTTCAAAATCTAAAAAAATTGTGACACTGGCAGCTGCCCTTTAGAGGTTTTTGGGTGCATACTCTGGTAGCTGTGAAAAGTGTCCATAGGTTTTGAGTAGATTACTGAAATGAGTCTATCCCCATGCTTTCTCATCAACACATTCAAAAATTAAATCTCCTGCAGATGGTAAGACACATCAAATGTAATGGTGGAATGAAATGCGACCCTGGTGGAATGAAATCGGACCCTAATCATATGACAAAAATGTCATCAAAAAGCTAAGAAAATACCGAAGCTTTTGTAACAAATAAACCATAAAAGCCCAATCTTACCACAGAATTAACCTGATCTGCAAAAATCAAGGTTCATAGACAACGGCGCGAAAGACAAAAGCGCGCGCCGACAATTGAGCGCAGCGCGTGCCGCCACGCTGCTCTAAATTACAGTTTTTAGGTGCTCCGACGGGGGTTTTTGTTGGGGAACCCCCCCAGTTTACTTAATAGACATCGTGCCGGCGTTATGGGGGGTTGTAACCCTCCACATTTTACTGTAAACTGAACTTTTTCCCTAAAAACAGTGAAAAAGTGAAGTTTTCAGTAAAATGTGGGGGGTTACAACCCCCCACGCCCCCCACAACGCGGCGCGATGTCTATTAAGTAAAGTGGGGGGGTTCCCCCCCACGCCCGAGCACTAAAAACAGTAATTTAGAGCGGTGCGGCGGCGCGCACTGCGCTCAATTGTCTGGGCGCGCCTTTGTCCCGGCGCGCTTTTGACCTGACACCAAAGTCAATCCTTAGTCGATAAGAATTCCTACGTATTTAAAATAATGCACTAGCTCAATAGAAGTCAAAAAAGAGATAACTGAAACTGAGGTTGAGATTGATTCTATAATCCAATAAGCAACTACCTTGCTGGGATTCAGCATCAGTTTACGATGTGAAGCTAGCGTGTCAATGCATTTAAACCAGGGCTGTGGAGTCGGAGTCAAAAACAATTTTTGGCTTATTGAAGTCGGAGTCAGAGAAAATGTGCCCACTCCAACTCCGACTAAACTGTATGTCATGCAAATATATTTCTTATTTCACAGATAATAATTTGATTAATCCCCTTTTTTAGGATATATTTTACTTTTAGAATGTATGTTGATATCAAGTTATTTGTTGATTACAAAATGTAATATATTTTATGATTTTTATTTTAGTTTAAATGGCTCCTAGAGAACAACATAGGGACAAAGTCTGTCTCTGCCCCATCTCTGCAAGGATTAACAAAACTTCTGTCTTTTCCCCTCCACTATCAGGACAACTGAACAAGCCAAATTACTACAAAATGCTGCATAGAGAAATCATGTTAACAGAAAATCTCAATAATATCCAAAAAATCAAGAAAAGGATGCCCAAAATAAATCACAAAAAATTGCACCTATTAGACACTGAGGTCTTTTTTCCCTTTTTGTAAGGAAAAGTGATTCTCTTGTCCTGTATTTTGAACAGAAAGCACAGTTACTTACCATAACAGGTGTTATCCAGGGACAGCAGGCAGGTATTCTTAACACATGGGTGACGTCACCGACGGAGCCCCGGTACGGACCTTTTTAACTAGAAAGTTCTAGTTGGCCGCACCGCGCATGCGCGAGTGCCTTCCCGCCCGACGGAGGAGTGCGTGGTCCCCAGTTAAGATAAGCCAGCTAAGAAGCCAACCCGGGGAGGAGGTGGGACGTAAGAATATCTGCCTGCTGTCCCTGGATAACACCTGTTACGGTAAGTAACTGTGCTTTATCCCAGGACAAGCAGGCAGCATATTCTTAACGCATGGGTGACCTCCAAGCTAACAGAGAGGGAGGAGGGATGGTTGGCCATTAGGAAAATAAATTTTGTAACACAGATTGGCCGAAGTGTCCATCCCGTCTGGAGAAGGCATCCAGACAGTAGTGAGTAGTGAACGTGTGAACTGAGGACCAAGTGGCAGCCTTGCAGATTTCCTCGATGGGCGTGGAACGGAGGAAAACCACAGAAGCAGCCATAGCTCTGACCCTGTGGGCCGTGACAGCACCTTCCAGTGAGAGACCGGCCCGAGCATAACAGAACGCAATGCAGGCAGCAAGCCAGTTGGAAAGCGTCCGTTTAGAGACAGGACGACCTAGACGGTTAGGATCGAAGGTCAGAAAGAGCTGAGGAGACGAGCGGTGAGCCCTGGTACGGTCAAGGTAGTATGCAAGGGCACGCTTACAATCCAGCGTGTGCAACGCCTGTTCCCCAGGATGAGAATGGGGTTTAGGGAAAAAGACAGGCAACACAATGGACTGGTTGAGGTGAAAAGCCGAGACCACCTTGGGGAGGAATTTAGGATGGGTACGCAGAACCACCTTGTCATGGTGAAAAACAGTGAACGGTGGATCGGCGACCAGTGCATGCAGTTCACTAACCCTCCTGGCAGAGGTGATGGCAATGAGGAAAAACACCTTCCATGTTAGAAGTTTGAGCGAAGTTGTGGCAAGAGGCTCAAAAGGAGGTTTCATGAGGGCTGATAAAACCATATTCAGGTCCCAGACGACAGGAGGAGGCTTCAGAGGTGGTTTGACATTGAAGAGGCCTCTCATGAACCGGGAAACCAGAGGATGAGCCGTGAGAGGTTTTCCGAGGATAGGCTCATGAAGACGCAGTGATGGCACTGAGGTGTGGACTCTGATTGAGGTAGACTTGAGGCCAGCATCAGACAGAGAGAGCAAATAGTCCAGTACAGTTTCCACCGCCAATGAGGTGGGATAGTGATGATGCAGGAGACACCAAGAGGAAAACCGGGTCCACTTCAGATGGTAACATTAGAGAGTGGCCGGTTTCCTGGAGGCATCCAAAATGCGACGGACAGGCTGAGACAGATTCTCTGGAGAGGTCAGCCCGAGAGAAACCAAGCTGTCAGGTGGAGCGAAGACAGATTGGGATGTAGTAGAGACTGATGCTGCTGTGTAAGTAGAGTAGGAAACACAGGAAGAGGAATGGGCTCCCTGGAGCTGAGCTGAAGCAGGAGGGAGAACCAGTGTTGGCGAGGCCACCGAGGAGTGATGAGAATCATGGTGGCCCTGTCCCTGCGGAGTTTGTATAACGTCCGCAACATCAGAGGGAGTGGAGGAAAGGCATAGAGGAACCGATCCGTCCAGTCGAGCAGGAATGCATCCGGGGCCAGACGGTGAGGAGAGAAGAGTCTGGAACAGAACTGGGGCAGCTGATGGTTGTGAGGAGCTGCAAAGAGGTCCACCTGTGGAGTGCCCCAGCGAGCAAAGATGGAGCGGAGTGTTGGGGGTTCCAGAGTCCACTCGTGAGGTTGAAGGATGCGGCTGAGATTGTCGGCCAGGGAGTTCTGTTCGCCCTGGATGTAGACAGCCTTGAGGAAGAGACTGTGGTCCGTGGCCCAGGTCCATATGCGGAGAGCCTCCTGACAGAGGAGGCGAGATCCGGTGCCACCTTGCTTGTTTATGTAGTACATGGCGACTTGATTGTCTGTGCACAGGAGAAGAACCTGAGGGCAGAGAAGGTGCTGGAAGGCCTTGAGAGCATAGAACATGGCTCTGAGTTCCAGGAAATTGATGTGATGTTGACGCTCCTGAGGGGTCCAGAGTCCCTGGGTGCGTAGATCTCCCAGGTGAGCTCCCCACGCATAGGGGAAAGCATCCGTGGTTATGATCATGGAGTGAGGGGGTAGATGAAAGAGTAGACCCCTGGAAAGATTGGAGGAGTTCAACCACCATTGAAGAGATTGCTGAAGAGACGATGGATGAGAAAGAGGATCCGTGGTATGTGACCATTGGTTGGCTAGAGTCCACTGAGGTGTCCTGAGGTGGAGTCGCGCCAGAGGAAGTACATGGACTGTCGAGGCCATGTGGCCCAAGAGGACCATCATCTGTCGAGCTGGGATGGTTTGATGAAGGAGCACCTGACGACAGAGGTGGAGCAGGGTCCGGTGTCGGTCGAAGGGGAGAAACGCCCTCATCAGAGTAGTGTCGAGAACTGCTCCGATGAACTGAAGTTGCTGTGTGGGAAGCAGATTCGACTTGGGGTAGTTGATCTTGAACCCCAAAAGATGGAGGAAAGAGATGGTGTGATGAGTGGCTTGCAGCACAAGTGGAGACGTAGCTGCTTTCACCAACCAATCGTCCAAGTAGGGGAACACCTGGAGGTTGTGAGACCTGAGGAAGGCCGCTACCACAATAAGGCACTTGGTGAACACCCTGGGCGATGATGCGAGGCCAAAAGGTAGTACCTTGTACTGATAGTGGCGGTGCTGAATCTGAAAGCGGAGGTAGCGACGTGAATTCAGATTGATGGGGATGTGAGTATAGGCCTCTTTGAGGTCCAGGGAACATAGCCAGTCGTGTTGAGAGAGAAGAGGGTAAAGCGTGGCCAGGGAGAGTATTCTGAACTTCTCTTTGACCAGACACTTGTTAAGGTCCCTGAGATCGAGGATGGGGCGGAGGTCTCCTGTCTTCTTGGGAACCAGGAAGTAGCGGGAGTAGAATCCCTGACCCCTTTGGTCCTGAGGCACCTCTTCGATGGCATTGAGAAAAAGGAGGGATTGGACCTCCCTCAGGAGGAGGAGGAGGGGGGTTTGGGAGGAGTGAGAAGCAGACTCTACGGGAGGATTGTCAGGTGGAAGAGTCTGGAAGTTGAGAGAGTAGCAGTGGCGAATGATGTTGAGGACCCATTGGTCTGATGTGATGACCTCCCAACGGCTGAGGAAGAGTTGGAGGCATCCTCCGATAGGCTGAGGAAGAGGCAATGATGTTGGGAGACTGGCTATGCCTTGGAGAAAAGAGTCAAAAGGGCTGAGATGATTTTTGACGGAGGTAGAGGCTTGGCAGGTTGGTGAGACTGAGAGCGAGCCTGAGTTTGATGTTGTTGCCGAGATCGGCGTGGCTGCTGTTGAGGCGGGTTGAGAGGTCTGGCCGAGAACCTGCGCTGGTAGGAAGACTGCTGTCTGTAGGTGCGAGCAGGTGGAGTCTTCTTTTTAGGTTTAATCAGAGTGTCCCACCTGGTCTCATGTGCTGAGAGTTTCTGGGTTGTTGAGTCCAGGGACTCTCCGAAGAGTTCATCACCCAGACAAGGTGCGTTAGCCAGGCGGTCCTGGTAGTTAATGTCTAGGTCAGAGACTCTCAGCCATGCCAAACGGCGCATGGCCACCGCCATGGCAGATGCGCGAGAGGTCAGCTCATATGAGTCGTAGATGGAGCGAACCATGAATTTCCTGAGTTGGAGGAGGCTGGAAATATGTTGCTGGAAAAGAGGGACCTTGCGTTCAGGAAGATATTTCTGTAAGGAGGAGAGCTGTTGCACCAGATGCTTCATGTAGAAGGAGAAGTAGAAGGTGTAGTTGTTGGCTCTATTGGCTAACATGGCATTTTGGAAAAGGCGCTTACCAAATTTATCCATGGTTTTTCCCTCTCTGCCAGGAGGGGTGGAGGCATATACACTGGAACCCTGAGATTTTTTCAAAGTTGATTCCACCAGGAGGGACTCGTGGGGTAATTGAGGTTTGTCAAACCCTGGGATTGGAATAACCCAGTACAAGCTATCCAATTTACGAGGGGCTCCAGGAACTGTGAGGGGAGCTTCCCAGTTTTTATAGAAAGTTTCCCGTAAGATGTCGTGGACGGGCAACTTCAGAAATTCTTGGGAGGTTGCTCAAAGTCTAGGGCATCGAGGAAAGCCTGAGACTTTTAGAGTCGGACTCTAAGGAGAATGGAAAGAGCTGCTGACATCTCCCTAAGGAATTTGGAGAAAGAGGATTGCTCTGGTTTTGAGACGGTGTCGGTCATGGAGGGTTCTTCATCGGTTGATGAAGCGTCCTCCTCGGTACCGTGAGGGGAGTCTTCCCACAAATCTGGGTCCCTAACGTCGGGGTGCGTACGTTTGGACATCGGTGTGGAGGGCTCGGCATGGCGGGTCTTTGAAAGATATTTGCCTGAGCGCACCGAGGCGGTACCGGGTGAGGAAGACCGATGTCATTCCTGGGGACCTGACAGGGTCGGCAGCATCACGGGTATGTACTGTAGGTGTTTCTGCCAAGAGCACCGGCATGGAAGTATTAATCGGTACCGAGGGGGGTCGACAACCGATGGGACAGTGTGAGGCTCGGACCGGTCCTGTACTGGAAGGTGCGGTGCCAGCAACGCTGGCAACAGTTGTTGGAGCTGTTGTTACAGCTGCTCCTGTAACTGTGTTTGGAGTATGGCCGCGATGGCGGTTGTCCAGGGGAGGCACCGTATCCGCTTTTTTCTTCTTCGGTACCATAGGTGCCGCTCTAAACGCTCCGGCGATGAGGAGGGCCGATAATGAGGCACTCACCGAGATCGGAGCGGAGCGTTTGCGGGGCCGGTGCGGGGCCGGGAGGGCCGGTGTCGCAACCATGGCAGGAGGGCGCTCAAGGGAAGTGGGAGGCTTCTTAGCCGGCTTACCTGGGCCCAACGACCCCGAGGAAGGGTCCAGTGGTGTCGATGTCGTCGGTGCCGACTTTTGTGGTGCCGTCGACGTCGCATGGCAGATCCGGTACCAAACAAAATATTTTGCTGGATCTGCCGATTTTTCAAAGTACGCTTTTTAAGCATAGCACAGCGGGTGCAGGTGTCAGCCCGATGCTCTGGACCCAAGCACTGGAGGCACCAATTGTGTGGGTCGGTGAGGGAGATCGGGCGTGCACACCGCTGGCACTTCTTAAAACCCGGTTGAGGGGGCATGAAGGGAAACACGGCCTCCGCAAAATTGAATCCGGAGGCCTGTATGGTGGCAACAGGCCCCGCCGGGGCCGGCCTGAAAAAAATAAGGAAAAACTCGACGATTTTTTTATTTTTTTAAACAAAAATAAGGGAATCCGATAAGAAAAATAGGAAAAAGTGAGGAAAATACGCGAGCGGGAAGGCAAAAAATTAGTTTTTCAACGGCCGTTGAAAACACATGCGTCTTCTTCGCTCCGCGGAAGAACGAAGAAGAAACTGGGGACCACGCACTCCTCCGTCGGGCGGGAAGGCATTCGCGCATGCGCGGTGCGGCCAACTAGAACTTTCTAGTTAAAAAGGTCCGTACCGGGGCTCCGTCGGTGACGTCACCCATGCGTTAAGAATATGCTGCCTGCTTGTCCTGGGATAAAACCTCAGTCACACACACAGAATACAGAACACAAATGCCAAATCCAGAATAGCTGACCAAAAATGATAAACAAATTAAACCAAAATCCTAAGAAGCCACACCTTGTGTGTGTGTATGGACGAATGGCAGCCATTTTTTGGCTGTTGCTTTGACGCTGTAACCCGGAAGTGCTACCGGAAGTTGGATCCTGTAGTTCTTTTTAGCAATGGACGTTTCTTGTGCCGGTGTGCACGGAAGAGGAGTGAAGTTTTCCAGCTCTTACATTCCCTGAGCAACCCTTTGAGAGGCGAAACAAGGCACTTGTTGGAGGATTGGGCATGGATTCTGGACTGCACATCTAAATGGTGCCGTGGTGTTTTCATCTACAGTCTGGCCAGACATTTTCTACCAGCACAGCACGGCGTTTCAGACCATGGTCCCAAGCTAAGTAAAACTTTTTTTGCTTTTCCTGTGCACAGTGATGGGTATATTACCCTTTTGATAATTACATTTCAGTGGTGGTGGAGTTTTTTTGCCAGTGATAGTACATAAGCAGCTTGGACTTTAAACAAGTATTGAAGTTGTTTACTGCTGCACTGAAATTTTTGAGGCTTTTTCTCCACTGGTTTGTGAAATGGTTATCGGGGGAGTGTAACCCATCTCTGGTGAGTAATATTTTGTAGTTAAATTTTGGGATTTTTTTCTATTACTTTTAGTTTTTTTCTTGAGAGACGTTCAAATACCTACATGGTGTAAATGCGCACGAGTCGAGTCTCTTTCAATCGAAAGGAAGCTCTGGAATGAGAGGGCATAGGATGAAGTTAAGAGGTGATAGGCTCCAGAGTAATCTAAGGAAACACTTTTTTACAGAAAGGGTGGTAGATGCGTGGAACAGTCTCCCAGAAGAAGTGGTGACAGAGACTGTGTCTGAATTCAAGGCGGTGTGGAATAGGCATGTGGGATCTCTCTGAGAAAGAGATAATGGTTACTGCGGATGGGTAGAGTAGATGGGCTATTTGGCCTTTCTCTGCTATCATGTTTCTATGTAAGAAGCCTAGAACCTTGACTGTGTCTTTGTCTTCTGACTACCTCTGTGGCCCAACACATCAGCCAAAGATCTCCACCCCTCCTGGAATCCGCACACACAGAGTGGAGAGGAACGCAGTCAGTCTCGATCCTGGACAGTCCCCCACACAGCCTGCGCTCAAACCCACTAATGGACGAACCTGGGGTGAGCTATGATCCTTAGGGAATGGTCTCTGAGCTCCCAAACTATGAATGCAGGCTGTCCAGGTAGGTGCAGTGCATAGCAGCCAACCTACTGGAAGCAGAATTTGACCGTATGGTCTCCCAAGCCAGAACTGTCCCGCAAGGGGAACCTCTGCAGCATGAAAAACAAATCAGTATTTTTTTCGCTACTTGACGTAAAGATAAAGAAAAAAAAATAAGCTCGAGCAGAAAAGACTAGTTCCTACTATCTCACTTGTAGGAAGACAACTAGAAGTTGGAGGGCAGTTCAACAGTAAGAGAGGAGGAACAAAATTATGCAAATGAAGATTCCTACAAGAGATCTTGCAGTTTGGGACCGACTATCCGGGAATTCAGGGAGAGAGTGGGGTTGTATAAGAATAGCTATTATTATCTCCTTATAGCTGGCTGCACAGTAGCTTTGTTTCAGTCTCTCCATTAATTTTTCTTTCCTTTATTTTTCTTGATTTAGCCTCTTAGAGTCCGTGGTCTCTGTATTTGGCATTACGATGTGTGTGTTAAAATCAGGCATCTAGAACAAATTTTAAATAATAAACATGTATATAGTGCGCCTAAACTTAGGGAGGGTAAAAACTGCAGACTGGAAGATTTTTAAAATTTCTTACTTAGTTGACAAAACAATGCAAAACACTAGAAACATTATTCTAAAAACACTACTGACAAAACCAAATACATTTTAAATAGCAGGACATCAAATAAAACTGATATACTGAATATGTATTTTTGTCCTCCTCCCCCCAAGTTTTTTTAAGCAATTTCAACTATACATATTTACCAGTCATAATATTTAAAATAGGGGGCCTTACCTGTGGATCAACTGGAATTAGTGAAAGTAAGTCCAGGCCTAAACAGATAACATTGTAATATTAATACTCACTCTTAGTAGTTTATTGAAAGATGTAGTATAACATACAGGAGCAATACCTCTCTGGTTAATTACATTTGTTGTTAGAAAGTTTAAACTACTGATCACTGCTTCATATCGCCCTCACCTTTGCTACAAACGGCTATTTACAAATTTGATATGATTTAAAGAAAATACCTGTGAGGTTTGAAAAGATCATGCAGTACAAGATCTTATTGGTTCTTTAAAAAGTAGCACAAATTATCTACGGTTAACTTGTTACTGTGACTAGTTTAACTACATTGAAAAAAAAAATTACAGAATAATTTTGTGCCTATATCATAACAAACCCTCTGCACCAAGAATGAGGGCAAAATGTAAATGAGCAAGACATAATTCACATATCCTTTTTGTGGCAGTTTTGCAACAAGTTGGTATCTTTCCGGTTTGTAAAGATTTATTAACAATCTTCAAGTTTCAAGTTCAAGTTTATTGTATATTTGATTAATCGCTTACTCAAATTTCTAAGCGATATACATATCTTTAAAATTACAAATAATGCAGGGGACAACAAAAACAAATAGACAC
Source organism: Geotrypetes seraphini (assembly GCF_902459505.1). Lineage (NCBI taxonomy): Eukaryota > Metazoa > Chordata > Amphibia > Gymnophiona > Dermophiidae > Geotrypetes > Geotrypetes seraphini. The sequence goes on along the minus strand of NC_047084.1, from coordinate 92,178,106 downwards.
TAAACATACATAACAAATTATTGATTAGCAGTATAAACAGTAAAAACGAAGGGAAAGAATGGGTAGAGAAATACAAATTGCTGATAGAAAAGAGGACAATTATGGTAAAAAAACAGTAGGGGGGGGGAATAAATGATAACCTTAAAAGAGATTATGGAAATAAACTGGAACTCCTAGTCGAGGTTTTTTTTAAGTATCAAAAGCATCTTTAAAAATAAAGCTTTTAGTTTGCTTTTAAATTTATCTAAGTTGTTTTCTTTTCTTAGATAAATAGGGAGGGAGTTCCATGTTTGAGGAGCTGTGACAGAAAAAATAAAATGCCGCCGTGTATTAATAACTTTAAGTGAGGGCCTAACTAATAAATGTTGATCGACAGACCTCAGTGATCTGGTTGGGTTATAAGGAATCAATAATTTGGAAATGAAAGCTGGAGTTTTATATAACAGGGACTTGAAGGTAAGCAGACTTAATTTATATTGTATTCGATGCACGACTGGGAGCCATTGCGCTTTCTTAAGAAGAGGGGTGACGTGATCAAATTTCCTTGCTTTCATTATAAGTTTAACTGAGGCATTTTGAATGATCTGTAAACGTCTAATTTCATTTTGAGCTATTCCCTTGAATAAGGCATTGCAATAATCAATTTTTGAGATAACCAGGGAGTGAATTAGAATGTTAAGAGACTTTGGACATAGAAATTTAGATATTGAACGGATCTGACGAAGTCTGTAAAAGGAAGATTTAACAATATTACTATTGTGATTATGGTAGGTTAGTTTATCATCGAAGATAACCCCTAAGATTTTAATATTACTTATCAATTGTAAAGTAGTACCCTTAATAGAAATTGGGAAAATAAAGTTGGAAATGTCTTTCCAAGGAAAGAACATGATGTTTGATTTATTAACATTAAGGGCTAATCTGTTAGCATGAAGCCACTGGTGAATTTCCTCAGTTTCCTATTGATTGCTATTGTTTCTGTGGGGTTAGTGGGATCAAGTGGATGTAAGAGCTGAATGTCATCTGCAGAATTATCATAGCAAAATTATCAAATGAGCATGGAATAGGGATCGTGTCAAGGTTAATCCAATAATGACTCTCTTCACCTTTTCCTCTGTGACATCTTCAGATTTGAACCAATCTCTTATCATCCTTTATCTGAGGCATCTCATTACTAATCTATCAACCATCTCAATCATATACAGTATCTACCATATTCATTTGGAGATACATTTACACACTCAGTCCCCTCATGCCCTTTCACTAAATGGTTTACTGTATAAAAAAATTATTTCAAATTATGCTGAACTGCTTGCAATTTCTGTTTGTAGAATTTATTCCTTTCCTCATTACAAATTAATATATATTCATTCAACTTGATCTTACAACTCTCATGATCATCTTCATTGCTAAATTTTCTCTATGCCTTCTTAGTCTGTCTTAATTTTCTGACTCTGTACAGCTTAAGTCTGGTAGTGCTTAAGAAACAATTAATAGTAGTACCGTGTTTCCCCGAAAATAAGACCTAGGTGAAGCACTGGATTCGCTGGTAGCAGCACTTCACCCACCCACCCCCCGCCCCCTTCTATCTCTCCCTCCCATCCAAACCCCACCGACAATGAGACCGATATACCTTCTAGGAAACAGCAGTGTTGGCAGCAATCTAGATAGGCTGCTTCACGGCCTTCTCCCGTCAGGGCATTCCTCTGCCGCATCACTGATGATGTCATCAGCAGTGCAACACACAGAACGCCTCGGCAGGAGAAGGCCTCGAAGCAGCCTGTCTAGATTGTTGCCACGCTGCCCTTTGCAAGAAGATATTCGGTTTCGCAGTCGGTGGGGTTCAGATAGGAGGGAGAAATGGAAGGGTCAGCGGGGGGGGGGGATTGGAAGGAAGGATAGAAGCTGTGCAATGGAAGATTTTCAAAGAAGAGAAACTGAAGCAGCAGTACTGATATAATTGAGAAGTAGCTCTGATGATGAGGATGCAGGCAGTACAGTGGCCTTGTGACAATAAGCTCTGCCCTATCCCACTTGACCACCCCAACTGTTCCAGGTTTGCAAACCAAACATCTGCAATTACTTACCATGTTTCCCCAAAAATAAGACCTAGTGTATTTTTTGGGCCCAAAATTAATATAAGACAGTGTCTTATTTTCAGGGAAACATGGCAGTAGTAGTAGTACTAGAAATCAGCTCAGTTATCCAAGGCCTTGGTTTGCATCCTGGCCTAACCACTAAACTCTCTTATCGGTGCAACTTTATCCAGTGCTTTTTGCAGTACTTGTTAATCATGTAAGATTTAAACATCATATTGATGAATTCAGGGGGATATCCATGGTCAGACATCCAGAAAGCCCCTGCAGATGCTCCCGAGATCCTTTCTAGGACTTTGCGGCCTTATCACAGCTGCGCTTCATCATGGATGCACTTGCACTCCTCCACAGTTTCAAATCTGGACTTTTTTCCAGTCCCACAAACCAACTGGCACTACTTTTCCCTCCCCCTCGAGGGACCAAGAGGAGCTAAGCCAGTGGCTCCACAACCCCCTTATGTGCAATCCTCAAACAGCCATCCACCACAAATTCAGCATGAATCAAGCTATTTTGGCCTGAGGAGTCCATTACACCTGTGTTAAAGCAAATACAAGGTGTTTAGAGGCAGACAGAGGCTTTTATTTTCAATCAGGAAATCCAAGATGGCCATTGTGGCAGCAATTTTAGTGCCAAAAATGGTCCCAGGGGGAGCTACACTGGGGACTAAAAATAGCAATTTTAGGATTTTCGAGGTAGGGGAACCTAACTCTAACCCCAGAAGCCCTCCAAAATAGATTTTATAGAAATACAACGCCCCCCCCATTTGTTTGTTAGCCTGTATGCTAGGAGCTGCAAGTAGCTTACAGGGAGAACCTCTGCCTTCAACAAGTCTAGAATCCAGACTGCTTGTGTCTTTGGACTGCCTCTCAGGCCAAACGAACCAACTAGAATACTCAACCCCCGATCCTGGAAAAACCGCCACAGAGCCATTCAGCCTGTACTCAAGCCCTCTGCGGATGAACTTGAAGCGAGTCTTGCTCCCAAGGGAACGGTCCCTGACGCCTGAACTGTTAGTGCAGGCTAAGTGGGTGCTCAGCAAAGCAATCTTCCCCTTGGAAGCAGACTGTCGAACTCAGAGTCTGTGCTCTCCCAGAGCTATAGCTGTCCCAAGAGCAAGATCCTCTGTAATACCGAAAAGCTTCGCAAACAGCAAAAAAAAAAAAAAAAAAATAAAAATTTAAATGTAAAGAAACATGAGCAGAAAAGATAGGCTCCTACCATCTTGCTTGTAGAAAGAGAACTGAGGAATTGGAAAACAGCCCAGAATGATGGAAGGCGGAGCAAAAGAATGCTAATGAAGTTCCCTACAATATTTGTGAGAAGGGATTGACTACTCACAAGTTCAGGAATGGAGAACATAAGAATTGCCACTGCTGGGTCAGACCAGTGGTCCATCATGCCCAGCAGTCCGCTTACGCGGCAGCCCTTTGGAGGGTCTGACACACTAAAAAAACTAATATAACGCCAGGCAGAATCCAAATTCTGCAAGTTGATTTAACATTTAAACAATATTTCAGTACAATTCAGCATTTTCATTAAATTATGATAGAGAAAACAAAGAGTCTTCAAGTTTTTCTTGTTTAGTGACTTACTTCTAGAGTCCTCCTTAGTGAAGTTTGATTGGTTTGCTTTCAAAGTACTTTACTTTGCCTTTATGTTGTTGAAAAACATTTCTGAAAGCTGACATATTTCAATAAATTCAGAATAAAACACTTTTTTCTATCTTTTGTTGTCTGAGCAGTTTAGTTTTCCATTCACTTAGGTCTTAGAGTCCCTTTTTCTGCTTTTCTTTGTCTTTTCGTAACTGTCTTCCCAGGATTTTGTCCCTGTGTGTCCTATTCAGCATCTGTCCCCCATCACTATCCTGAGCTTCTCCCCACTTTGTCCCCCTTCATTCCCCTGCATCCATCATCTCTCTGTCAAAATCTGGAATGGGACAATTCATGACAGCCATTTCAGCAATGAAACAGCTGCAATGAGTCATCCCATTACGAGGAAGATGGGCTTCATGATACCTGTGGAGGGTGGCCGACGCAGCAGTTCTGGTGACTACTTATCCCCCCAAAGGCCTGAGCTCAAAGGAAATTGCTCCCCCAAAAGCTGAAATCGGGGGGGGGGGGGGCATCAACACCCTATGCTGAAATTTGTTTGGGGGAGGGGGGCATCACCCCCAAAACACTGAAATTGGATGATTCATCGCAGCCAGTTCATTGTCAGAATCACTCCTTTACAAGCAATGTCCCTGTGTCTAGCAGGCCTTCTATGCCTCTGTCTCAATACTCTCTCCCCTTCAAGCATTATTCTCCATTTCTGTCCCTCTTCATGCCCAGCATTGCTTCAGTGTCCCTGTCTCTGTGCTCAATTCCTATCTAGGATTTCTTACCTATATTTCTGTTGCCTCTCGCTGCGTAGGATCTTCCATCCCTGAGCCAGCCCTCTCTCACTCATCCCTCTCACTCTCCCCTATCCCCTTCCAAGACAGAATCTCTTTCCCCCTAACATCCCCAGCCAGTATCTCGTACTATCTCCTCCTATCCTCCCCAACCAGCATCTCTCACCCTGCCCCCCAGTCAGCATCTCTCTCACCCCCGTACCCCAACCAGCCAGCATCTTTCTCACCCCCAAAACCTACCCAATCAGCATCTCTCACACCCCTGTCCCTCCCCAGCCAGCATCTCCCTCAGCCCAGCCCTCACCAGCCAGCATTTCTCACTCCTATCCCCTCAGCTACCATCTCTCACTCTTTCCTCATTGTCCAATACCACAGGGATACCAATTCTAGTCAATGGTAGCCTGCTGCAGGCTCTGAAGTGATATCATCAAGGGCGGGACTGTGGTAGAGGGAAGCCTGAAGCTGCCTGAAGATTTTGCTGCCTGAATCGAGGGCATGCCAACCCGATACCAAAATTTACAAAGACCTTGGGCAATTATGCATCCCTGGGGAATTCTGTGCAAATTCTGCACAGAATTCTACCAGGAGTAAAATAGTTGTAGCCTTCTTTCTGTTGCCACACAATATGAACACATAAAGGAAAACAGACTCCATTGCTTACCTGAAAAAGATCATATTGCTTACCTGGTAAATCTGAAATATTTGATATTGGTGGATGATGGAATGGCAAGGTATACTCTGATAATGATGGAGGTATAGCAGTTGGGTCAATCATTGTCATACTTGACATTCCAGATGGTTGATATGTTAGGACTCTGTTAGAAACAAAATAGGAAATTAACAATAAAAGAGAAAAACTGCCTGACTGTAAATGTTGTTTTTAGTGACAGCAGTGAAAAAGTCATATAGATGTGGATCACATAGTTCCATCTTGAGCCAACTTATGATTTTCCCTGCACAATGGTTTCCCATATGACCTCAGACACAGCTTCTCAATTTAATATTAAGCAAAGTTACTAATGAAAATAAAGCTAGTAAAGAACAAGTATTTATGTCTGAGTTGTATTTGTTTGCTATCTCCCAGATCCAACAGCCCTAACAAGGGGAGACTGACACAGTTCAACTTACCACCTGCTGGAGACTGAGCACGGACTGGTTTTAGGAGGGGGAGCTTCAGCTATTATACTATAACCAAAGTTTGGTCTCAGTCTCCACCTGCTGGTCACAGTTGAAAATGGCCACACTAAAGTACAAAAACACCTAAAAGGGGGCTTCTAGAGAAGGGCAACCCGCTGGGTAGCCTCAGACCATTAAAATGCATTTTAAAGACCCTCTCTACTCCGATTTTGTACTCACTGTGCTGTAATGGTGCCTCAGACTGCTTCATCTCACACATGCAGCTGGGATTAAAGCTGCCTCAAAAAGTAATGGATGCCTTTCGCACAATTTTCAGGTTCAGAGTGAATACCCATCCATCCAGAATGACACACCTATTGCACTAGAAAATTTCTGTCATGGTTTCATTCCCTTGTGAAATATTGGTTGGGTGGGGGGGGTTAATTTTCTGTCATGGTTTCATTCCCTTGTGAAATATTGGTTGGGTGGGGGGGGGTTAATTTTGTATGGATTTTGATTGATTGTAAATAACATGTTAAGATTATACTGTAACCCATTAATATCTTTTCCTTGCTAATTTGTACTCTATAATCGCTGACTGCTCAGTGACACCTTCACTATTTGTACGCTGTAATTCGCTGACTGTACAGCTCTCTTCACTGTGAACCGCCTAGAAGTCGTAAGATTATGGCGGTATAGAAAAATAAAGTTATTATTATTATATATGATTTATATTGTTTGTGTGGATTGCATTTTTGTTGGCTTTAGAAACTCAATAAAGTTTAAAAAAAAAGACAAGTGCTAGCACAAATCTGAGCAGCAAGCACAAATTAACAAATCAAATCTAATTCTCCTACTTACAGTCCAACAAAGCTAACAATTCAGAATTGTTCCAATGATTTCAGGGTAGTTCAAAAAGGTTATTATAATAAATTTAAGGATGTGTGGGGACCATTATTAAATTATTATAATGAATAATTTACACTTTTCCCAATTTTAATACACATGTGGATTTGGGGTGGGGGGTTCATGGTTTTCCACTAATAATATATATATGAATGACATAAGATATTATTTTCATGTGGTATATTTTAGTTGTATATGAATTTGGGAGGGGGGGGTTAAATCTTCTTGTTGTATGATATTGTAGATTTTCAGGTGATGTTGTATTATAATTGTTTGATATTTACTGTACACTTGATGTAAGTTATAAAATGAATAAAGAAATTAAAAAAAACAAAAACAACATTTATAGTTCTGTCAGAACAGAAAAAAAATGTCTACATGAACTTCAAAATCACTAACCCATTGCTTGGGCTCGCTTGGGCTTCAGTCATAAATATGCATTTCTTTTTGTTAGGAGGTTCCTTCTCTTCATCTGAAGAACTGTCTATTGTCAAATCAATCACATCTGCTTTCTTCTGGCTTATCTGATTGGTCATCTTTGTCGAACAAGGCTTGTTAATAACACTGGAATCTGCAAAAGGAAAATATGCAACAATAAGGAGTAAAATATGAATTAATTTCTAACTAAACTAAACTAAACCTTAAGTTTATATACCACATCATCTCCACGGATGTTGTGGAGCTCAGCACAGTTTACAAGAACTTAAAATATAGGAAGAGAAGGAAAAATAAGGTTTACATGAACTTATATATAGAAGAGAAAAGTAAGGGGGGATAGAATTACATTTTAGTGAAAAGCCAGGTTTTCAGTTGCTTATGGAATAATTGGAGGGAGCCCAGGTTCCGCAGCGGTGTAGTAAGGTCGTTCCAAAGACCTGTGATTCTGAAGAGAAGGGATTTTCCCAGTTTGCCTGCATAGCGAATACCATGTAGAGAGGGAAAGGATAATTTATACCTTTGGGCGGGTCTGGTAGAGTCAGGACTCGAGGAGTTATAAGATAGTGGGATTAAGGGAGGAAGGATGCCATGAATGATCTTAAAAGCCAGGCAGGAGCATTTGAAATGGATTCTGGAAATCACTGGGAGCCAGTGAAGTTTGGCTAGGAGTGGGGAGACATGGTCAGACTTGCGTTTTGCAAAGATCAACTTGGCTGCAGTATTCTGGATTAGCTGGAGTCTTTGATGACTTTTTTTTGATAGGCTTAAGTAGATGGCATTGCAATAGTCTAATTTGGAGAGGATGATGGATTGGACAAGGACGGTGAACTGTTGTTGGCAAAAATAGGATCTTACTTTCCTCAGCAAGTGGAGGCTGAAAAAGCATGATTTAGCCAAGGAGTTGAGGTGGTCATTGAGGGAGAGACAAGAATCGATAATGATGCCAAGGACCTTGCTTGAGAACTCAAGCTGCAGTGCAGCGCCTGAGGGTAGTTCGAAGAGGGTGGGCAGTTGTTCTAATTTTGGGCCAAGCCAGAGTAATTTTGTTTTTGATTCATTCAATTTCATCTACTATGCAGAGTTTTCATTGGTTTACACATTGATTGATATGTTAAAATCTATCAGTCTGTATACTATGGTCAATACACAGCATAGTAGCTGCTAAAAAAATACAATTCTGAAGTAGGGTGGTATTATAGGCTTACCCCCCTCTTCTATTAAATTGCGCTAGCAGTTTTTTCCACAGTGTGCCGTGCTGAATGACCTGCGCTGCTCCCAATGCTCACAGAGTTCCTATGAGTATTGGGAGCAGCACAAGCCATTCAGCACAGCAATCTGTGCTAAAAACTGCTAGCGCAGTTTAATAGAATAGGGGGGGGGGGTAAATTTCAATTAAACAAAACAAAAAAAAAGCACGTGCTATGTTACTGGAAGCAAAAGCAAGCAAAAACTGTGATACTGCCCAAAAAACACAGAAATTTGCTTCTGGATCATGCAGGATCAACATCCTTATTGAATAAAAACAAATTAAAGGTTTATCCACTGTAAGAATATAAACTCAATAAGCTTAGGCATGAACATCACTCTTATCCCTGGCTCTGTCGGGTTTTACTGCTCAAGTAGAATTTGGATGAAGAGAATTAGAAACAGTAAAGAGATGTAAAATGTAGTTCTTAATAAGAACTTCTTATACCTACTCTTACTAGTTCACTGCCATAATCAGTCTTTGATGGGCACTACTGAATAACTAGGGTTTCTGTTTTTGGGCTGTAATCAAAAACATCAATAAAACTACCCCACTGAAAAAAATGAAATTGATGTCCAATCAGCACTCCTTATGTGATCCATTTGCCTGCCTTAGGCCCGCTGATCCTTCTTTTCTTCTATGGTGATGGCATTTCAGCTCACAAGTACTTATCAACTGCTAGATTCCTAGCTATACTGGGTCAAGACTAGTGGTCCATCTAGTCCAGTATCCTATTGCCAACAGTGGCTAATCAAGATCACAAGTACCTTACACAAACCCAGATAGTAGTAACATTATATGCTACTGATCTCAAGGCAAAAAGTGGCTTCCCCCATGTCTGTCTCAATAGCAGACTATGGACTTTTCCCCCAGTTCTTTTTTGAACCTAGCTACGTTAACTGCTGTCACCATATCCTCTGGCAACAAGTTCCAGAGATTAACTATTCTTTGAATGAAAAAATATTTCCTCCTATTTGTTTTAAGAGTATTTCCATGTAATTTCACCGGTCTTTGTAATTTTTACAAGGGTGAAATTTTTATTCACTTTTACCTGTTCTATACCACTCAGGATTTTGTAGACCTCAATCATATCCCTCCTCAGCCATCTCTTTTTCAAGCTAAAAAGCCCTAACCTCATATGAGAAGAGTTCCAATCCCTTTATCAATTTGACTGCTCTTCTTTTAACTTTTTCTAATTCTGCTATATCTTTTTCAAGGTACAGTATCCAGAACTGAGCTAAATACTCAAGGTGAAGTCGCGTCATGGAGTGAGAGAGACATTATAACATTTTTGGTCTTATTTACCACCCATTTCCTAATCATTCCTAGAATCCTGTTTGCTTATATGGCTCCTATCACACTGGGCAAAATATTTCACTGTACTGTCTACAACAGTGGTCTCAAACTCACGACCCGGGGGCCAACATATGGCACACCAGGTACTATTTTGAGGCCCTCGGTATGTTTATCATAATCACAAAAGTAAAATAAAACAGTTTCTTGATCATATGTCTCTTTAGCTATAAATTACAATATTATTATTAAGACTTAGCCAAAAGGAAAGATTTATAAACTATAAAGAGTTTTACCTCATGCAAAATTGTCATTTCTTTAATAAGACTAACTATTTTTTCTGAGGCCCTCCAAGTACCTACAAATCCAAAATGTGGCCCTTCAAAGGGTTTGAGTTTGAGACCACTGGTCTACAATGATATCCAGATCTTTTTCTTGGGTGCTGACTCCTAAGGTGGATTCTAATATCGACTGACTATGATTTAGATTATTCTTCCTGATGTGCATCATTTTGCATTTGTCTACATTTAATTTCATCTGTCATTTAGATGCCTAGTCTTCCAATTTCATAAGGTCTTCCTGTAATTTTTCACAGTTAGCATGTGTTTTGACAATTTTGAATAGTTTTGTCATCAGCAAATTTAATCGTCTCACTTATCATTCCAATTTCCAGATCAAGTATAAATATGTTAAATAGCACCAGTCCAAATACAGAGCCCTGCTGCATATCCTCCATTGAGAAAAATGGTCATTTAACCCTGCCCTCTGTCTCCTGTCCAATAACCAATTCCTAATCCACAACTAAACACTGCCTCCTGTCCCATGACTTTTTTTTTTATTTATTTGTTTATCATTTTACACACACAAAAAAATTATCAAGCATTATATCTTGTACAGTAAGATTGTATCCTCAGGAGTCTCTCATGAGGCATTTTGCCAAAAGCATTCTGAAAATCTAGATATACTACATAAACCCGCTCACCTTTATTTACCTGTTTATTTACATCTTCAAAGAAATGAAGCAAATTGGTGTGGCAAGACTTCTTTTGGCTGAACCTATGCTGACTCTGTCCTATTATCCATCACAAATTAGTTCTTTAGCTTTTTAAGTATTTTTAAGGACTCTATGCACTTTTTCTAGCACTTCAGCACTTTCTTAAAATATTTTTTAGAGTCTTGGGAGATCATTAAGTACTAGTTCTACTGGAAAAAATGTTGTAACAGATACAGATGGACGATGTGATATATGAGGCAGTCCTTATTTAGACCCATGGTCTAGTGCTAGTCACTTATGAGTTGCTGCCTGAACCAATTCGTATCCCGTGGGGCATTACCTAGGCTCATACTGATGTCCATTATTTAAAGCTAATTATTTGGTTGCTCCAGTTTTTTGCACACGTTATTCAACATTCTTTCCACAAGAACTAGAGTTCTGTCCAGTTTGTTATTGGAAATTCTGTCCTATTAAACCATATTTGTCTATGTGTTCTGTAATTTTATTCTTTATAATAGTTATCACTATTTTACCTGGCAATGAAGTCATGCTTACTGGTCTGTAATTTCCAGGATTACCCCGGAACTCTTTTCAAAAATTGGCCTTATGTTGGTCACTCTCCAAAATTCAGTACTACAGATGATTTTAGCAACAGGTTACAAATCATTTACAGAAGATCAGCAATTTCATGTTTGAGTTCTTTCATTACCCTGGAATGTATACCATCCGGTACAGGTGATTTAGCATTCTAACTTTATCAGTTTGGCTCAGTATATCTTCCAGATTCATTAAGATTTCTTTTAGTTCTTCCACATCATCACCCTTGAAAACTATTTTTAGTAGAGGAGTTTCTTACATCTTCTTCTGTAAAGAACAAAGCAAACAATTCATTCAGTCTCTCTACTATAGCCTTATCCTTCCTGAGTACCCCTTTCGCTCCTTGATGATCCAATGGTCCCACAAATTCTCTCTGACTTTCTACTTCTTACATATCTGAAAAAGTTGTTACTTTGAGTTTTTGCCTCTGTGACAAATTTCTCTTCATATTCTCTTTTAGCCTTCTTTATCAGTGATTTGCATTTAACTTGCAAATGCTTATGCTGCCTCTTATTTTCTTCATTTGGATCCTTTTTTCATGCTTTAAAAGATGTTCTCTTGATTCTAACAGCATCTTTTACTTCACCTTTGAACCATGCTGACTGTCATTTGCTCTTTTTTCCACCTTTAATATGTGGAATACATCTGGTCTGGACTTCTAAGATGGTATTTTTTTATTTGTAAATTTACTTATCTTTACGAGAAGGCTCTTGCTTAAACAAAACAGAAAGAAATATACATTCAAGAAAATCAATAGGAAATCACTTATCTTCCTTATAACATAAATTTAAAGGTGAGTGGATCCAAAGGATGAAGAGAAAAAAAACCATAAGGAAAGGGCCTAACAGAAAAACCTTCCAATTCTATATATCCAACCAATTCAGTTGGTCACAGTTATCAAGTTTTTCATATTCAAAAAAGCTCAGAGTTGTTCTGGGATGAAAAAAATGTATTTCACACCCAAATACTTGATGATACATTTACAAGGATATGCAAGAAGAAATGAAGCGCCACATGCTACAGTTTCAGATCTCATTGCCAAGAAAAGTTTCTTCCTTTCTTGCATCTATCTAGTGACATCCAGAAACATCCAAATCTTCTTTCCACAGAATAAAACTTGATTATTCCAAAATTAAACTCTCATTATACCATTCACATTTTGTTCAAAAAACAATGAAACAAGTAAAGTAGTCCCTTTCAGATGTCTCAGACAGAGAAGTTTCAAGAATACAGTGGTACCTTGGTTTACGAGCATAATTTGTTCCAGAAGCATACTCATAAACCAAAATACTCGTATATCAAAGCGAGTTTCCCTATTGGAACTAAGGGAAACTCGCTTGATTCGTTCCCACCCACCCCCATCCCCCGAGGCCAGCGGCGCTGCTCTACCCCCCCCCCCCAAGAACCGGCATTGCTCCCTCTGCTCATGAAGGCCCCCCCCGCGTGATCTTCCATCCCCTTGCTCATTATGCGTCCCCCTGGGCGATCCGGCACCCTCCCCCCACGATCCGGCACCCTCCGCTCGCGTCACACCCCCTCCCCGCCGTGATCCGGCATCAAAAAGGCACCCACCCACCCGATCACATTTCTTACCCCCCATTTGGCACCGGCACCAACGCACAGGACATGCCAGTGCCCGAAGATCTGCCTCCTTTGTGCTGGGCCTTGAGCATCTGCGCATGCTCAAGGCCTTTGTGTTCCCGTTCTCTCTGAGATTCTCGGATCAGTATAGCAACTCTTATGTCTGAATTCAAGAAGGCATGAGATAGGCACATGGGATCTCTTAGAGAAAGAGATAATGGTTACTGCAGGTGGGCAGACTAGATGGGTCATTTGGCCTTTATCTGCCATCATGTTTCTATAAATACCTTAAAACAGATCCCTAGCTATTACTGCTACTGTACCATATCTAGAACTAAGTAAAATTTATAGTTCATTTGAATATTCAAGTCCCTAGTCAGGGACAAAAATACTACAGCATGAGTGCTAAAGATATACAATGCACTAATGTGCACTCTTAAAGGACAAAGAAAAATGAAATCAGACTCATTTGATGATCTTAATTTGCTAGGTAAAATCAACTATGGCGGACTATGGGAGACTTCTGGGGTCTTTGACTCCCTGAGCCATCAGAGATAAAATACTTCACAGAAGCAAAATACCTCTTGCTGCCTTATTAAATACCTCCAAGTAGAAACAACTAAAAAATCAAGCAAAAAAAACAAAACAAAAACCAACACAGGTATGGAGGAAGGAAGACATTGAAAATAATATCCTACAAATCTCCTTAAATTCTAGACCTATCTGCAATTCATTTTAAGACATGAACATATCCATTTCATTGAACAACAAAAAAAAAAATTCCACTTACACTCAAAATACAAATCACAGACATTTTCAGGTCAAGATTAGCTTCTGAATACAATAATACATTTGCAGTGTATTTTTTGTACAAATAAACATTAAGCAAAATGGTGATAAGGTATAATTTAATAATGAAGTAAATAGTAGGAAAGTATATTTAGAACTCGAATGCTAATACTAGCTGTTAGAAAGTTCTAGCTTTGACTTTCAGTCACATACTTTCCATTTTAGCACACTGTGAGCTAGACACATTCAGAGGATCCTTCTTTGGCCTCATGGGACACCAGGATCCATCCTCCTGAAATTTTATCTCATCCACATCTGAGCATTCATTAAGGATTTCCATGAAGAGTCTGGAAAATAAATAATTATAAGTTGTTTTCATTATATCCCTCATGATTAGTAAGGTGTTGAAACTGAAGAGCAATCATGATGGATTCCAATTTTTTTTTTTTAACTGCAGTTAAGATGGTATTGCTAAACTGTATAGACAATAATTTCGGTAATTTGTTTACTGCCTTTTGCTAGTTAAACTTAAATTCCTCAATTTTTCCAAGAATAAAATCTTCCCATATTTCTTAGTTTATTGTACAGATAAGCCGATTTCCAAAATACTTAAAACAAAAATATTTATCTCCTACATCAGGCCTTGCCAAATTTTTATTAAATCTAGGAGCCAGTAGTCAAGACCTCTCTTGGTTCTTCTTCTCCATCCCTCCAATATTGTCCACAAATTATTTTTGGAGGGGGGAGGGTATTCTGTCTACATGAAATTTATTCTCTCTATACATCCATTATTCATCTTTCCTCTATGGCTCTAGTCTCTATGCTGCCCCCATGATCAGCATTTCCATTCCCTTGCCCCACTTCTCCATGCTGTATCCCTGCCTTTCTCTTGTTCAACATCACCCATGTGTCCCTATCCCTCCCCGTGTGTCCAACATTACCCATCTCCCTGACTCTATGCTACCCACATGTCTAACATTTCTCTTTTGTGTCCGTAACTCTCCCACCCTCCAGTTCAGCACTGATCCTGTGTCTCTACTCTTTCCCCTGTCCAGGAGTTCCCCTCTGTGCCCCTGACCCTATGGTCTCTCATGCCCATTATGTCCCTAGCCCTCCCAATGTCCAGCTTATCTTTCTTATTCTTCCCATGAGGTCCAATATCTCTGTCTCTCTTCTCCACTATCCACCCAGTTTCCAGCATCTTTCCTCCTTTATCCCCCTACAGGATAGCATCTCTCTTTCCCTTTTACTCCCTCTCACCCTCATCAATACCTAGTCCAGTATGTATCCCTCCCTCTCTGCAATCAACATCTCTTTTCTCCATCTCCATCTCTCCATGGCTGCTTTAATTGAGAATGGGTATAAGCTATATTATAGATGGTATATGACCCCAAAACATCTGAGTCATATCTATGGGAGTCACTCTGGGCTTTTCTGGAGGAATTGTGGTTAGGTGGGTGACTTTCGGCATATATGGTGGGCATGTCCTTCTGTAAAGGGTTATTGATATAAGGTGGGTCAACTGTTGGTAAGGATTACGGGTAAGCATTGTCTTGTCATAACCCATTGTTGCTTACTGAATGCTTCTATCCCTGGTTATTCTCCCCAGGAACATCGATTAGCAGGATTTCTATTTATGGTGGCTCATCTGGCGTTAGCCCGATTTTGGCGATCCCCTAAATTGCCTACCCAACAATGTCTGTTATGTAGAATGGACTATATCCAAATGAGAGAACAAGGAATTTGTGAATAAAACGGCCTTCGGATATTTGGTGTCAGGTTAGATTGCAAATAAAGTAATCAGCCTCCCACCAATAGAGAATATCATTTAGGGCTTAAGTAACATTCTGTTCCATTGTCTGCTGCATTTTGCAGAGTTATAGAAGTCATTTGAGAAAACATAATTAACGTATTTTCACATAGATAACGCGCACCCATGTAAAACGCGCACACGGGTATAGCGCGCAAAAAACACATATTTATGTACATAAATTTTTATATACCGCGCACACCCGTATACCGCGCATGCTGCCCGACTCTCCTTTCGCCCGCCCCGACTCTCCTCTGGAGACCCTGACTCTGTTTTCGCCCGCCCCGACTCTCCTTTCCTCCTTGAAGTCTTGTCCCTACCCTGAAAGCCTGATGCCCCCCCCCGACGTCCGATTCACCCCCCCGCAGGACCGCTCGCACCCCCACCCCGAAGGACCGCTCGCACCCCCACCCCGAAGGACCGCTCGCACGCACCCGCACCCCCACCCTGAAGGACCGCTCGCACCCCCACCCCGAAGGAGCGCTCGCACTCCCACCCCGAAGGACCGCTCGCACGCACCCGCACCCCCACCCTGAAGGACCGCTCGCACCCCCACCCCGAAGGAGCGCTCGCACTCCCACCCCGAAGGACCGCTCGCACCCCCACCCGAAGAACCGCTCGCACCCCCACAGCCTCACCCCCCTCCCCCATGGAGAAGCTGTCTACCTTGTTTCCGGATGCCAGCAAGCCCAGCTGTTTCCTCTGCCGGCGGTCCCACCCCTTCTCTGAGCCCTGCTGTGCTGCTTTTTCTTCCGGTGGTCCCGCCCTTTCTCTGACATCAGAGAAAGGGCGGGACCGCCTGAAGAGGAAGCAGCGCAGCACAGGGCTCTGAGAAGGGGCAGGACCGCCGGCAGAGGAAGCAGCTGGGCTGGCATCCGGAAACAAGGTAGACAGCTTCTCCATGGGGGAGGGGGGGAGGCTGTGGGGGTGCGAGCGGTCCTTCGGGTGGGGGTGCGAGCGGTCCTTCGGGGTGGGAGTGCGAGCGCTCCTTCCAGGTGATGAATCGGGCGTCGGGGGGGGGGGAAACTATGTAAAAAAATTTTTGTACAACGCGCTCACACGTATAACGCGCAAGGGTATGCGCGGTTTGTAAAAACCACGTATAACGCGCGCGTTATATGCGAGAAAATACAGTACTTCTTACCCATCCAGTATCAGAGTTTCGTATGCAGCCTTTTTATCACAAACAGGGCAAATCCATGTAGATTTCTTTTCATTCATTTGTAGGTAAAGCGCAGCATCAAAACACTGTAAATGTGTGCAGGTCACAGCCCGGCATGGAATTGTCAGTCTCATTTTACCTAGCTGAAAAGCACAAGATTCATACAGAATTACTACAAAGAAGGAAAAATAACTAGGAAATAAACTTTTGTGCACCCAATCATGGCTTAACATAAAATTTCAAGTTCTAATTAAGTTTTATTTTGTTCACACAGAAATTTCTATGTCTCTACAAGGAACCAGATTTCCCAAATTTAAATTTGTAGGGTCACTGTCAGGAATGAAACATATTTGTTTATCAATGTTATGCAATAACAAAGGGGTCCTTTTATTAAGCTGCGCTAACCGATTTACCGCACGCTAAATGCTATGATGCCCATAGGAATATAATGGATGTCTTAGCATTTAGCATGCACTAATCTTTAGCACACAACTTAATAAAAGGACCCCAAAGTGTGAAGCATCACCAGAAAATCAGAAAAAAATGGATCTGGTTCAGAATGGGCTTTTACTGCTGCATCAATTAGTACATTTTTGCCACTGCTCTACTAAGTTACTTCTTTTTTTTGTGAAGGTATACAGCCCTATGCTTAAGTACTTTACACCTAAGTAATGAAAGGTGTTTTAAAGTGAATTAAAGTGGTAATTCAACAAGTCCTACAAGTTATTAGAAGGCAAGCAACTTGGCTATAAGCTTATGAATTTTTAATTTTCTAAGTTTCAACTTATAAACTATTGATAAAGCACAGTTACTTACCGTAACAGTTGTTATCCAGAAATAGCAGGCAGATATTCTCAACAGTGGGTGACGTCACCGACTGAGCCCCGCAGCGGACAGCCTTGAAAGCAGACTTGCTTGAAGATCTTTGTAAGAGCTTCCGAGTGCTACACTGCGCATGTGCGAGTGCCTTCCCGCCCGAGTTAGGGCATGCGTCTCCTGTGAGGTACCTCAGTTCAGATAACTAGCTAAGAAGCCAACCGGGGAGAAGGGTGGGTTGTGAGAATATCTGCCTGCTGTCCCTGGATAACAACTGTTACGGTAAGTAACTGTGCTTTATCCCAGGACAAGCAGGCAGCATATTCTCAAAAGTGAGTGAGCTCCAAGCTAAGTATATAATGGGATGGAGGGAGAGCTGGCAAGTTAAGAAAAGAGATTCTGCAAAACAGACTGGACAAAATGGCCATCCCTTCTGGAGAAAGTATCCAGACAATAATGAGAGGTGAAAGTATGAACCGAGGACCAATTGGCAGCCTTGCAGATTTCCTCAATGGGAGCTGATCTGAGGAAAGCTACAGACGCCGACATTGCTCTAACTCTGTGGCCTGTGACTCGACCCTGCAGAGGGAGCATAGCAGAAAGAGATGCAAGCAGCCATCCAGTTGGATATGGTTCGCTTCGAGACAGGATGCCCCAACTTATTTGGATCGAAGGAGATGAAAAGTTGTGGGGCTGTTCTGTGAGGTTGAGTGCATTGCAAGTAGAAAGCCAAGGCACGCTTGCAGTCCAAAGTATGGAGCACCACTTCTCCAGGGTGAGAATGAGGCTTAGGAAAGAATACTGGAAGAACAATAGATTGATTGATGTGAAATTCTGACACAACTTTAGGCAAGAATTTTGGATGAGTATGGAGGACCACTTGTCATGGTGGAAAACTGTAAAAGGTGGATCCGCAACCAAAGCTTGTAACTCACTGACTCTTTGAGCAGACATGAGGGCAATCAGGAAAACAACTTTCCAAGTAAGGTACTTGAGATAAGCCTTATCAATTGGTTCAAATGGAGGCTTCATCAATTGAGCCAAGACAACATTGAGATCCCAGACCACTGGAGGTGGTTTGAGTGGTGGATGAACATTAAAAAGTCCTTTCATAAAGCGGGAAACCACAGGTTGTGCAGACAGATGTTTCCCATCAAGAGGATGATGAAAAACAGCAATCGCACTGAGATGAACTCGGATAGATGTAGACTGGAGTCCAGATTGTGATAAGTGAAGTAAATAATCCAAAACAGAAGCCAAGGAGGTAGACACTGATTCCATATGGCGAGTGGAACACAAAGCAGAAAATCTAGTCCATTTTTTGATTGTAACACTGCCTAGTGGACGGCTTTCTGGAAGCCTCTAAAATGTCCTGTACAGACTGAGAAAACTGTAGAGAAGCAATTAGGTTGAAAGGTTCCAAGCTGTTAAGTGTAGAGACTGCAGGTTGGGATGTAGCAAGGACCCTTGACTCTGAGTAAGCAGAGAAGGAAAAACTGGTAGAAGCAGAGGCTCCCTGGTGCTGAGATGAAGTAGAAGGGAGTACCACGGTTGTCTGGGCCACCGAAGAGCTATCAGAATCATGGTGGCATGTTGAGTCTTGAGAATCAGAGGGAAGGCATAGAGAAACTGACCCGTCCAATCCAGGAGGAAAGCATCTGCCTCGAGACGCTGGAGAGAGTATATTCGAGAGCAGAATTGAGGCAGCTTGTTGTTGAGGGGAGAGGCAAAGAGGTCTATTTGAGGAGTCCCCCATTGAGCAAACACATGACGCAGAGGCGAGGAATTGAGCGTCCATTCGTGTGGTTGCAGAAGACGACTCAATTTGTCCGCCAGACAGTTGTACTGACCTTGAATGTAGACAGCTCTGAGAAAGATGTTGTGATGGACTGCCCAATCCCACAGCTTCAGAGCTTCTTGACAAAGGGAGTGAGATCCCGTACCTCCCTGTTTGTTGACATAGTACATGGCGACTTGGTTGTCCATCCGGACAAGGACTACCTGGTCATGAAGAAGGTGTTGAAAAGCTTTGAGAGCATTGAAAATCGCTCTGAGTTACAACAAATTGATGTGACAAAGACGGTCCGCAGGAGACCAATGACCTTGGGTACGGAGACTGTCTAGATGGGCTCCCATGCATAAGTTGATGAGTCTGTTGTGAGAACCTTTTGATGAGGGAGAGTGTGGAACAGCAAACCTCTGGAAAGATTGGAAGAGAGCATCCACCAGTGGAGAGACTGCTTCAACAAAGGAGTTATTATAATTTGTTGAGAAAGTGGATCGGTAACTTGTTGCCACTGAGATGCCAGGGTCCACTGAGGTATGCGAAGGTGAAGTCTGGCAAAAGGTGTCATGTGAACTGTATAAGCCATGTGACCGAACAGAACCATCATTTGTCTTGATGAAATTGATGTGAGATGAGACACTTGATGGCAAAGGCGAATGAGGGTATCCCGACATGGTGGAGGAAGAAACGCTCTGAGTTGGACAGTATCCAGAGTGGCCCCAATGAACTGAAGAGACTAAGATGGAGTCAACTGGGATTTTGGAAAGTTGACTTCGAACCCCAGACATTGGGTTGTTGGGTCACTGCAATAACCCCTTGTTTAGAGGGGGCCTTGATGAGTCAGTCGTCCAGATATGGAAAAACTTGAAGAACCTGGGCACGGAGGGTTGCAGCCACCACCACCAGACACTTCGTGAATACTCTGGGGGGATGAGGCGAGTCCGAAAGGAAGAACTCTGTATTGTAGATGAAGATTCCCCACCCGGAATCAAAGGTATTTGCAAGAGGCTGGATGAATGGGGATATGAGTGTAAGCCTCTTTGAGATCCAGAGAGCATAGACAATCTCCCTGATCCATCAGGTAATATAAGATTGGTAAAGAAAGCATCCGAAACTTCTCTTTGACTAGAAATTTGTTGAGGGCTCCGAGGTCCAGAATGGGTCGCAAATCCCCCGTCTTCTGTGGGACTAGAAAATAAAGGGAATAAAAGCTCATGTCCCGTTGGTTTAAAGAAACTTCCTCGACAGCTCGAACGTGAAGGAGAGCCTAAGCTTCCTGAAGAAGGGGAAGTTGTGACAAATTTGAAGGACACTCTCTTGGAGGGTAATCTGGAGGTACCTGAAGAAAGTGAAGTGAGTATCCCTCCCGAAGGATGGTGAGAACCCAGAGATCTGAGGTGATCATCTCCCACTGGTGATAAAAATGGTGAAGACGACCTTCTATTGGCAGAAGAGAAGTCTGATGAAGGGAGGTTGGTATGCTCAGACTGGGAATGTCAAAAAGACTGAGCTGGTTTAGTCTGAGCTTTCTGCTGTCGTTGCTGCTGTGGAGGCCTTCTAGGCGGAGGCCTGGAGAAAGCTGGCGTCGTTTTTTGAGGATAACGATTTGGTGGTTGTTTGTATGGCCGAGCAAGAGGAGTCTTAAGCTTCGGCCGAATCAAGGAAGCAAAAGAGCGCTCATGTTCAGAGAGACGCTTTGTAGCAGCTTCAATAGAATCATCAAAAAGTTCATTTCCCTGGCAAGGCAAGTTGGCTAGACGGTCTTGCAAATTGGGATCTATATCAACAATGTGAAGCCAAACTAGGCGACGCATGACTACTGCAAAAGCAGAGACCCTGGAAGAGAGCTCAAAGGCATCGTATGTGGCTTGCAGCATGAAGAGTCGAAGTTTAGACAGAGTTCTGATAATCTGTTTGAATTCCGGAAGACACTGCTCCTCAAGAGCCGGGTAGAACTTAGGCATCAATTTGAGGAAATAGTTAAAATAAGCAGTGAAAGTGTAGTTGTAATTTAGAATTCTGTTAGCCATCATGGAATTCTGAAATAGCCTACGGCCAAACTTGTCCATGGTACGGCCCTCCCTTCCTGGAGGGACCGCAGCGTAGAGCTTAGATGGTTGAGCTTTCTTTAGAGAAGATTCCACAACCAAGGACTGGTGGGACAATTGAGATTTCTCAAAGCTTTTGCAAGGTACTGTGAGATACCTGGATTCCAGCTTGGATGGAATAGCGGTAATGGAATAAGGAGTTTCCATATTCCTGAAGAAAGTTTGCTTTAATACTGGAGTCATAGGAAGCCTCAAGATCTCCTTGGGTGGATGAGGCAACTCCATGTCGGCCAAGTATTCAGGAGTGTACTTGGAATCAGAGTGGAGATCCAGCTGAAGAGCTTTCCCCATGTCAAAGACAAATCTGGCAAAGGAGGCAGACTTCAAGGTCGAGGCACTTTCATGAGAAGTGCGAGACTTAGGAACCACCAAATAGGAAGGAGAAGCCTCTCTGGAATACTGAGAAGGAGGCTCAGAATCCAGTCGCACAGTAATGGAAGAAGCTCCACTACCCGCAACAGGAGGAGTGAGAGAGTGCTTGCGCCTCAAATACCTTGAGTTGAAGTTCCCGGGGTTCGAGGAACGGAGTGAGTCGAGGCAGGAGGAGAAGGCTCCCTCGGAGGCGGACTCGATGGAGGAGTCTTCGACATTGATAGACTGCGAGGAGAAGCAGCCGGTGTACTGGCCGTGCAAGACTTATGTTTAGATTTAGTAGAAGTCTCGATAGCCTTTGATAAATGAGGCATAGAAGACTCAGTATCTGGAGGAGAGGGTTTCTGCTTTAGAAAAGACTCCTGACTGAGCTTAGAAGTAGGATGCCTCGAATGTCTCGAGCGATGCCTCGATCGAGGTTCAGGAGACTGTGTCAGAGGAGTAGGTGAAGAGTCACTTGATGAAAAGCGACGAGACTTCCGAGGCTTGCCTCGAGGTGCTTCGGCAGGGGCCTCAGACTGCCGCTCAGACTGGCTCATAGGAAACAGGGTCAAGGTCGGGAGGAGCTGAGCCACGACTGAGAAAATCTGAGTGGTCAGAATGGCTTTCAGTATGTCCTCGAACATAGGCACCGAGACAAAGGGATCAGGTCTCAAAGGTGCAGCAGTGCGCTCCAAGGAGGGCGACTTCGAAGATGAGTATTCCCGATGCTTGGAGGCACGCTTAGCTGGAGGTCTCAAAGAGGCTGGCAGGACCGTGGACAAGGCCTGGGATGCCTGAGACTCTGGAGGCTTCTTAGGAAGGGTACCTGAAGCAGAGGCAGGAGACTTACCCACCGAGGAAGACTTCTGAGGAACTGCCAGCGAGGCCTTCGAGACCGGAGGTGTCGAAGTCAAGGCCTTGGTGGAGGCAGATGTGGGTGTCGAGGTCGAGGAAGTTGAGGTCGACCCCGAAGCCAAGGTCGAGACTCTCTCAGCAGATGGTTCCATAGTGCCAAATAGTTGAAGAAGCTTGGCACGTCGTCTGCGAAGGGCTCGAGGTTGAAGGGTAGCACAGCGCGAACAGGCGTCTGGGCAATGTTCAGGACCTAGGCAAGCAATACACCGACTATGAGGATCGGTGATTGAAATGGCCTGACCACATTAGTTACACTTTTTGAACCCGGTAAGGCCGGGACATAGAAAAAATAAAGGCCGACGTAACGAATGAAGTAAGCGGCTAGTCCTAGGCCAAAAGGCCGCTGGTCAGAAAAAAATGAAAAAATAAGTGTTTTTTTCTTTTTTTATTAATAAGAAATGCGAGCACAGTGACTAACAAAAAATAAGAAAGCCGCGGTGAGAGAAGGCAACAAAGGCTGCAGAGCTGAAGTGAAGAGGACTTCTCGGCTCCGCGGAAAACTTTGAACTGAGGTACCTCACAGGAGACGCGTGCCCTAACTCGGGTGGGAAGGCACTCGCGCAATGCAGCACTCTTACAAAGATCTTACAAAGATCTTCAAGCAAGTCTGCTTTCGAGGCTGTCCGCTGCGGGGCTCCGTCGGGGCACCCACTGTTGAGAATATGCTGCCTGCCTGTCCTAGGATAATCTTTAGTTTTGGTATGTTAAGATATACAGCCAGATTATATTTTGGAATTTGTTGTTTCTTCCATCCTTAAATACAGTAAGGTTTACTTATTGTATAGCTTTACTTACAGGGCACATCAAAGAAACTCGCAAGCTGGTTGTAGCAACTTCACTGTCAGGATCTGCAGTAAGTTTTTCCTTAACTGAGAAAGACAAAATCATATACACAAAAAAAATAATTCTGATGTACTACCTAAAAACCAATTCTTTAGCAAAATATCAACAGCTAATATTCTGAGTTTCTAAATTTCCTACATCTGGTGCCTTTCTGTAGCACATAAAAAACAGTAGGTGCATAAATATGAAAAACTTACACGTTCCAATTTGGGTATAAAATCAACAGTCCTCAATTGGTTTGCATTATATTTCTCAGATCATTCCTTTTCAGTGCACTGGAAGTTCTTTATCCCCCGAATCCTTATATTTCTGAATGATAATTGTGAGGTAGCCATTTCTGACTTCAATGTTAAACTTGGCTTGATATCAGGCTGGTTATCGGAGAATAATCTTGCTCTGAAATGTCCAAAATTCCTCTGCAATGTGGATATCTCGTAAACAAAGGACTCTGAATGTTTTGCCTGTTTTAAATGGTCAAAAATTGTTTTTTTCCTTACACTTGACTATTCTGGTTCTATGGTGTGATGATCAGCTAAGTTACAAACCTCAAATAAGCCATGTGGTAAGGTCTTGTTTTTATCATTTTTGTATGTTACATCAAATAAAATCTCTTTTGATTAAAGACAACACAAATAAACTAATTCATGCCTTTATATCTTATTATAACAAGTGTAACAAAAAATGACATTTGAAATTGAATACAACACTTGAATTTCTATCATAATCAACATTAAATCATAAAATTTAATCCCCTCCCTCCCTACCATAACCTATGCATAACACTATGTAACAACACTCCTAACAGCGTAACAACTAACATAGAGCAATACTGTTGGAAATTGCATAGAAGAAGCCCCTTTAGCAAAACGTCCCCACAGCTTGCCAGCTGAGCCAAAGCCGCTGTTCTTTTGATCTCCCCAACCCTATAAAAATACTAGAACCCACAGATAAAACACACTGTTCATGCGAATCCCGTAAGTACAACAAACAGACAGGGTGGGGACTATACCAGTCTGGAGAATCTAAAAGAAATAAAATTAGCAGGTAAGAATCTAATTTCTCCTTCTTCAGCATCTCTCCAGACCAGTACAGTTCACCGATGGGACATACCAAAGCAGTACCCATCATAGGTGGGACCCCGCGGAGGGCTGCCACCAGAACACGCTCACCGAACACAGCGTCCAACACGCCTGGACATCCACACGGAAGTGTCGCACAAATGAATGCAGAGAAGACCAAACTGCTGCCTTACAGATATCCACTGAAGGCACCAGAGAAGACTCAGCCCAAGAAGCTGCCTGACCCTGAATGGAATGAGTCTTGAACAAACTTGAAGGGCTGAAATTAGGATCCAAAGTGGTGAACTGGATTGGAAACTAGTTGCCAGACAGACGCCAGAGGGTGGTGGTTAATGGAAGTCGCTCGGAGGAAGGAAAGGTGAGTAGTGGAGTCCCTCAGTGTTTGGTGCTGGGGTCGATCCTGTTCAATATGTTTGCTGAAGGGTTAGAAGGAAAGGTTTGCCTTTTTACAGATGATACCAAGATTTGTAACAGAGTAGATACCGAGGAGGTTGTGGAAAACGTGAAAAAGGATCTACAAAAGTAACAGGAATAGTCTAATATCTGGCAACTAAAATTCAATGCAAAGAAAAGCAGAGTAATGTATGTGGGGATTAATAATCGGAAGGAACTGTATATGTTGGGAGGTGAGAGGCTGATATGCACAGATGGGGAAAGGGACCTTGGGGTGATAGTGTCCGAAGATCTAAAGGCAAAAAAACAGTGTGACAATGTGGCTGCTGCCCAGAAGGATGCTGGGCTGTATAAAGAGACGTAACTAGTACAGGTCGTGGGTTAGGCCCCACTTGGAGTATTCTGTTCAGTTTTGGAGACCGTATCTGGTGAAGGACATAAGAAGACTTGAAGCAGTCCAGAAAAGGGCAATGAAAATGATAGGAGGTTTGTACCAAAAGACGTATGAGGAGAGACTGGAAGCCCTGAATATGTATACCCTAGAGCAGGAGTGTCAAAGTCGGTTCTTGAGGGCCACAATGCATTTGGGTTTTCAGGATTTCCCCAATGAATATGCATGAGATCTATTTGCATGCACAGCTTTCATTGTATGCTAATAGATCTCATGCATATTCATTGGGGAAATCCTGAAAACCCAGCTGGATTGCAGCCCTCGAGGAACAACTTTGACACCTGTGCCCTAGAGGAAAGGAGGGATAGGGGAGATATGATTTAGACATTCAAATACTTGAAAGGTATTAACGTAGAACAAAATCTTTTCCAGAGAACGGAAAATGGTAAAACCACAGGACATAATTTGAGGTTGAGGGATTGTAGACTCAAGAGCAATGTTAGGAAATTCTACTTTACATAGAGGGTGGTGGATGCCTGGAATGTGCTCGTGAGAGAGGTGATAGAGAGGAAACCAGTGAGAGTTCAAAAAAGCGTGGGATGAACACAGAGGATCTAGAATCAGAAAATAATAGTAAATATTGAAGAACTAAGACCAGTACTAGGCAGACTTACACGGTCTGTGTCTGTAATATGGCTGTTTGGTTGAGGATGGCTGGGGAGGGCTTCAATGGCTGGGATGGTGTAGATGGGCTGGAGAGAGTTTTGACAGAGACTTCAGTAGTTGGAACCTAAGCACAGTACTGGGCAGAGCTTTGGATTCTTACCCAGAAATAGCTAAAAAAAAAAAAAAAAATTATATTAAATTGAATTGAACTGAATCAGGTTGGGCAGACTGGATGGATCATTCGGGTCTTTATCTGCCATCATCTACTATGTTGAGAAAACCCGGAAAAGGCTTTTTCTGAAGAAAATAGGCAGACGCAATAAGTCTCTTTGATCTAGCGCACAATGGCAGCCTTGGAAGCACCGTACCCCTTACGAGGACCCGCTAAAAATACAAAAAGATGACTCGACTTCCAGAACTTCTGGGTCCACTGAACATAAGAGTGAAGGACCCGACAGACATCCAACTTGCGCAACTGCCTCTGTTCCAAAGAGCTCTCGACCAGGAGGACCACGGATCAGTTGACATGAAAAGGTGAGACCACTTTCAGCAGAAAGGAAGGAACAGGCCGTAGCACCAACCAATCCCTAGAAAACTGCAGGAAGGGAGGCCTATAAGAGAAAGCCTGCAGCTCAGAAACGCATCTCACAGAAGTAATGGCCACCAGGTAAACCGCCTTGAGAGTAAAGTCCTTCAACGAGCAGGAACCCAGTGGCTCAAAGGGGCAGGCGCATTAGCATGGGCAGGATCAGATTGAGATCCCAGGTGAGAACCGAAGGCCGCACTTGAGACCAAAGCAATTTAGCAGCCCTCAAAAAGTGAACCACGTCCAGAAAAGAAGTTAAACGCTTACCCTGCAGCAAACCGTGAAACCCAGACAAAGCTGCAAGCTGAAGCAGGAGAGAAGACCAGGCCAGGCCCCTATCCATGCCATCCTGTAAGAACTCCAAGATGAGAGGCAAAGAGTCACGAAAGGAAAACCACTCCACGTGCAGCACACCACTCTTCAAAAACAACCTCTCTTACATAAGCGTTCCCTCTCAAGAACCAAGCCATAAGACGAAAGGGACACCAATCAAACATTGGAATGGGGCCCTGAGTCAGAAGGTCAGGCAGGAAGGGCAGCAGAAGAGGAACTGCCATGAGAAGATGAACCAGATCCGCACACCACTGGCGCCTGGGCCAGTTCGAAGCCACCAGGATCATGCGGCCAGGGTGCCAAGCAATGCGAAGAAGGACTCTGCCCACCATCAGCCACGGAAGAAGCACATACAGGAGGCCCGCCATCGACCAAGGCTGTACCAAAGCATCCAGCCCCTCAACCTGAACATCCCTGTGTCGACTGAAGAACCGCAGCACTCTGGCATTGACCGGCAGCCCCAAAGACTACATAATCAACTCGAAGGCTGAGGGACTGAGACACCACTTTCCAGGATCTAGCATGTAACGACTGAAGAAGTCCGCCTGGACATTCTCCACTTCTGCTATATGGGAAGCCGAGGTGTCCAGAAGATGAGTCTCTGCCCACACCATGAGCAGAGCAGCCTCCTATGCAACCAGACAACTCCTGGTTCCCCCCTGATGACTGACATAAGCCACCGCCGTGGCATTGTCTGAGTGAACCCGAACAGACTTACACATCAACAACGTCTGGAATGCTAGCAATGCCAGACGGATGGCTGTGGTAGCCAGAACACTGATCGACCAAGGCGCCTCCCTCCAGAGACCAGCTGCCCTAAGCCGAGTGACCGAGACACTGAGCTCCCCAACCAAAGAGACTGGCGTCTGTGAGAAGCATTGTCCACTGGGGCTGATCTAGACTCACTTCCTGCACCAGATTGGAAGACTGTAGCCACTCACGGAGACTGCGACGAACTAACCCCCGAAGAGGAACGGGAGAGTTCATATCATGAACATGGGGCAACCACCGTTAAAGCAGAGCATGCTGAAGTGGGTGCATTTGAGCCCAGGCCCACCGAACCACGTCCAAGGAAGCTGCCATCAACCCCAAGACCTGGAGAAAAAACTTGCGTCCAAGGACATCGGAAAGTTATCAGAAGACAAATCTGCAGCTGCAACTTGACCACTCAGGCCACTGGCAGGAAGCCCTTCCCAAGCTTCCGTAGAAAAGAACCCCAAGGTACTCCAGGCATTGAAACAGAGTCAACTGACTCTCTTGGACAGGTTGACTACCCGTCCCAGCGACTGCAGGAACTCCACAACCAGAGCCGTAACTAGGGAACTCTCCTGAAAAGACTTTGCTTGGCTCAACCAGTCGTCCAGATAGGGTGAATCAGAATGTCCTCCTTGCGCAAGGACACTGCCATGACCACCATAATCTTGGTGAACTTCTGCGGAGCCGTAGCCAGACCAAAAGGAAGCGCACAAAACTGATAAGTGCCAAGATTGCAAAGTGAAGGAACCACTGATGGGAGGGCACGAATCGGAACATGCAAGTAGACCTCCATCAGATCGAGACAGGTCAGAAATTCCCCTGGCTGAACCACCAGAATGACAGATTTCAGGGTCTCCATATGAAAAGATGGAACTCACAGAGCCCTGTTGACCCTCTTCAGATCCAAAATGGGCCAAAAAGTCCCCCCTTTCTTGGGCACTACGAAGTAAATCGAATACTGTCCGGTGAAACACTCCTGCAGAGGGACAGACACTAGCGCTTTGAGATCTAGCAATCTCTGAAGCATCTGACGAAAGGCCCGCTTCTTCCATGCCGCTTGACATGGAGAAGTGAGAAAGTGATATGGCAAGGAGCGGGAAAACTCCAGAGCATAACTATCCCAAATCACCTCCAGGACCCACTGATCCGTTGTGATCTCAGCCCACACTTGGAAAAGTCTTACAACCGAGCGCCCACTGAAATTAAGGCAAGGAGTCTTTGGGCCGGACGGGTGACGGGGGAACCGGCTGAGGAATCACGTCCCCCCCCCCCCCGAAAGGACTGCATGCGCTGAAAGAAACGGCTCCGGGGAGACCCAGAGGCAGGAAGAAGCAGCCCTTAGACCAGGCCGATATCTGTGGAAATCACGCAAATGCCCCCGAGCAATGCCACCCTGCACAGGCGGATGGACACGGTCTTCAGGAAGCCGGGGCCACGGGCACCTTAGAGTCCAATAAGGTCTGAACCAACTTGTCAAAATCCTCACCAAACAAAAAAGACCCCGGAAAGAGAAATTTCATCAGCTTAGCCTTAGATGCCACATCTGCCAACCAAGCCCGGAACCACAAGGTACGACGAGCAGCCACCCCAAGAGCCATGGACTTGGCCGACACCCAAAACAGGTCATACATGGCATCAGAGAGATAGGAAGCACCCATCTCAATTTTGGCTACTTCCTGTGCCACCAAGGACCAATCATCAGATTCACTGTCAAGGACACACTCAGCCCACTGAAAATAAGCTCAAGCAACCAGACCACCACACATCGCCATATGAACCGCAAGGGCAGTGACATCAAAATTCTGCTTAAGGAGGGACTCCAGCCTACACTCCTCAGAGTTCCTCAAGGCTGAGCTGCGTTCAACGGGCACCATATGCCACTTTGCAATAGCCGAGACCACCTCATCCACCACCAGCAACTTCAAGGTATCCCTATCCCCCTCTGGGATGGGATACAGGTGAGCCATAGAGCGTGCAAAATGAAAGGGCACCTCCAACACTTTCTACTGTGCAAGCACAATATCCCAAATATCCTGATGCATAGGAAAAAAGCGGGATGCTGAGTGGATCCCCCGAATCAGAGGGTCCACCACATGCGGGGCTCTAGAAAAATTTTGGGGAGGTGGAGGAAATGGGGGGAGGAACTCAACACATGACCCGTTGAGTGACACCCCTGAGGTTGGATGGACCCCCAAAAGGGTCTCCCCAAGCTCAATCCAGCACCAAACAGGGACAAGAAGGCCACTAAACAACTTCCAACAGGCCTACACTAACCATTTTCAGGAAAGACTGGCACAACTTACCACACCTGCTTGAGACTGAGCAAAAACTGGTTAGACTAGAGCAGTAGTCTCAAACTCGCAGCCCATGAGCCACATGCGGACCACCAGGTACTATTTTGAGGCCCTCGTTATGTTTATCATAATCACAAAAGTAAAATAAAAACAGTTTTGTGATCTTTAGCTATAAATTACAATATGATTATTAAGACTTAGCCAAAAGAAAAGATTTATAAACTATAAAGAGTTTTACCTCATGCAAAATTGTCATTTCTTTAATAAGACATTAACTATTTTTCTGAGGCCCTCCAAGTACTGTACCTACAAATCCAAAATGTGGCCCTGCAAAGGGTTTGAGTTTGAAACCACTGGACTAGAGGGAAGCACAGCTATTAGTATTAAAGCCAAAGTTTTGTTTCAGTCTCCCCACTTGTTGGTCATAGTGAGCTATTACCCATCAGTGAACTGTGCCAGTCTGGAGAAATGCTAAAGAAGAAGGTTTTTATCCTCCAACCTTAGAGTATGAAACAGATTGTAGGGGATAATCACTCAGAGGAAGGCTACCAAAATGGTGCGTGATCTTTGTCATAAGACATATGGGGGACAGATGTAAAGATCTCAGTAAAACGGACAGGACACAAATAGTAATAGAACACAGTAATCAACAGACAGGACTGAAACGAAAAGGATAAGGGGAAGAACTACAATATTTATAGAAAAAGGAGGAAGTATACAATGAAAGCTGTGCATGCAAATGGATCTCATGCATATTCATAGGGGAAATCCTGAAAACCCAACTGGATTGCGGCCCTCGAGGAAGGACTTTGACACCCCTGATTTAAAGAATGTGCCACATCTCTTTGCCTGCCAAGATGTTAAACCATTTTTTTCTTTACTCCTTTTTAAGCTTTGGCACTCTCAGCCATTTAATGTGGACTTGATCATTGATAAATTATTGCCTTGGACTTTATTTGATGAGAATTTGTATGCTATGTTAGAAGTTGATATACTTGTATTTTTGTTATGTAATTGTAACAAATAAAGAAAGAGAGAGAAAAAAAAAAAGGATGGAACCAGGCTGCTGGTGTCAACATTTAAAAAGGAGATAGAGCAACTTTTAAACTAGAAACAGGGGGTAGGCAGACAATCACTCAAAAGCGCATGGTTCGGAACAAGGTATCTTTAAAAGATATCATCATAAAAGGGAAGACAGAGCATCCCGATAGCGAGATTGCAATACGGGCCACAGTAGACCAGGTTTCCTTAAATACAGAGTAGGTTGATTTTAAAGATTTAAAATTATCCATACCAACTGTTGAGCAAATTGTAAATAGATATGATAAACATTGTTTGAAATGTGTGTATGCAAATGCCAGAAAGCCTAAGAAACAAGATGAAAGAGTTAGAATATATTACACTAAATGAAAAGATAGATATAATAGGCATATTTGAGACCTGGTGGAAGAAATGTGAGATATCTGACATGCCAACAAATGTTCCATCTGAAAAATACTTACTTAGTGCTCTGGAATGATCTGGATTTCGAATTCCTTTTAATTTCAACTTTTGTAACAACATTGCAGAAGTGAGTTGCCGTACAAGATAAACAGACATGGAGTAATTCTACAAAGCAAAAACAGATCAAAATTAAACTTGAAAAATAATTCTAGAAATTATCATTTTCAGATATGTCCCTAAGCAAAATTTCAATATAATTGGGCATACCTTTTTACTGTTAAGAATGTCACCTATTGCTGAATTCTTCTGTACAATGAGAAGATCTTAGCTTCTAGGAGAAAATTCACAATTTGCCTCACCAATTTGCTACATTTCTTTGAAAGGATGAAAAAATATGTGGATAATGGTGAGCTAGTTGATGAAGTGTATCTACAGGGTGAGGCAAAAAAAAAAAAAAAAAAAAGGTAACCTCCCAACAGTTTTCTCATGAATCACTTCAAATTTCATCAATAAAGTTTACACTCTTAGGCCCATATTCTATAAATGGCACATTAGCCTAGGTGCCGGTAAGTTAAGAGAAAAACAACGTTTAAAAATGCTTTTAAAATAAATATCAAGGCACCTACCAGCACCTAAAAAAACAGCACCAGAATCGCGCCTACAGAGGCACTTTTACGATGTCTAACGCTTGAAGTGACATTAGGTGCCATAAAGCACCTCCGTAGGTGTAATATACATCAAAGGTAGGCACCAGAAACGTAGGACTTGAAAACCCTGGCCTACATTTCTGATGCCAACCTTTCACAAAGGCGCAATACTCTAAACGCTGCCATTACACGATTGACACATGATCGATGGTTGCTTTTAAGGCAGCCACTGATAACGGCACCATTTAGAATTCGGGCCTTAGTCACACCATACTTATGTATTACAGGTATAAGATCCTTTATCTGAAATCATTGGGACATATTTTCAGTTTTTGGAATTTTTCGGTTTTCAGAATGGTAATGTTAAGTCAGAAAAAGACAGACCATAACATCATAAAATTACCACCAAACTTTTTTATTTAAAAATAAGGAAAAACATTAAAACACTTCAAGCACTTCAAACACAAACTTGTTCCAAACTGTGGCACTGCAGCAATACCTTCAAACATAAATGAAGCTTTAAAATGCATCATCTTTAGTCATACGTGGAAGGGCATTTTCAATAGGACGTCTAAGTTTGGACATTTTGGGAAAGATGTCCAGAAATCCAGTAGAAAAAATATCCGTTTCTGAACAACCATTTTTCAAAATGACCTATCTAGACATATTAGTCCTTAGTGCGTCTATCTTTTATGGACATTTTCAAATACGAAGACGTCCAAATTAAAAAACGCACAAACGACAAGCCATTGAGACATCCATGAAGTGAACATTCTTAGCAAACTGTCCACACAAACATGAGAAAGGGGCACTCTAGCAGGTACTGCAGTGAACCAGGGCTGTGGTGTCGGAAGCAATTTTTGGGTTACTAGAGTTGGAGTAGTGAAAATGTACCAACTCTGACTCAACTCCAACTCCTAATAGAGTTAAATTGCATGTCATGTAAATATAATGCTTATATTTTGTATTTCACAGATAATTTGATTAACCCATTTTTTCAGGGTATGTTTTACTTTCAGAATATATTTTGAGTGAAATAGTGTGCTGGCCATGTTAGTCCACTTTCCAAGCTAGTATAAAGAAATAAAACAAAAAAACAAAGGAAATAAGGTGATACCTTTTTTTATTGGACTAACTCAATGAATTGTATAAGTTTTCGAAGGTAACCCTTCTTCTTCAGATCAGAAATAAGCAAATGTTGACAAATATCAGTAAATATAAAGAAACCATGAAAGCATTTCAGGGATAGGAAGAGGGAATGGTGGGTGGTTAGGAGACAGAAAGGTGACAGAGCAGTTTAAAATGCCTTTACAGTGGGAAAGAAAGCCCAGATATCTATTAAGTCCTGTCTGGAAGGTGTCAAAATACCTTATCATTTTGATTTCAAAGGTTTACATTCTTGGATTGTTTTAAAGTTTCTTTCGTATTCTCACCATAAAAACACTGGTGCAGTGATCAGTTTTTCCAAAGTACTGTCCGACAGAGGTGACCATCCTGGTTAATATTGCAATTCTTAATATGATAACTACCGTATTTTTCGCTCCATAAGACACACCTGACCATAAGATGCACCCACCTCTAGAGAAGAAAAAACCAAGAAAAAAAAATTCTGAACCAAATGGTGTGCCCTGTACCCTGCCCCCCCTCTGGTGGTCAAGTGGTAGGCCAGGACAGGGTACAGGGCACATCTAGTAGTGGGCACGTCTAATGGTAGGCAGTCCCAAGCCAGCCCACCAGCCCCAAACTAGCCAGCTAGCCCCAGGAAAGCCCCCCATACCTTTTAAAATTCTGACATCAGGGGGGGGTGCTGTTTAGCTGAGCATGTGAGATGACGTGTTTCAGAGGAGCTCCTGTTGGGCCTACTTTTCATGCATCATTCGGATCACTATTTCTCATAGAACTTTTCTCTATTTTGGATTTTCTTGGGCCTCATTGGATTATGTCTAAAATGCAGCGTATTGACACAGCATTTGCGGCTGGTCAATCTACTAAACGATCGAAACAAGATCTGCCTTCACCTCACAAGGCATCGGCTGCTAAAGACGTCACGAACCAAGCCTTGCTTGTAGCCATGCGGGAAGAGTTCGCTGAGATCAAGGAGATGCTTCAATCTATTCACTCAGTGCTTAAAGATTTGCAGGCTGGTGTGAACTCTCAATCGGAGCAATTGTCTATGCTTTGCCAAAAGTTTGAGAGTCTGGATTCTCGAACGGAAGCGATTGAGATGAAGTCGAAAACATATGACGCACATACTAAAATGATTGTGAAACTCCAACAAGACTATGAAGATTTAGCTAATAGAAGTCGTCGAAATAATTTGCGCATTCTCGGCATACCGGAGACTGTGAAAGCAAATGATCCTGTGGGGTTTTGTGTCAAATTTCTGCCGGAATTGTTACATCTGCATTTTGACCCACCGATGGAAGTTGAGTGTGCCCATCGGGTGCCGGCAGGGAGGTCCTCTTCATTATCGTCTTACCCGAGGCCTATGCTATCTGCGCTACCCTCAAGTGCTGGCGATTTTGAATGCCGCTAAAGCCAAAGCTCCACTGAAATGGAAGGACTCTAAGATCATCATCCTACCGGATTTTGCGAAAGCTACAGCCTTCAAACGGAAGCAGTTTTTGGCCCTCCGTCCCAAATTGAAAAAGTTGAATGAGCAATATGGCTTGTATTATCCTGCTCGGATGCGAGTCACTTTAAATAATGTGACATAGAACTTTGATTCACCCGAAGATCTTCAAACTTATCTTCAGCATCAACGTCTTTCTGATATGGACGTGCAATCCTCTCATCCTCCTTGAATGCTATGTATGCCTTCTTCTGGTCTCAGCTGGTTATTTGATGGTGTTATGATTGTTAGTGGTTATTGCTTATAGTTCGGTACTGGTTATATTATACCATCGGTGCATGATTTTTGTTTTTTATTTCATAACTCTCTGCTTGGCCTTATGGGAGCCTTTTGAACCCCTCTCCTCACCTGTTATTCATCCCACAGAGGCAGTTGCCTTATGCTCTTCAGAGCTTTTTTTGTTGCCCTTTGTATGTTAGTTTTATTGATGTTTTGTTTCATGGTTGGGTTGTTTTTTCAGTATTACTCCGGAGCATTATTATATGGTTTTTTAGCATTTTCTATATTCTCTCCTAATATCTTTTTTTATGCTCAGTTCTGATTGTCACTGTGTTTCTCTAAATGTCAATGGCCTAAATAATGTGATAAAGAGGAAAAAGATTCTGAATTATTTAAAATCTTTGAAACCTACAATTATATGTTTGCATGAAACACATCTGAGCAATGCAGAATTCCTGAAGTTGCAAACGGATTGGGTGGGACAATGCTTTTTTGCACCTGCTGTAAGAAAGCATGGTGGTGTTGCAGTTTTAATACATAAGCATGTAACTTTTGCTGTAGTGCAGCATAAATCAGATGTACACGGTAGATGGGTGTGGGTTCAGTTATCGCATAATGGTGCTTTATTCAATGTTCTATTTATGCACCTAACCGGGATGACCCAGGATTTTTTAAGGAAGTGTTTTCTTTACCTGATCTTGTTAATACAGTGCCTTTATTGGTAGGTGGAGATTTCAATCTTTGT
Organism: Geotrypetes seraphini; assembly: GCF_902459505.1. Lineage (NCBI taxonomy): Eukaryota > Metazoa > Chordata > Amphibia > Gymnophiona > Dermophiidae > Geotrypetes > Geotrypetes seraphini. The sequence continues at coordinate 92,142,680 of NC_047084.1, read as the reverse complement.
TTGGACCCCCTTTTAGATCTGTCCTCTTCTCGCAAAATTTCTTCTTCTACATCTCGTTCTACCCTATGATCTATTATGAATGAACTTGGATTAACTGATCCATGGCGCTTGCTGAATCTTACTGGAAAGGAATATACTTGTTTTTCTGCTCCTCATTCATCTTATTCCCGTATAGATTATTTTTTGCTTTCCAAACAGTTAATTTCTCAGGTGGTCTCTACTCAGATTCATCCTATTTTAGTCTCTGATCATGCAGCTGTTAGTGTGGTTCTGACTGGAGACTTCACTTCTACTACACATTCCCGATGGCAATTTAATACCTCCCTTCTCCTGGATGATACCTTTGTCATTGAAGTTGAAGCTTTTCTAGTTGAATTTTTTATTTTCAATGATGATGCTTTCACTTCGGTGAGAATACAATGGGATGCTATGAAAGCTGCTCTTCGAGGTTTCATTATGAATTATGTCGCTAAACAACATAAGATTACTTTGAAATTAAAACAGGAGTTGGATGTTCAGATTAAGGATCTTGAACACCAGCATGCTTGTAGTAATAATCTTCTTGTTTATTATGATTTATTGCGCTTGTAGTATTGATATAATACTATTTGCTCTGAGGAATCTGCAGCATTTTTATTTAAAAAGTCAGCTAAATATTATGCTAGTGGTAATAAGGCTGGATGTATATTTGCTTCCTATTTAAAATCTCGAAAGGCTGCTCAGAAAATTCCTGGTATTAGATCTCCATCGGGAATGGTGGTCACGAGTACTGAAGAGATTAGCTCGCTTTTTGCTGATTTTTATTCTTCCCTATATGTTACAGACTATACTCTTGGTGAAGACAAGATATCAGACTTTCTTGCTGGACTATCTCATCCTTCCTTGTCGGAAGTTGATGTTGCTAGTCTCAGTACTCCTATTACTGTGGAGGAATTGGAAGATGCTTTAAAATCATTGAAACTCTGTAAGTCACCTAGGGGGATGGTTTCCCGGTGGAATTTTTCCATAAGTTTTCTTCTTTTCTCTTGCCTAGATTATTGAAATTATATGATCATATCTCGTATAATATGCATGCTTCCTCCACTTTTTTTGAAGCACTTATAGTACTGTTTCCAAAGCCAGATCAGGATCCTATGGAGATTAAAAAATTATCGCTCCTTTTCAATCTGGCTTTGGAACCACTTGCCCTTGCCATTCGTCAATCTACTCTGATTCAGGGTATTAAATTTCACTCTCAGGAGGTTAAGATTTCTCTATATGCGGATGATATGGTCATATATCTTTCGGATATATCCAATTCCATCCCCCCTTTGATGGCTCTTATTTCAGATTTTTCTGTTATTTCCGGTTATAAAATTAATTGGGAAAAGTATGATATCTTGCCTTTGAATGTTCACTGTGTACAACAAGATGTCTCTAATTTTTCTTTTAATTGGGTTACTTCATCAGTTAAATATTTTGGGATTTTGTTTGCGACAGATTTTGATTCTAGTCTGTCCCTTAATAGAGCTAGGGTGTTGACTACTGTAGAGGGCCTATTACGGAAATGGTCTCCATCGTTCCTTCCTTGGTGGGGGAGAATGGAGGCTGTTAAAATGATGATAGCGCCTGTTATTAACTATAACTCCATGATGTCACCATGTTTGTTTAACTTAGCATATTATAAGTTATTGGAGTCCAAGATCAGTAGATTTTTGTGGCAGGGTAAACCTCCTCGAGTGTTGAAACGCTCTCTTCAACGGTCAAAGTGTCATTGAGGGGTTAATTTCCCTAACTTCTATCGTTATCATTGGGCTTTTCTTCTGAGGCACAGTTGGTATTGGTTTCAACTGTATAATGATTTGATATTTCCTCGCTGGGTGGGAATAAAGAGAATTTTGATTCTACCATTTACTTTTTAATCATAAGAACATAAGCAATGCCTCCACTGGGTCAGACCTGAGGTCTATCGTGCCCAGCAGTCCGCTCACGCGGCGGCCCAACAGGTCCAGGACCTGTGCAATAATCCTCTATCTATACTCCTCTATCCCCTTTTCCAGCAGGAAATTGTCCAATCCTTTCTTGAACCCCAGTACTGTACTCTGCCCTATTACTCTCTCTGGAAGCGCATTCCAGGTGTCCACCACACGTTGGATAAAGAAGAACTTCCTAGCATTCATTTTGAATCTGTCCCCTTTCAACTTTTCTGAATGCCCTCTTGTTCTTTTATTATTCAAAAGTTTGAAGAATCTGTCCCTCTCTACTCTCTCTATGCCCTTCATGATCTTATAAGTCTCTATCATATCCCCTCTAAGTCTCCTCTTCTCCAGGGAAAAGAGACCCAGTTTCTCCCATCTCTCAGTGTATGAAAGGTTTTCCATCCCCTTTATCAGACGTGTCACTCTCCTCTGAACCCTCTCGAGTAACGCCATGTCCTTCTTAAGGTACAGCGACCAATATTAGACGCAGTACTCAAGATGCGGACGCACCATCGCCCGATACAATGGCAGGATAACTTCTTGATTATGCCTAGCATTCTGTTTGCCTTCTTAGCGGCTGCTGCGCACTATGCCGTCGGCTTTATTGTCATGTCCACCATTACCCCAAAGTCCCTTTCTTAGGTACTCTCATTTAATAACATCCCTCCCATCGTATAGTTGTACCTCGGGTTTCTGTTTCCCACATGTAATACTTTACATTTCTCAACGTTGAACTTCATCTGCATCTCGTCGTTCATTCCCCTAGTTTGTTCAAGTCCCTTTGCAATTCTTCACAGTCCTCTTTAGTCCGAGCTCCACTAAATAATTTGGTGTCGTCTGTAAATTTTATTATTTCGCACTTCGTCCCTGTTTCTAGATCATTTATGAATATATTAAATAGCAGCGGCCCGAGTACCAAGCCCTGCGGGACCCCACTCGTGACCCTCCTCCAGTCTGAGTAGTGGCCCTTCACTCCTACCCTCTGTTTCCTACCCGCCAACCAGTTTCTGATCCATCTATGTACGTCTCCTTCCACCCCATGGTTCTTCAGTTTCCGGAGTAGGCGTTCATGGGGCACCTTGTCAAAGGCTTTTTGAAAATCTAGATATATGATGTCTATGGGGTCTCCTTTGTTAATTCCTTCAAAGAAGTGCAATAAGTTTGTTAGGCACGATCTCCCCTTGCAGAAACCATGTTGGCTGGTTATCAGAAGTTCATTTCTTTCAAAATGTTCATCGATGTTTTCTTTTATCAGTGCTTCCATCATTTTCCCCGGAACCGAGGTCTGTGGTTTCCCCGGAACCGAGGTCTGTAGTTTCCCTGGTCACCTCTTGATCCCTTTTAAAGATGGGCGTAACGTTGGCTATCTTCCAGTCCTCCGGGATCATGCCTGTTTTCAGGGATAGATTGCAAATTTGATGCAATAGTTCCACTATCTCCTCCTTTAATTCTTTCAGAACCCTTGGATGGATTCCGTCCAGACCCGGAGATTTGTCAGTTTTTAGTTTTTCTATCTGCTTGCGGACATCTTCAAGGCTCACTTCCACGGATGTTAATTTTTCTGCTTGATTTCCATTGAAGAATTGTTCAGGTTCCGGTATGTTGGATGTGTCTTTGTTTGTGAATACAGACGAAAAGAACATGTTAAGTCTTTCTGCCACTTCTTTCTCCTCCTTCACCACTCCCTTCCTGTCTCTGTTGTCCAGCGGTCCCACCTCCTCCCTAGCCGGTTGCTTCTCTTTAACATATCTAAAGAACGGTTTGAAATTTCGTGCTTCCCTGGCTAGCCTCTCTTCATACTCTTTTGGCTTTTCGAACCACTCGGAGACATTCTTTTTGATACTTCCTGTGCTCTTTCCAGTTCCCCTCAGTTTTGTCCTTTTTCCATTTCCTGAATAAATTTTTTGTATTGCCTATCGCTTCCTTCACTATTTTAGTTATCCACGCCAGGTCTTTTGTTCGACTCTTTTTGCACCCCTTTCTGAATCTGGGGATATACAGATTTTGCGCCTCGCTCACCGTGTTCTTGAGAAAAGATCAGGCATGTTCTACCGTTTGCCATTTTTTGGAAGTGTTCCTAAGTTTCTTTCTTACCATTTCCCTCATTGCTTCGTAGTTTCCTTTCCTGAAGTTGAAAGTTGTCGCTATGGTTCTCTTTCCATTCGGTATTCCTACCTCAACCTTGAACTTGATCATGTTATGATCCCTGTTTCCCAACAGTCCCACTACCTCTACTTCCTTTGCAGGTCCCCTTAACCCATTTAGGATTAGATCCAGAGTGGCATTTCCTCTCGTTGGTTCTCTAAGAAGCTGCTCCATGAAACAATCTTGTACCAAGGGCGGATGCAAGGAGGCAGACCGAGCTGCAAGCAATAAACGGGTGGCTGAGGAGATGGTGCGAAGAGGAGGGTTTTCACTTTGTACGAAACTGGACAACCTTCCTGGGGAAAAACAAGCTCTACAGGAGGGACGGACTGCACCTGAGCACAGCGGGGACGAGGATGCTGGCACGAAACATCCAGACCAGCATAGACATGGCTTTAAACTGAGGACAAGGGGAAAGCCGACAGTCGATCTGACATCGACACATCGGACCAGAGTATCAAACAAGGATACTGAACAGGGAACAGGCGATAGAGAGCTCGAGACTGAGTGGACATTTTTTGTAAATAAAACCAAGGATGCAATGCAGGGGCCTAAGGAACAAATGAAGCTAAAAAGCGGAAAAAGGAGGAAACAGTCGGAGCCAAAAATGGGGAAGCAGACTGAGGACGAAACAGACGCACCACAGGAGGAGGATGAGCGGAACGAGATTCAGGGACTGGCAGCCCATGAGGAGATCGGCAGGAGCACCAAACCACGAGGAAAACCAACAGAGAAGACTGAGGACGTCACAGACACACAACAGGAGGAGGATGACCGAGATGAAGCTCGGGGGCTGGCAAACCACGAGGAGGACTGCAGGAGACCCAAAACACGAGGAAAACCAAAAGAGAGGGCAAAAACCTGGGTCTTAAACTGCCTATACACAAATGCTAGGAGCCTAAGAGCCAAAATGGGTGAACTAGAAATCATTGCCAGCAAAAAGGACCTGGACATAATTGGAGTTACAGAAACGTGGTGGACTGAGGACAATCAGTGGAATGTGGCCATACCAGGGTACAAACTATACAGGAGAGACAGGACACATAAAAAGGGTGGAGGAATAGCACTGTACATAAAAGACTCCATACCCTCAGCCAGGATGGAAACAACAGTACGGGCGGATGGCTTGGAATCACTATGGGTTAAGCTACAAGGAGGAACTGGGGCAGACATTAAATTGGGTCTGTACTACCGCCCACCTGGACAACCGGAAGAAATCGACCAGTACATGGAGGCTGAACTGAGGAAGGTATGCAGAAGCGGAAATGTGGTGGTGATGGGGGACTTCAACTATCCTGGGATAGACTGGAGTATTGGACACTCAAACTGCGCATGGGAGACCAAATTCCTAGAGGTCACGAGGGACTTTTTCATGGAGCAACTGGTCACGGAACCAACACGGGGCGATGCCACTCTTGACCTAATCTTCAACGGACTAGGGGGGCAAGCAAAGGAGGTGGCAGTATTAGCCCCGCTAGGTAACAGCGATCACAACACGATCCAGTGCAGGCTAGAAATTGGATCATCAAAGGGGAAAAGAACCACAACGACGGCACTCAACTTCAAAAAAGGAAATTATGATGCCATGAGGGAAATGGTGGGAAAGAAACTCAAAGGCAACATAGGAAAGATGGAATCCGTAGAAAAAGCCTGGACCTTACTCAAGGGGTCTGTGCACGAAGCACAAAACCTGTACATCCCCAAGTTCAGGAAAGGGTGCAAAAAAATAGAACAAAAAACCCAGTGTGGATAACAAATGCAGTGAAGAAGGCGATAAGCGACAAAAAAGCATCATTCAGAAAATGGAAAAAAGACCAATCAGAGGAGAACCAAAAAGTGCACAAAGAACACCAGAAGGAGTGTCACCGACTGGTTAGAAAAGCAAAAAGGGAATACGAAGAGAGACTGGCAGAGGAAGCAACAAACTTCAAGTCTTTCTTCAGATACGTCAAGGGGAAGCAACCGGCAAGAGAAGAAGTGGGACCATTGGATGATGGAGATAGAAAGGGAGTAGTAAAAGAAGAGAAAGAGATAGCTGACAAGTTAAATGAGTTCTTCACGTTAGTCTTCACGAGGGAGAATACAACCAACATTCAGGAACCCAAGGAAATCGTAATAGGAGACCAAAATGATAAGCTGGTCAATTTAAAGGTAAGCCAAGAGGATGTACTCAAGCAGATAGACAGACTAAAAAGCGACAAATCGCCAGGTCCGGACGGCATTCACCCAAGGGTACTCAAGGAACTAAAACACGAAATAGCGGAGCCACTCCGACAAATATGCAACCTATCCCTAAAAACCGGAGAGATCCCGGAGGACTGGAAAATAGCAAATGTCACGCCCATCTTCAAGAAGGGCTCAAGGGGCGACCCAGGAAACTACAGGCCGGTGAGCCTGACCTCAGTCCCGGGAAAGATGATGGAGGCACTGATTAAGGACAGCATCTGTGAATATATCGAAAACAATGTGCAGCTAAAACCGAGTCAGCATGGCTTCTGTAAGGGTAGGTCTTGCCTCACAAACTTATTGTACTTCTTTGAGGGGGTGAACAGCCAGGTGGATAAAGGGGAATCTATAGATATCATTTACCTCGACTTCCAAAAAGCCTTCGACAAGGTACCACACGAGAGACTGCTCTAAAAGATATGGAACCACGGGGTGCAAGGGGAGGTCCACCGATGGATCAAAAACTGGCTGGCAAACAGGAAACAGAGGATAGGCGTAAAGGGCCACTACTCGGACTGGAAAGGGGTCACGAGCGGAGTTCCACAGGGGTCGGTGCTGGGACCGCTCCTGTTCAATATCTACATAAACGACCTAGAAGCGGGAACCAAGTGTGAGGTCATAAAATTTGCAGATGACACCAAACTATACAGCAGGGCTCAAACGAGGGAAGACTGCGAAGATCTCCAAAAGGATCTAACGCAGCTGGAAAAGTGGGCCGAAAAATGGCAAATGAGCTTCAACGTAGGGAAATGCAAGGTCATGCACGTGGGGAAAAAGAACCCGATGTTCACTTACAAAATGGGGGGAACACCACTAGGGGTCAGTAACTTGGAGAGAGACCTGGGAGTGATGGTAGACGCAACACTGAAGGCATCGGCGCAGTGCGCCACGGCCTCAAGGAAAGCTAACAGAATGTTGGGTATCATTAAGAAGGGTATCACGACCAGGACGAGGGAAGTCATCATGCCGCTGTATCGTGCAATGGTGCGGCCACATCTGGAGTGCTGTGTCCAGTACTGGTCGCCGCACCTCAAGAAGGACATGGCGGTACTAGAGGGAGTACAGAGAAGAGCAACTAAACTGATAAAGGGAATGGAAAATCTCCCATTTACCGACAGATTAAAGCAGCTAGGACTTTTCTCCCTGGAAAAGCGGAGACTTAGAGGAGACATGATAGAAACCTTCAAGATCCTGAAAGGCATAGAAAAAGTAGACAGGGACAGATTTTTCAAATTAAGGAGCACCACAAGTACAAGGGAGCACTCGGAGAAACTGAAAGGGGACAGGTTTAGAACAAACACTAGGAAGTTCTTCTTCACTCAGAGGGTGGTGGATACATGGAACGCGCTTCCAGAGGCTGTGGTAGACAGGAACACATTAAATGATTTCAAAGAAGGTTTGGATAGATTCCTAAAAGAAAAAGGGATTGAAGGGTATAGATAGATATAGACCACTGCTCAGGCAATGGGCTTGATGGGCCACCGCGGGAGCGGACCGCTGAGCAGGATGGACCTCTGGTCTGCCTCAGCGGAGGCAACTTCTTATGTTCTTATGTATAGCCTCCAGGAATTCTGTCTCCTTAGCGCATTTTGAGCTTCCAAGACTCCAGTCTATCCCGGGGTAGTTGAAGTCTCCCATAATAACCGTGTTACCGCTTTTGCATTCTCGCTTCATCTCGGCTTCCATTTCTTCATCGATATCTCTGGTTTGCCCAGGTGGACAATAGTATAGGCCCATCTTTATTTGAGGCCCTTTCCATCCTGGTATTTTAACCCATAGCGATTCCAGCTTTTTTGGTCGTCTCTGCTGTGTCCATTTTTGTCGATTGTATGCTTTCTTTCATGTATAGGGCTATTCCACCTCCTTTCTTTCCTGACCTGTCCTGGCGATAGAGCTTGTATCCCGGCAGTGCTGTATCCCATTTGTTTTCTTTATTCCACCACGTTTCAGAGACTCCAATGATGTCTATGTCCTCTGCATTGGCCATGGCTTCTAATTCCCCCATTTTGTTTCTTAGGCTCCTTGCATTAGTATAAATGCAATTTAGATCCTGGTATTTTCTTGTCTTCATTTCCTTTCCCAGTGCTTCGGTCTTTAGTTTCTTCTCTTTTGTTACAATCCTTCTAACCTCCTCTTCTGGGTTAGTCGACTCCTGTAATTTGTCCATTGTTTCTTCCCAGCTTTTTTCCCCTTGGTATCTTCACGGGATACCTTCTTCCGATTCGTCGACGCTTGGTCGACTGTCGGCTTTCCCCTTCTTCTTAGTTTAAAGCCTGTTCTATTCCTCTCCTGACGTTGTTTGCTAGAAGTCTTGATCCCGCCGTACTCAGATGCAGTCCATCTCTCCTGTAGAGCTTGCTTTTGCCCCAGAACGTTGTCCAGTTCGTCACGAAGTGGAACCCTTCTTCCTCACACCATCTCCTCATCCACGCATTTATTGATTGTAGTTCCTCCTGCCTTTTCACATCTGCCCTTGGTACTGGTAGGATTTCTGAGAACGCTATCTTCTGGGTCCTCATCTTCAGCTTCCTTCCCAGAATCTTGAACTGTTCTATTCAGCGTGCTTCTTCTGTAGTCTCTCCTGCTGACATCGTTCGTCCTGATGTGGATCATTATTATGGTCTCTTCCGTCTCCGCTCCTTCCAGGATCTTTCCAATTTTGTCCACGATGTCCTTGGTTCTCGCTCCTGGGAGGCAGGTCACCAGTCAATCCTCTCTCCCTCCTGCTATGTGGCTGCCACATGCCTCAGGATCGAGTCTCCCACTAGGATCGCTGACTTTTCCTTCTTTAGGTTTCCCTTCTTTAGGTTGGGCACTATTCAGGCTTTTTTGAAGCTGGATTCACTTTTTCAGACTCGTATACGGGATACTCTCCATCAATCTATTTGGCTTAACACCAATCTTCGCATTGCTCTTGCCCCTATTTTTTGGCCATCTTGGATGGCTAAAGGGATATTCTTCCTGGCTCAATTGTGGAATCAAACTTTACGTACATTTCAGGATATACAAGGTCAGTTTCATTTGGCTGATTTGGCCTCGTATCAATGGTTGCAATTACAACAATGTTTGACTAAAAGTAAGCTGTCGCTTTCTACTGAGCTCCCTGATCTCTATAAATACATGTCTATTTTATGTACAGAGCAACATTTATCTTCTCGTATATATAAGGACCTTTTAATAAGTATGATGATACCTCTCCTCACTCATTGTATGCTGTTTGGGACAAGGATGTGCCAGGTACTTTAACTTCTGTACAATGGGAGGATTTTTGGCTTCGGACTTTTAAAATATCAATATCTGCTAATCTGACACAGTCCTTATTTTTTGTTTATCATCGCGCTCTATGGACTCCGAGGAAATTGTTCCGTATTGGACATTTAGCATCTGATTTTTGTTGGCATTGTGTTGCTGAGACTGGTACCTTGGTACATATGATTTATGAATGTTCTAAGTTACACTCTTTTTGGTCTTCTGTTTGGAGTATTATTTCTCATATTTTCTCTATAGATGAGGAGCTCACTGTGGCTATTGTATTTTGGAGAAGCACTGTACTTGATCTCCCCTTTCTGAGGATCACTCTCGTTTATTTGATCTTTTGATGGCTCTTGCCATGAAAGTGATTCTTAGAAACTGGAAAATTCATCATGATTTACATGTGGCTACTTGGTGGAATTTGGTTTCTCTAACCCATAAGTTTGAAATGGAGAATGATTACTTTACCTCTCGGTTCTGTTCTGTCAATAGTATGTGGGCCACTTTTCAATCTTATCTTTATGCTGAAAATGCTTAACTTCTTTGTATGCTTATTTTATTTTTGCTCTGTTGTTCATGCTGTGTTTCTGTTTTAAAATTTTAATAAAGAATGTTTGAACAAAAAAAAAAAATTCTGACATCAGCTCCAGCCGGTTTCGCTCCCTCCCTGCATGCCGTGGCAGCCTTCCCTTTAATAGACTCCTCATTTCCCAGCCAGCGGGGAAACAAATCAGCAGGCCGTCAGAAGCAAGCTTTACGCTCTCCCGCTCAGCCCCGTGCTGCTTTCCAATTGATTGCCATAAGTTCTCGCGAGTTGCCGCTGGCCAGGAAATGAGGAGCTGGCTGGACCATTAGGTAAAAAAGGGGGAACAGCGATGGCAGACGGACGGACCGGGGAGGGGGGGTTAAAAAAAAAGGTGGTGCGGCGGCAGCATGTGGGTGGGTTTAGAAAGGTGGTGTTGTGGCAGTGGGTGGGTGGGTTTAAAAAGGAGGTTTGGCGGCAGCGGGCGGGTGGGTTTAGAAAGGTGGTGCGGCAGGCAGGTTTTACAACAGTACAGTGGGGAGGGTAACAATTTTCTAGAAGAGGTTGCACTATGGAGCAATACAGAGACATTATTACATTCTTTGTCTTGTTAACCATCCCTTTTATAATAATTCCTAGCATCCTGTTTGCTTTTTTGGCTGCTGCTGCACATTGGGCGGAAGGTTTCATCATGTTGTCTACAATGACGCCCAGATCCTTTTCGTGGACACTAACCCCCCAAAGTGAGCCCTAGCATCTGGTAACTGTGATTTGGATTATTCTTCCCAAAGTCCTTTGCACTTGTCCACATTAAATTTGATCTGCCAATTTCCTAAGGTCTACCTGCAATTTTTCACAATCTGCATGCATTTTAACAACTTTGAACAGTTTAGTGTCATCTGTTCAAAGGGAAGAGGCAATATTCTTAGACTATTTTAGGGGTGTATACTTTTTGTTTGAAGGATTCAGTCAGGGACTTTAGATGTTTATTTCTGTCATTGGGGGTCAGAGCAGATGCGATGGTATCATTTTGATTGGCTGTGTATAATGGATTTTTTTTATATGTGAAAGATGACAGCTGGAATAGTTGCATCTGTTTGTGTATTTAGATGTTTGTATATAACCATTGTTGATAGAGACTGTGGTGTCTAGAAAACTGACTTTTTCTAGGGAATAGTCAATTTTGAATTTGAATGTAGGATGGTATGTATTGAAAGAATTATAGAATTATTTGAGTCATTCTCCCTCAGACCAAATCATGAAAATGGCATCAATATACCGGTGGTTTTGTTTGAAATGTATTTAGAAATGTCTCTTCTAGTTCTGCCATGAAGAAGTTTGCATATTGTGGTGCCATCCTTGTGCCCATAGCTGTGCCTTCATTTGACCCTTGAAAGGAAGTCTGCAGAAGGTAGCCTTGGAGGTGGAATCTCCTACCTATTACCTGATCCAGAGCTGAAAATTTGCTCATGACTTTGATGATGTCATGAGCAAAGTTTGCTGGATTGCTAGTCACAGTTGGTAATCTGGTTACTTTCTTAGTTTGCTTACTGCCTTGGATGTCTGTGTATGTCCTGTAATGTTGGTTTTATTTTAAACCACTTTGTCCTGTTCATCAAGAAATGGTGGCACCGCAAATTTTTATTAAACATTAAAGTTAATCCTAATCTAATCTAATCTTCTATTTGTGTGTCACACATACCTATTCAGGCTCTAGGTGACATTCAGAGAGGGGTTGAAGAGGGTCAGGAGGAGGGAATAAAGGGGTCCTTGAAAGGTGGGAGGGTAAGGGGGGGGGTGAGAAATCAAATCCCTAGAACCCTGTCCCAGCTCCACCAACAAAGCTTCATCAGCAATATTATAAACTACAAGAATTCTCATTGTTTTGAGAGGTTTGTTCTTTCAATTGTTAGTGAACTGTAAGAAATAATTGCTTCCTTCCAGGAATGTCTACTAGCTCAGAACTCCAGCCACTGGCTCTCTTGTACGTCATTGTGGACCTTTGTGGATTTCCTCGGTATATACATTACCTGACCCCCGAGGAAGATTTGTCGGGTGCCTGTTCCATTTCACAAAGGTGGTATACCATATTAAGGAGAAATTAAGTTCTTACCTACTAATTTTCTTTCTGTTAGCCTATAGACTGGTATAGTCCTTACGAATGGGTAATATACCTCACTGCGACCAGTAGGTGGAGACTGAGAACAAAACAAAACTTGTATATTAGGATAGACTTCCCCCCCTAGCAATCCAGTCTGCCGAATAGCCAAGCAGAACCCAGGAAAGACTACAACTGAAAACAGTAAGACACACTCCGAACAGGAGTGTAAAAACAACAAACATCTGTAAACAGCTGTTGGAACATGTGTAGAACTTAATCCTGGTATAAAAAATATCCCCACAGCTCACTAGCTAAGCCAGCTAAGCCATAGCGGCTGTTCTTAATTCTCCCCGGCCCTAGAAAAATTCTAGAACCCACAGAAAACCCCCAAATCTGCTGTGCGAGCAAAATAAAAACCCGCAATCACCGCACAAAGACAGAAAGGGTGGGGGACTATACCAGTCTACAGGCTAACAGAAAAAAAATTAGCAGGTAAGAACCTAATTTCTCCTTCTGTAGCGCCTGGTTGACTGGTATACTCTTTACAAAGGGGTCATACCAAAGCAGTACCCTCCCAAAGGGCTGACACCAGAACACATTCACCGAATACTGCGTCCCAATGCGCTTGAACATCCACACGGTAGTGTCTTACAAAGGAATGCAGAGAGGACCAAACTGCAGCCTTGCAAATATCCACTGGAGGCACTAGAGAAGATTCAGCCCAAGAAGCTGCCTGACCCCTAGTCAGCCTTGAGAAATTCTGGAACAGGCTTCTTCTTCAGAAGATAAGCGGAAACAATAGTCTCCTTGATCCAGCACACAATAGTAGCACCATCCCCCTTACAAGGACCCGCTAGAAGGACAAAGAGATGATCTGATTTCCTGATCTCCTGCATATTCCTGATTCTGCATATAAGAGCGATTTCCTGATCTCTGCACATAAGAGCGAAGGACCCGATTGACATCCAACTTGCGCAACTATCTCTGCTCGGAAGAGCCCTCCTGACTACCCAACACTGGGAGGACCACTGCCTGATTTACATGAAAAGGAGAAACTACTTTTGTCAGAAAGGAAGGAACAGTCCTCAAGACAACCTGCTCCCTAGAAAACTCCAAGAAGGGAGCCATACATGAGAAAGCCTGCAGCTCAGAAACACGTCTAGCTGAAGTAATGGTCACCAAGAAGATCGCCTTAAGAGTAAGATCCTTCAAAGAACAGTCGCGCAAAGGTTCATCGGGAGGGTGCATTAGAACTGACAGAATCAGATTCAGATCTCAAGAAGGAACAGAGGGTTGTATGAGAGGCTTGAGCAATTTGACCACCCACAAGAAGTGAATCACATCAGGAATGGCAGTCAAACGCTGACCTTTCAACAACCCATGAAAGGTTGATAAGGCCGCAAGCTGAACCTGGAGAGAAGACCAAGTCAGCCCCCTGTCCAGGCCATCCTGCAAGAACTCTAAGATGTTAGGCAGGGAAGTGCGAAAATAGACCACTCCACGCACATTACACCAGTCCTCAAATAGACGCCAAACTCTCACATAAGCCCGAGAGGTAGAAAGCCTCCAGGACCCCAATAGAGTGGAGATCACTTTATCAGAATACCCCTTCTCACCTAGGTGACCCCTTTCAAGAGCCAAGCCGTAAAACAAAAGGGATCTGGATCAAACATTGGAATGGGGTCCTGAGTCAGAAGATCGGGCGAAAGAGTCAGAGGAAGAGGATCCGCCAACAGATGCTTCACCAGATCTGCGTACCACGGCCACCTGGGCCAATCCAGAGCCAAGAGAACCACAAGGCCTGGATGACGAATGATGCGGAGAAGAACTCTGCAACTAATGGCCACGGAGGGAATACATACAACAGTCCCTCCATTGGCCATGGTTGAATCAGAGCATCCAGGCCCTCGGCCTGACCGTCTCTGCGATGACTGAAGAAGTGGGGCATTTTGGTGTTGACACTTGTGGCAATCAGGTCCATGAGGGGCTGACCCCCAAGACTGCACTATCAACTGAAAGGTCACGGAGCTTAGACACCACTCTCCGGGATCTAGCACGTGACGACTTAAGAAGTCCGCTTGAACATTCTCCACTCCTGCTATGTGGGATGCTGATATTTCCTGAAGGTGCAACTCTGCCCAGACCATGAGCAGAGCCGCCTCCTGTGCCAAAGTACTCCTGGTGCCCCCCCTGATGACTGACATAGGCCACCGCCGTGGCATTGCCCAATAGAACTCTGACTGACTTGCTCATCAGAAAGGACTGGAAGGCTAGCAATGCCAGATGGATGACTTTGGTCTCCAAGACACTGATCGATCAATAAGCCTCCTCCGTGGACCAGGTGCTCTGAGCTGAGTGACCTAAACACCGAGCTCCCCAACCAAGAAGACTGGCATCTATGAGCAGCACTGTCCACTGCGGCTGATCCAGACTCGCCCCTTGTACAAGATGGGGGGTCTGAAGCAACCAACAAAGACTGCCACGAGCTAAGCCCGGAAGCGGAACAGGGTGATCCAGACTGTGCCTCTGAGGTGACCACCTCCGAAGAAGAGCATACTGAAGAGGATGCATGTGGGCCCGTGACCACCTCATGACATCGAGGGAGGCCGCCATCAACCCTAAGACTTGGAGGAAATCCTGCGCCCGAAGACAACGGGACGCCATAAGCAGGTGAATCTGTGATTGCAATTTGCTTACCCAGGCCTCTGGAAGGAAGACCTTTCCCAAGGAGGTGTCGAACAGCACTCCTAGATACTCCAAGCACTGAGAGGGAGATAGCCGGCTCTTGGCAAGGTTGACTACCCATCCCAGTGACTGCATAAACTCCACCACCCGAGCCATGACCCGGGTGCTCTCCTGTAATGACTTCGCTCGAATCAACCAGTTGTCCAAGTAGGATAGAATGCCCTCTTTTTGCAACGCCGCCATAACAACTACCATAACACCTTGGTGAACATCTGTGGAGCCGTGGCCAGACCAAAGGGAAGTGCACAGAACTGATCATGTTGCCCCAAGATCGCAAAGTGCAGGAAGTGATGATGGGAGGCCCAAATACGAATGTGCAAGTAGGCCTCCATCAGATCCAGGGAGGTCAGAAACTCCCCCGGCTGAACCGCCAGAATCACAGACTGCAGAGTTCCCATGCGGAAGGAAGGCATGTGAAGAGCCCTGTTGACTCCTTTCAAATCCAGGATGGGTCGAAAGGCCCCTTCTTTCTTTGGCACCACAAAGTAAATTGAGCCTGTATCTAGGTGTGGTTTACAGACCCCCAAGACAACTGGAAGACATGGACGCAGAATTAATTGAAGACATAGAGAATATCACTCTACGAGGAGAAGCTGTACTGCTTGGGGACTTCAATATGCCTGATGCAGACTGGAACTCATTTTCAGCGACAACCAGCGGTAGCAGGAGGCTCTTAACCTCCATAAAGGGAGCACATCTCAAACAAATGGTAACGGAGCCCACTAGGGCCCAGGCGATCCTCGACCTGGTACTCACCAACGGGGAAAGCGTTTCAGAGGTCTCAGTAGGAGATACGCTAGCCTCCAGGGACCACAATATAGTATGGTTCAACCTTAGAAAAGGCTTCCCTAGATCAAACACGAAAACAAAGGTACTCAATTTCCGGTTCACAGACTTCGCACGCATGGGAGATTTCGTCCATCAGACGCTGCAGGACCAAGCGGACACCGATGATGTAGAAGCTAAGTGGTTAACACTGAAATCAACCATACATGAAGCAACTAGCCGCTTCATAAAATCAGTAAATAAACGACAAAGAAACAATAAACCCCAATGGTTCACCGCGGAGATCTCGCACCTCATTAAGGAGAAGAAAAAAGCATTTCTCTCCTACAAGCGCATGGAGAAAAGAGAGGCAAAAGTAGAATATAGGACCAGGTCTACAGTGGTCAAAATGGCAGTTAGGGAGGCAAAACTTCGAGTGGAAGAAATTCTGGCAAGAAACATTAAAAAGGGGGACAAATCCTTCTTCAGGTATATTAGTGACAGAAAAAGGAACACAGGCGGGATAGTATGCCTTAGAAGACCGGACGGAAGTTACGTGGAAGCAGATTCCGATAAAGCCGAACTACTGAATGAATACTTCTGCTCAGTCTTCACCTGTGAGGCACCGGGACACGGTCCCCAGTTGAAGGCAACACAAAGCACAGAAGACCCGTTTCAGAATTTTGAGTTCACACCAGGTGAAGTTTACAGTGAACTGGCAAGACTCCAGGTGAACAAAGCCATGGGACCAGACAATTTGCACCCAAGAATGCTCAGAGAATTGAGCGATGTCCTGGCGAAACCGTTGGCTGAGCTATTCAATCTCTCCCTAAGTAAGGGGAAAGTTCCCCTGGACTGGAAATTAGCTAATGTCGTTCCTCTGCATGAAAAGGGTTGCAGGGCAGAGGCTGCGAATTATAGACCGGTGAGTCTCACATCAATAGTGTGCAAACTCATAGAAACACTAATTAAAAGCAAATTGGACACGATCTTGAATGAAGGGAATCTTCGGGATCCCAGTCAGCATGGATTCACCAAGGGTAGGTCCTGCCAATCCAATCTCATCAGCTTCTTTGACTGGGTAACAAGAAAGTTGGACTTGGGAGAGTCTTTGGACGTCGTGTACCTGGACTTCAGGAAAGCTTTTGACAGTGTCCCACACCACAGGCTGCTAAGCAAGATGGAATCGATGGGGTTAGGAGAGACACTAACTGCATGGGTCAATGATTGGCTGAGTGGCAGACTTCAGAGGGTGGTGGTTAATGGTACCCTCTCTAAAACATCGGAGGTGACCAGTGGAGTGCCGCAGGGCTCGGTCCTGGGTCCACTCCTTTTCAACATATTCATAGAGGATCTGACTCAAGGGCTTCAAGGTAAAATAACACTATTCGCCGATGACGCCAAACTATGTAATATAGTAAGTGAATGCAGTTTACAGAATTATATGGCGCAGGACCTGCTTACATTGGAAAGTTGGTCCTCAACCTGGCAGCTAGGCTTCAATGCTAAGAAATGTAAGGTCATGCACCTCGGAAGCGGAAATCCATGCAGGACGTACTTCTTGAACGGAGAAAATGTAACTAGGACTTCAGCAGAACGAGATTTAGGAGTAATCCATGCAGAACATACACCTTGAATGGAGTAGCACTAGCTAGGACTTCAGAAGAACGCGATTTGGGAGTAATCATCAGTGCAGACATGAAGGCGGCCAAACAAGTGGAGAAGGCCTCATCCAAGGCAAGGCAAATGATGGGATGTATCAAGAGAAGCTTCGTCAGCCGCAAGCCTGAAGTCATAATGCCACTTTACAGAGCCATGGTGAGACCTCATCTGGAGTACTGTGTGCAATTCTGGAGGCCACATTACCGCAAAGATGTGCTTCGAGCCGAGTCGGTCCAGCGGATGGCCACTAGAATGGTCTCCGGACTCAAGGGTCTCTCATACGAAGAAAGACTGGGCAAATTGCAGCTCTATACTCTAGAGGAGCGCAGGGAAAGGGGGGACATGATTGAGACATTTAAATATGTCACAGGACGTGTCGAGGTGGAAAACGACATCTTCCTTCTCAAAGGACCATCGGTCACAAGAGGGCACGAACTCAAACTCAGAGGAGGGAACTTTAATGGTGACACCAGGAAGTACTTCTTCACAGAAAGGGTGGTGGATCACTGGAACAAACTTCCGATGCAGGTGATCAAGGCCACCAGCGTGCTCGACTTTAAGAATAAATGGGACATCCACGTAGGATCACTACGAGGGTCGAGCTAAAGAACTAAGTCATTAGCACCCAGACTTAATGGGGTGGGTCAGTAGAGTGGGCAGACTTGATGGGCTGTAGCCCTTTTCTGCCGTCATCTTTCTATGTTTCTATGTTTCTATCATCAGTGCAGACATGAAAACTGCCAATCAAGTGGAGAAGGCTTCATCTAAGGCAAGGCAGATATTGGGTTGTATCAATAGAAGTTTCGTCAGCCGAAAGCCTGAAGTCATAATGCCGTTGTACAGGGCCATGGTGAGACCTCATCTGGAGTACTGTGTGCAATTCTGGAGGCCACATTACAGTAAAGATGTGCGCAGAATTGAATCGGTTCAACGGACGGCCACCAGGATGATCTCGGAGCTCAAGGGTCTCTCGTACGAAGAGAGACTGAACAAATTGCAGCTCTACACTCTTGAGGAACGTAGGAAGAGGGAAGACATGATCGAAACATTTAAGTACCTCACGGGACGTGTCGAAGAGGAAGATGATATTTTCTTTCTCAAGGGACCCTCTGCCACAAGAGGGCACCCGCTCAAACTCAGGGGCGGAAAATTTCATAGTGACACCAGAAAGTATTTCTTCACAGAGAGAGTGGTTGATCATTGGAACAAGCTTCCAGTGCAGGTGATCGAGGCAGACAGCGTGCCAGACTTTAAGAATAAATGGGATACCCATGTGGGATCCCTACGAGGGTCAAGATAAGGAAATTGGGTCATTAGGGCATAGACAGGGGGTGGGTAAGCAGAGTGGGCAGATTTGATGGGCTGTAGCCCTTTTCTGCCGTCATCTTCTATGTTTCTATGTTTACCAACTTGTGCCCCACTCCTGCGAGGGAACTGGAACCACCGCATGGAGATCTAACAATGTTTGAATGATCTGGCGAAAGGCTGCTGCTTCCACGCCCCCTGCGAGAGAGAACCGAGAAAACAGTCTGGCAAGGAACGGGCAAACTCCAGAGCACAGCCATCCCGAATCACCTCCAGAACCCACTGATCGGATGTGATGTCTGTCCATTTCAGATAAAAGTCTTGCAGCCGGGTGCCGACAAGGAGTCACTGGACAGGACGGGTGGCAGAGGACCCGGTGGGGGCGCTACTTGCACCCCGGCGGGCCCCACGAAAGGACTGCATGCACTGGAAGAACCTGCCTCTAGAGAGCCCAGGAGACTGAAAAAAAAAGGCAGCCCCTCAACCAGGGTGGAAACGGCAGAAATTATGCCCACGAAACCCCCTTCCCCACCCCTATCCCCAAATAAAATGACTGTCTTGGAGCACCCATTGGATTAGCAATCACAATACCCCCTTCCCCTGGCCACTTTATCTCTTCCCCCGAAACAAACCTACAAAATAAACCCTTATTTAATTTAACAATATACAAAATTACCTTATATCCACATATTTAAGAAAAGAATGTATTCTACCCCTTTAAAAATGTACATCCGGTGGTGGGGGAGAGAGGAGGGGGGGTTGGTATGATAATGAATTTTGGTATATAGATATGAGATTCATGATAGATATTTTATATGTTGAAAATTGGAACTGATTAAGGGGGGAGGGGGATTAATTCTGAAATGGACATTGAATATTAAGTGTGGTATTTGAGTATAAAATGATATATGTACTGTTATACTTATTGTAAGTTTTAAAAAAAGAATAAAGAATCGAAAAAAAAGAAAAGAAATCATGCCCACGAGCAACGGCACCTTGAGCCAGCATCCTCGGCCTATCCTCAGACAAACGAGGCACTTTAGAGTCAGTAAGAGTCTGAACCAACCTGTCCAGGTCCTCAACAAACAAGAAAGATCCCCTACAAGGAAACTTTGTTAACTTAGCTTTGGACACCGAATCCGATGACCAAGCGCGAAGCCACAAGGTACGGCAAGCTGCCACTGAAAATGCCAACGACTTGGCAGAAGCTCACAAGAGGTCATACATAGCACCCAATTCAATCTTTGCCACCTCGCACATGAGCAATTCCCAAACCTCAGATTTACCGTCAAGCACATGCTCGGCACAGCAAAAACACGCCCGAGCCACTAGCCTGCCACACATCGCCGCCTGGACCGCAAGAACAGTTACATCAAAACTCTGTTTAAGGAGGGACTCCAACTTACGCTTCTCCGGGTACTTTAAGGCTGCACTGCCCTCAACAGGCACAGTATGCCTTTTAGAGATGGCCGAGACCACTGCATCCCCTACAGGGACTTCAGAGTGTCCCTATCTCCTTCAGGAATGGGATACAGGCAGGCCATGGAGCGCGCAAAATGAAAGGGAGCTTCTGGCACCTGCCACTGAGTGAGCAATTTATCTCAAATTTCCTGATGCATAGGATATTTGGGGTTCACCGTACGCAGGCGCTCCGACATGGTGTCTTCAAAATGCAAAACCGAGGAGACGTGAAGAATTAGCTCATGAAGCTCGTCCCGCTGAAAAATGCGCACCACAAATGCAATTTTGCCAGCTGGAGGGTGCTCGAAACCCTTGCTGGCAGAATCCGACCCCCCAAGAGGATCCTGCAAATCTCTTCAAGGGTCCAGGTCCTCCTCAAAAACCTCTTGCTTCTGTGGGCAAAAATCCTCATCCCAAGAGACCCTCAGGCGTTTGGATGAGAGAGGAGTAGAGGGGAGCAAAACTGCCGCTGTTTGGGGCCACATCGAGGAAGACGTCGAGGGTTAACTCCCACCCCCACCCCCCTCCGAGTGGACACGGAGCCTCCTGCTGCCAGCACATAAGCTTTACAAAGTGCTAACATAAATTCAGGGGGAAAGACCCCCGTCAGCCCCAAGGGATTCCCTGCCCCAGCAAGGGACCCTGCCATACCTTGCCCCTGTATTTCCAGAACAGGGAGAAAGTCACCTGAGGTAACTAAGATGAAGGAGGAGGTTCCCGCCGAAACTGAACCTGAAACCACTAAAATCGGAGTTCCTGTGGCCTGTGGCGTTTGAAAAGCCTGGGACTTTACTGATGCTGAGGAACCGACTGATGCATAAAGGGAATCCCCAGCCACTCTGGCAGTAAGGGAATCCTTTTCTACCTGAACATCGGCGGCTGCTGAATCCTCCACGTGGGCGTCAACTCAAAGGGCACCATCAGTGGGGCACCCTAGCCGCTGGCATCCGCTACCAACGAGGCTACCCCCCTACTCCGGCCTGCACAACACTTGCACAGGCTGGCCACGAGTACCTTGCATCTGGAGTACAATGAGCACTTTTTCCCTTTAAAAGTGCTCATTGTGTTGAAAGAAAAACTGCCGGTTAGTTGAGAAAACACAGAAAAACAGGCAGTTTTATAGGGAAATGAGCCTTGCAGACCAGCACACCTCAGGATTTTTTTTTCTAAGTCAGAACAGACTCCAAGGCTCTCAAAGCTGGAGGGCTGACCACCCAGGGGGGCCAGGCTGCCTGCTGAGGCACCTCTATAAAAATATGGGGAGGTGGAGGAAGGTGGGGGGAGAGACCCAGCATGAGACCCGCTGGGTTTAACACTCCCAAGGTCGGACAGATCCCCAAACAGGACCTGGCCAAGCTCTATCTGGCACAAAGGGGAACCAGTAGTCCAAAACAAAATTCCAACAGTGCTAAGAGGGAAGCCGAAAAGCCTTACCACCTGCTATGGAGACTGAGATAGACTGGATTTCTAGGGGGGAAGCTATACTGATATACAAGTTTGTTCTCAGTCTCCACCTGCTGGAAGCAGTGAGGTATATAACCCATTCGCAAGGACTATACTAGTCTACCAGGTGCTACAGAATCTTTGTGCATGAAAGAGGAGCAGGACTAGTGTGTGATAGTATGTGATGATCTTAAGGAGGCCAAAAAGATTGAAAAGGCAACGGTGAAAGCTAGAAGAATGCTAGAGTGCACAGGGAGAAGTATGGCCATTAGGAGAAAGGAGGTATTGATGCCTCTGTATAAGAAATACCTAATTTAGAATACTGTGTACAATTCTGGAGACTGCACCTTCAAATGATATTAACAGGATGGAGTTGGTTCAGAAGGCGACTACTAAAATAGTTAGTGGTCTTTGTCATAAGGCATATGGGGATAAAACTTAAAGATCTCAATTTTTGTACTTTGGAGGAAAAGTGGGAGAAGGGAGATATGATAGAGACATTTAAATACCTATATAGCATAAATGTATATGAGGCAAGTATCTTATTTGAAAGGAAGCTCCAGAATGAGAGGGCATAGGATGAAGTTAAGAGATGATAGGCTCAGGAGTAATCTAAGTAAATACTTTTTTACAAAAAGGGTGGTAGATACATGGAATAGTCTCCCGGAAGAGGTGGTAGAGACAAAGACTGTTTGAATTCATGAAAGTGTGGGACAGGCACATGGGATCTCAGGGAGAGGAGGAGACAGTGGATGCTATGGATGGGCACTGGATGGGCCATTTAGCCTTTATCTGCCATCATGTTTCTATGTTTCTAAGTCAGTGCATAGAAAATTTATCTCATGTATATTAATTGTGGGATATCATGAAAATCTGACTGGCTTTGATGTGCCCCAAGGACTGGATTGATAACATCTGCTCTAACACCCCTTCAAAAACTGTCCTTCCAAAGGAGAAGCTAAGAATACCACTAGATAACAGGGGGGAACCTGTCAAAGCCAGAATCAAACATTAAAAGGGCTTGTTCTGTTAAGACAAGAAATACAATTCTGTGTTTCATTTATCTTACTTTTATTTGTTATCCTTACATATGGTGTGGTGGCACACTGATTAGTCAATGCTACTTGTGAGGGATTTGATTTTAGAATAAGATGCTGCACATAGACAATTTGATCTTAGTAGCGCCTTTGACTTGGTGGACCATGAGATTCTATTGGGTTGTTTGGATGCTATGGGAATTTCTGGAAAAGTTCAAGACTGGTTTTCGGGTTTCTTGGAAAAAAGATTGTATCAAGTCTTTAGCAATGGTCAGTACTCCAATTCTTGGAGTAACCCTTGTGGGGTACCTCAAGGTTCACCATTATCACCCACATTGTTCAACATCTATGTTGCTTCCTTGGCCAATCTTTTACAAAGTTTAAATGTAATCTTTCACATTTATGCTGACATCACAATACTGATACCAGTCATTTCTTTTACCACTGAAATAAAAAATCAGATTACTTTTCTCCTAAATCAGATTGAACAATGGACCATTGAATTTAAATTGAAATTAAACACTGAAAAAAACAGATTCTTCTTGGCTAGTCCCAACGATAAAACTCTTTATTTCAGAGGACAAGAATATCCAATAGCCTCGTCTCTAAAAATTTTAGGAGTCATACTTGACTGTCATTTAACCCTGGGTGAGCATATGCTTGTAAAGAAATGTTTCTTTGCATTATGGAAGTTGCGAACCATTAAAAAATACTTTAACCCTACTTCCTTCCGATTACTAATTCAAGCATTAATCTTATCTATTCTTGACTATTGCAATATAATCTATTTGGGAGCTTGTAAAACTGTCTTGGGAAGATTAAGGCTAATCCAAAATACAGCAGTCCGTTTAATTTTCGGATTAAAAAAACAGGAACATGTCAGCCCTTACTACCGTCAGCTGCACTGGTTGCCAATGGAAGCAAGAGTACTTTTTAAATTTGCTTGCATTTGCTATAAGATGTTATTTGGATTAGCTCCGCTATATCACTTCTCTCATTTTGAATGGTACTGTTCAACTATGTTTATTCACTTTTCCTAATCCCAAAAATTGCCGTTATAAAAAATATTTTGATCGATTCTTGGCTTATCAAGCAGGTAAAGTTCAAGTATGATTAGATGATCTGATTCAACAATCTGCATCTTTAGAAAATTGGTTTGTTTAAAAAAATTGTTATATGATTGATGACTATGTCATAGTTTCTTATTGTATTTTTCACTACTGAAATATTAGTACTGCTTTTCTGTGTGCTTTGTATCATCACTGGAATGTCCAATCTTTTTTATTTTGTGAACCGCCTAAAACTTTTTGGGTGCTGGCGGTATAGAAAAATAAAGTTATTATTATTATTATTATTAATATGAATGTACAATTTACCTTTCCAATTTCAGATGCCCAAGAAATTGAGATCTGATTTGGCACTGCTGACGATAACCTCACTAAAGATGTAATATTCAGTGGACGCCCAGGCCTTTTTTGTTCTATTCCATTTTTGGGAGGTGGAGCATAACCCTGCATAAAAAAGCAAGGGAAAGAAGAAATGTTTAATTTTTCACTGTAATAGTTTTCTTATGTGTAAAAATAATATTCCACCAGTGACGTTCTTCTCCTCCTTTGTATGAAATGAATCTTACAGTATGACCATTCACTTTGAAATTACTAGTTGCACTTATGATCTTAATACAACATTTGTATGGAAAGATTAGGCTCTTTTTTAAACTTTTATTCATTTTACAACTTACATCAAGTGTATCAAGAAATAACATTTGAATTGGAAAAAAAAACCCATCACTTGTATTACTATTATTAGCATCAACTGACATTCATGAAAGTTAACCTCCCCTCCCATCCCTATCACATCAAAAATATTAATTTATATTATATTATACAATATACATTCTATTAATATATCAAAAAATCATCCCTCCCACCTATCCCTATCCCCTCATTTCAATTATCTTATGAAGGGAAAATATTTACTACTCATTACAAAAGTCTGTTAATGGTCCCCAAACATCTCAAAATTTACCAAAATATTCTCTCTGTGTGGCTAACGTTCTTTCCATTTTATAAATATGACATACAGAACTCCACCAAAAACTGTAATTTAATCTATTCTGATTTTTCCAATTAAATGTAATATGTTGAATGGCAATTCCAGTCAGAATAATTAGAAGTTTATTGTTTTTTGAAGAAATCTGACTTTTCGCTCTCATTGACATGCCAAATAAAATAGTATCATATGTCAAGGCTACCGGATTTTCTAACAACCTATTTATTTGGCCCCAAATTGATTTCCAAAAAGCCAAAATACATGGACAATAGAACAATAAATGATCTAAAGTCCCAGCTTCGAGATGACAATGCCAACATCTATTAGACTTAGAGCTATGTAATTTTTGTAAATGAACAGGGGTCCAGAAAGCTCTATGTAACAGAAAAAACCAAGTTTGTCTCATAGATGCAGATACTGTACATCTCATCCTCCAAGACCAAATTCGTGACCATTGAGATGTAGTAATTTTATGCTTAATCTCAATGCTCCAAATGTCCCGAATACCAGTTTTTGATTTTTTTTTTTATATTCTTTATTCATTTTATATTTACATCAAGTGTACAGAAAATAACAGATTAACTTAATACATCACTTGAAATACCACAGCATTTTCCCAAAATAAAATTTATCCCCTTTCCACCCACCATTCTAATATCTTTTAATACATACAATATAATAAAATAATTCATTCTATTCATAACCATTAATAAAAAGTCACCCCCCCTCCCAAATCTTTCATTTATGTAAAGTCAGGGAAAAATGATAACTATTCTTTACAATAAGTTATCAATGGCCCACACACATCCTTAAACTTATTAAAATATCCTTTCTGTGTTTGTCTCATCCCTTCACCCTCTCTTCCTGTTTCTTTGTTTCTTCATTGTGTTTCTCTGTGGTCTCTTTAAGAAACTTTTGCAGCTCTCTTACTTCCACCTCCAATGCGGTCAGTTTCTTTTCCAGGTCTTTTCCCAATTTTAATTCTTACATGTGGATCGGGGGGGGGGGGGGGAGTTGGATTTTTATCAATAATATATATGAATGATAAGATATTTTATTCATGTGGTATATTTTTTGTTGTATATGGAAGTGGGAGGAGGTGGGGGGTTATATCTTTTTGTTGTATGATATGGTAGATTTTCAAGTGATGTTGTATTCTAATTGTTTGATATTTACTTTTGAAGGAAATTATTACAAACAACAGACGGGGGTGGCCATGGGGGCCATTATGGCGCCTTCGATAGTGAATTGTTAATGTAAAATAACTTGTTTTATTGTTCTATACTATAATTCTTTTATTATGTAATTCGCTTAGATTTAATAGGCGAACCATCAAATTTTAATAAACTTGAAACTTGAAACTTGAAT
Organism: Geotrypetes seraphini; assembly: GCF_902459505.1. Taxonomy (NCBI): domain Eukaryota; kingdom Metazoa; phylum Chordata; class Amphibia; order Gymnophiona; family Dermophiidae; genus Geotrypetes; species Geotrypetes seraphini. The sequence continues at coordinate 92,116,637 of NC_047084.1, read as the reverse complement.
TTATTCATGTCTGATTTTGAAACAAGATGGGTTTTAGAAAACCCTTTTTCAGAGATGTATTCATTCTGGTCTAGATTTATTGATGATGTGTTCTTTATTTGGCGAGGTGACCGAGTCATCTAGAAGAGTTCTCGAATTGGCTGAATAATTGCCACCCGAACATCAAGTTTGTCATGCAATGTGAAATGAACAACATAACATTCTTGGACATTAAAATTGCACGACATCATTCTAGAACTTGGACACGCAAGCAAATGGTCGGGTAATAGCTGAGCTCCAGACCAGACAAGCTAATATTTCAAATTTACAACTCCAAAAATTTAATTTTTATTGAAAAAAAAACGATTGATAAGAAGAAAATGGCATCGGGCAAACAAAATAAAACCGATACAGGAGCCGGAGGAGCAGGAACAAGCAGTAACAAAAGATCAAAGCCAGAACCAGGGACACCATCAAAAGTACCATTGCCTTCAGAAGATCAAGATATGATGGCAGAAATAAAACAAATAAAGGATATAGTACTGGAGATCAAAAAACAACTACAAAGGACAATTGATGATGTTGCCATATTAACAAAAAGAGTTGATCTAATTGACAACAAAATGACACACTTGGAGGAAAGATCGGAAGAAGTACATGCTGAGGTTATACAAAACAAACAAGCCTGGAAAGAAATGGAAATATTAAAGAAAGATCTGGAAGACTGTGTGAATAGAGAAAAAAGAAATAATTTAAGAATTATTGGGATGCCGGAAGGAGTGGAAAAAAATGATCCCATAAATTTCTTAGAACAATTCCTCCCAAAGATACTGCCTATAAAATCCAAGATGCCTCTTGAAATAGAGAGGGCACACAGAATACCGGGACAAAAAACAACCACACAAAAAGGACCAAGAATTTTATTTTTAAATTACTAAGATATCAACATGTAGTTGAAATATGCCAGCTAGCTAAAGCAAATAAAAACCTAAGATGTCAAGATGCACGTATACATATTGTGCCAGGCTTTGCTAGAGAAACTGCTCAAAAAAGAAAACAACTCCTTGATTTAAGACCTCAACTACGAGCATTAGGAGCAAGATATGGATTACTCTACCCAGCGGTGATGAAGGTAACTTTAGGAAATAAAACACAAAATTTTACTGATTCTAAAAAACTAGCAGAATACCTTGAAACATATGAACAACCAATGACATCTTAAAAGAAACTTTGGGATTTTTTTTAAAAATAACAAGAAGACATCAAAAACTTTTCATTTGATTTATTATATTATAACTCAATTTATTAATACAAAGAACTCTAAACATTAAAAAATTGTATACACCGTTTAGAATGCTGGAACTTTAAAATACTTTAAAAAAAAAAACCAAAAAAAATAAACGATAAATCCAAACACGAGAATCGAACAAACTTGAAACGAATGCAAACACGTCAGTAGCAGAATTATGTGAAGGGGAAAAAAAAAAGCATTGACCTACCTAGAAAATTCTATATATATGCAGGCTGGAGGGAAGAGGGGAACGGCCTTTTTGAGAGATATCCTTTGGCGCCATTGCTCTTGAACTCTCGGAGAAGAAATATGAAGAAATAAAACACTAGAAGTACTGTATTTGCTGAATCGCTGAGTCAAAAATGAGATCTGCGCGTTAACAGGAAGTCACTCTCACTAATAAGGAATGCACCGGAAATGAAGAAGAATGCTTACGTTTTATGTCTTACATATACGGAAAGTCAGAAAGGAAAAAAAAAATAGACTCAAAGGGAAACTAAAAATATATGCTAAACAACAAATTACACCAAAGACAGAAACAAGAACCCAATACAAAGAAGAGAAACAAGAACATATCGATACAGCAGAAATCCTTCACGGATATACTACACCGAAGATGAAAAAAAAAAAAAAGGAAAACCAAACTCAGCAATGACTACACAATCTGCCTCAAAGTGGAAAAGGAAAAAATCTATGACAGAGCGCCCACTTATGCTGTGATCCCCATATCATTCCTAATAATTATTCACAATAATGCAGATGGAAATAGAAGAGACTGTGCATTTCTTTCTTATCTTTCGCTTATATTCCTTATAGTCTTCTGTATCTTTCTCCCATCTGTTTATTCTCATCCTTCTCATACTTTATACATATAATTTAAAAAAAAATAAATAAATATTGCATTTATTAGGTATATACTTACCAATGGCATTTATTATATACTTAAACTGAATTTATTTAATTTACTTAATATTGACTAATGGATACTTTAACTAACCTGGCAATTGATATTAACAAAAATATATATTTTGCAATTTTAGAGATCCAGAATATTAATGAGGAAGAAAATATAATAAACACTTTCCAGGCTTTCAGGCTTCTAATAATACCTTTAAGATCTTATGAACTGAACTTTTAGCCATGCTTGATTGAACTATATGAAACTCTGTTTAAATTCTATAGTTCAAATTCATTTCTTTGCTACATTCTGTTTCTGTGAAATTTCTTGTAAAATAAAGAAATGAAATGATAAAAAAAAATAATAAAATATGTATATATATATGTGTATATATATATAGATTTCTGAAAATGAATAAAAGAGAAAACAACTATATAAAAAGTATAACATATATTAATACAAGGATATATTATACTATGTTATTAGCATGGAGTAATAAGTATAAAATTATAATTTGTTTTTTTAGCTTGTAATGGAGTAATGTCAGACCTGATCTATTTTGTGTTTCCAAGTGATCGTATATAAATGGGGTGGGGAGGGAGGGAAAGGGAGGGTAATAAATTTTAAGGGTAGGGGTAAAATAGGTAATTCCTCAAACTATCTTATATATGGGAAAAGGAAGTTCATAAAAAACACTGAAGATAGAATTGTTATAATACAAATTACATTAAAATTAAATGGATCTTAAATTAATCTCTTTAAACGTTAATGGTCTCAATCACCCGATTAAAAGAAAAAAAGCATTATTATTTTTGAAAAGGCAAAACGCTGATATATGCTGCATACAAGAGACCCATTTGTCGAATAATGAATCCATAAAGCTAAAAGGTGATTGGGTCAAACAATGTTTCTATTCTGCAGCAATAGGAAAAAAAGCTGGTGTTGCAATATTAATAAATAAAAAATGTTCCGCTTCATTTAAGTTTAAGGCAGCTGATCCTCTAGGAAGATGGATATACATAGAAATGGACATGGGAAATACTACCATGACGCTCTTCAATATATATGCCCCTAATTCAAATCAAAATGAATTTTTTAAAACTCTGCTACAGTTGATTCTTCCACTGGCTACTTCAAATTTAATAGTGGCAGGGGATTTCAATGCTGTGATGGATCCATTGATAGATAAAAGCCCGAGAAGATTTATAAAATCATTAGGCCTTGATAATTTAGTGCAATCTTGTGATTTAAAAGATATTTGGCGTATTCTTCATTTTGATAGTCGGGAATTTTCGTTTTGTTCACAAGTCCATAACTCTTTTTCTAGAATAGATTATATTTTTGTTTCTAATCAATTAGTACATCAAGTCACACAGGCTGTCATTGATCCAATTATATTATCTGATCATGGTGGAGTGTGGATTGAGATTAAAATAATAGATCAAAATAGAAATAGACCTATATGGAAATTAAATAATACATTGCTTACAGATAATGATTTTTGTACAAATCTTATAAATAAAATTGAAGATTATTTTCAAATTAATGATACAGAAGAAATTTCCATAGAGACTTTATGGGATACTTTTAAAGCATACATTAGAGGACAAATTATTTCTTATTCAGCAATGCAAATAAAAAAGGAAAAAAAACAATTTACAGAATTAGAAAAACTAATAAAGTCTCTAGAATCAAAATTAATTGAAAAATGGGATTATTTGACACAACAAGAATTGTTAAAAGCTAAAGGAAAATATAATGAAATTTCTTCAAAAATCATTAGAAAAGATTTATTTGTACAACAAGCTCTGTATTACGGAAATTCGAATAAAGCAAGAAGAATGCTAGCAAATTATCTCAAAGCAAAAAAGAAAAAAACAAAGATAATCGCGATTCAAAATGAAAATAAAGAAATATTATCTCAAACTGATCCCATAATAAAACAATTTTTAAAATTCTATAAAGATTTGTATTCTTCCAATCCTTATTCAGAAAAGGAAAAAGATGATATAGAATTTTTGAAGTTAATAAATGGACCAAAGATTCCTGAACATATAAAACGAAGTTTAGAAGAACCAATATCCTTAAAAGAGTTAGATACAGCATTGAAGTCCCTTAGAGTTGGATCTGCTCCAGGTGGAGATGGTTATACAGTAGAATTCTATAAATCATTTCAAAACATCATAATGCCCTATTTATTAAAATTATATCAGAAACAACTAAATAAAGGTTGCATTACAGGTACTATGGCTGAATCAATAACTATAGTTTTACCTAAGCCAAATAAAGATCCTACTTTGGTATCAAACTATAGACCTATTTCTTTAATAAATGTGGATGGAAAAATTTTAACCAAGGCAATAGCATTAAGATTGGCTACAGCTCTCCCTTTCATTATTGATATGCATCAAACAGGTTTTGTTGCTCAAAGACATTCATCTCATAATACTAGACTAGCACATCACATGCTATATTTGACAAAATCCATTAATGACCCAGCATTCTCTATTTCATTAGATGCTGAAAAAGCTTTTGATAGAGTGGAATGGTCCTTCATGTTTCAGGCAATGGAATGGTTTGGTATAGGATCCGGTTTTATACAAATAATAAAAGCATTGTATAATTCCCCTGTTGCTAGATTATATATTAATAATAATTTTTCAGAAAAATTCATTCTACAAAGAAGAGTTAGACAAGGATGCCCACTATTTCCTCTGCTTTTTGATATCGTTTTAGAACCCTTGTTATTAGCTATAGAACAGGTAAAGGAGATACAGGGTATTCCGCATTCAGATAGAGAATATAAATTATCAGCATCACTAGAGCAATGATATATTACTTTATTTGAGAAATCCGGAAACAACCATTCCAAATTTACTTGAACTGATTGAAAGATTTGGAAAATTTTCAGGATATAAAATAAACTGGAATAAATCAGAAGTACTTCCACTCAACGTACATTGCACAAAAAGTTTATTTGACTCATTTTCTTTCATTTGGAAAGAGGAAGGTTTAAAATACTTAGGAATTTGGATTACAAAAACTATAGATGAAACTATGAAAATCAATGAAAAAAATTTATTACAAAAAGTGTCAGAAATGTGTGAACAATGGAATCCTTTATGCATGTCTTGGTGGGGGAGAGTGCAAACTGTAAAAATGATGATACTACCAATAGTTTGTTATCAAATGGTATCATACCAATTTTTTTCCAGGGGTCTTTTTACAAAAAATTAGATAAAATATTAACAAAATTTATTTGGCTTGGAAAAACCCCCAGAATTGCTCTAGTATCTTTACAAAGACCAATTGAAGAGGGAGGGGTAAATTTTCCAAATTTCTATAGGTACCATCAAGCCTATATTATGCGCCATGGTATGTATTGGATCCTCCCAGAGCCCATTGAACATATACCAGATTGGTTCTGGTTAGAATGGAGACTAATGTTTCCTTTACGTTTGAGTCATGTTATCAGTATTCAAATGCCAAGGTTATATAAAGATCATAAAATATTAGTTGATATTTGGAAAACTATAAGATATATAAGTAATCTAACTCCTATTCCAATAACTAAATCAACGACTCAAACAATATGGCTTAACCCAAAGATCAAAGTTGGCGGTTTTAAAATTATCTGGAAACATTGGATGATGGCTGGAATTTGTATTTTAGAAGATGTAATAAATAAAGGTAAACTGCTTGAGTTTTCACAATTGCAAAATAAATTCGGTTTAAATAAATCACAATATTTCAGATGGATGCAATTGAAGCAGGCCATTCAGACAGGGTTCTCTGAATGGAAAAATCTTAATAACTATCATAGTATGGAATTCTTATGTTTTCAGATAGATTCCATGGGTCACCAGGCCGCAATGTGGTATAAATTGATATCTAGATTCGTACACAAAAAGAAAAATGGTCTTAGAGATATTTGGAGCATTGAGATTAAGCATCAGATTAATGTATCTCAATGGCCACGACTTTGGTCTTGGAGATTAAGATGTACATTATCAGCATCTATGAGACAAACTTGGTTTTTTATTTTACATAGAGCTTTATGGACCCCTACACGTTTACATAGAATCGATAGCTCTAAGTCTAATAAATGCTGGCATTGTCATCTTGAAGCAGGGACATTAGATCATCTTTTATTCTATTGTCCATTCATATTAACATTTTGGAAATCAATTTGGCCCCAAATCAATAGGATGTTAGAAAATCCAGTAGCCTTGACATATGATACAATTCTATTTGGTACTGCAATGAGAGCTCGAAGTCAAATTTCATCAAATAACAACAAACTTCTATTTATAATGACTGGAATAGCAATACAACAAATTACACATAATTGGAAAAATTGTGATAGATTGAACTATAATTTTTGGTGGAACTCAGTTTGCCATATATATAACATGGAACGTACATTTGCAACACAAAAAGGATATATGGATAAATTCAAGAAGATTTGGGGACCATTAACAGATTATTGCAATAATTGAATTTCATTTTCCCATAATAAGAACATAGTTAAAGAAGGAAGGGTGGGAGGGGATATGGGGGGGGGGATTTATTCTCTTTACAATAAATTATAAATTAAAAAATAAATGGTATATTTACATGAAAACAACATAATAAAGGGAGAGGGAAAAGGTTTATAATGAAATAATAATTATTAAAATTATTACAATATATATGATATATAACTTTAAAAGAAAAATAGTTACAATTATATGATATATAAAATCATAAGAAAAATAAGAAAAGATATGTTATATATAGAATACATTATAGAAATATCAAGTGTATTATTAAGACAATTGTATGAAAATTTATGACACTTGTTGTTAAATGAAAAAATCAATAAAAAACTTAAAACAAAAAAAAATTGCACGACATGTTAAGGAATTAATTCACAACGGTACATAGAAAAGAAACTGACAGAAATACGTTTCTGCATTATGAAAGCTTCCATCCATAACATTTGAAGAACAATTTATCGATTTCACAATTTTTGAGATATAGAAGACTGTGTAGTACGATGGCAGAATACAAACCCCAATCTAAGATCTTGAAAATAAAATTGAAACAACGAGGATATCCTCAGCACGTCATTCATAAAGCATATAAGAAGAGAGCATTATATGTGAATAGGGATTTAATGTTCATGGAGAAAGGGTCACCTAGCAGAGAGAACACTTTGACATGTATAATCAAATTCGATCAAAGATCGCATCAATTAGGCAGGATCTTGCATAAACATTGGCCTCTAGTACCGTATTTTCACGGATATAACGCGCGCGTTATACGCGTTTTTACCTACCGCGCATACCCCTCGCGCGTTATATGCCTGAGCGCGGTATACAAAAGTTTTTAAACATAGTTCCCACCCCGCCCGACGCCCGATTCACCCCCCCAGCAGGACCGCTCGCACCCCCACCCCGAACGACCGCTCGCACGCGCTCCCACCCGCACCCGCATCCACGATCGGAGCAAGAGGGAGCCCAAGCCCTCTTGCCCGGCCGACTCCCCGACGTCCGATACATCCCCCCCCCCGGCAGGACCACTCGCACCCCCACCCCGAAGGACCGCCGACTTCCCGACAATATCGGGCCAGAAGGGAGCCCAAACCCTCCTGGCCACGGCGACCCCCTAACCCCCCCCCGCACTACATTACGGGCAGGAGGGATCCCAGGCCCTCCTGCCCTCGACGCAAACCCCCCCCCCCCCCAACGACCGCCCCCCCCAAGAACCTCCGACCGCCCCCCCAGCCGACCCGCGACCCCCCTGGCCGACCCCCACGACCCCCCCACCCCCCTTCCCCGTACCTTTGGTAGTTGGCCGGACAGACGGGAGCCAAACCCCCCTGTCCGGCAGGCAGCCAACGAAGGAATGAGGCCGGATTGGCCCATCCGTCCTAAAGCTCCGCCTACTGGTGGGGCCTAAGGCGCGTGGGCCAATCAGAATAGGCCCTGGAGCCTTAGGTCCCACCTGGGGGCGCGGCCTGAGGCACATGGGCCCAACCCGACCATGTGCCTCAGGCCGCGCCCCCAGGTGGGACCTAAGGCTCCAGGGCCTATTCTGATTGGCCCACGCGCCTTAAGCCCCACCAGTAGGCGGAGCTTTAGGACGGATGGGCCAATCTGGCCTCATTCCTTCGTTGGCTGCCTGCCGGACAGGCGGGTTTGGCTCCCGTCTGTCCGGCCAACTACCAAAGGTACGGGGAAGGGGGGTGGGGGGGTCGTGGGGGTCGCGGGTCGGCTGGGGGGGGCGGTCGGAGGTTCTTGGGGGGGGCGGTCGTTGGGGGGGGGGGGGGGTTTGCGTCGAGGGCAGGAGGGCCTGGGATCCCTCCTGCCCGTAATGTAGTGCGGGGGGGGGTTAGGGGGTCGCCGTGGCCAGGAGGGTTTGGGCTCCCTCCTGGCCCGATATTGTTGGGGAGTCGGCGGTCCTTCGGGGTGGGGGTGCGAGTGGTCCTGCCGGGGGGGGGGGGATGTATCGGACGTCGGGGGGGGGCATCAGGCTTTCAGGATGGGGACAGACCTTCAAGGGGGGACAGGACTTCAAGGGGGGACAGTGCACGGAAAGTCAGGGGGGGTGAACGGAGAGTCGGGACAGCACACGGAAAGTCAGGGCAGGGCACGGAAGTCAGGGGGGGTGAACGGAGAGTCGGGACAGCGCACGGAAAGTCAGGGCAGTGCACGGAAGTCAGGGGGGGTGAACGGAGAGTCGGGACAGCGCACGGAAAGTCAGGGCGGGCGAAAGGAGCGTCGGGCATCATGCGCGGTATACCCGTGAGCGCGGTATACAAAAGTTTTTGTACATATCATCGTGATTTCTGCGCGCTATACCCGTATGCGCGTTTTACACGGGTGCGCGTTATATCCGCGAAAATACGGTACAAAAGTTGCCACCATTCAAGGATTATACTTTAAGGCTAGCTTACAAAAGGGGAGCTAATTTGAAGGAAGAATTACCGTATTTTCACGCATGTAACGCGTGCGTTATACACGGTTTTTACAAACCGTGCATAACCTTGCGCATTATACGCGTGAGCGCGTTTTACAAATTTTTTTTTACATAGTTCCCCCCCTGACGTCCGATTCACCCCCCCGGATGACCGCTTGCACCCCCACCCCGAAGGACCGCTCGTACGCACCCGCATCCCCACCCCGAAGGACCGCTCGTACGCACCCGCATCCCCACCCCGAAAGACTGCTCGCACGCACTCCCACCCGCAACCCCACCCTGAAGGACCGCTCGCACCCCCAAAGCCTCCCAACCTCCCCCCCCCCCGCTCATCATGTAGAAGCTCCTACCGGTGTCCTGCTGCTTCCTCTTGGCGGTCCCGGCCCTTCTGTGAGCCCTGCGTCTGCACTGCTTCGTCTTCCGGTGGTCCCGCCCTTTCTCTGACGTCAGAGAAAGGGCGGGACCGCTGGAAGACGAAGCAGCGCAGACGCAGGGCTCACAGAAGGGCCGGGACTGCCAAGAGGAAGCAGCAGGACACCGGTAGGAGCTTCTACATGATGAGCGGGGGGGGTCGGGAGGCTTTAGGGGTGCGAGCGGTCCTTCAGGATGGGGGTGCGGGTGCGTGCAAGCGGTCTTCGGGGTGGGGGTGCGGGTGCGTGCGAGCGGTCCTTCGGGGTGGGGATGAGAGCGGTCCTGCGGGGGGTGAATCGGACGTCGGGGGGGGGCATCAGGCTTTCAGGGTGGGGACAGGACATCAAGGGGGAGAGGAGAGTCGGGGCGGGCAAAAGGAGAGTCGGGCGGCGACGGGAGAGTCGGGGCAGCATGTGCGGTATACGGGTGTGCGCGGTATATAAAATTTTTTTTTACATATATGTCGGTTTCCCAAGCGCTATACCCGTGTGCGCGTTTTACACGGGTGCGTGTTATCTACGTGAAAATACGGTAAGCCCCGCTGTACTGAGCATAGAGAGCAGTTAGAACGCATTTTGGGCACACTACCTATGGCAGTTTTATGAACTATGCAATTATGAAAAGGTATATATTTAAACATCAAACAACCTGTGCTACTGAATTTGTAGTATACTGCATTATGTGCACATGTTCTAAAGATTATGTAGGTCAAACCAGCAGACAATTGAGGATCCGGCTGAACGAGCACAGAAGTGCAATTAACAGGCAGGTCGTACAAGCCCCGATGGTACAACACTGTCTGGATCATAATCACAGTTTTTTTCAGCTTCAGTGTTATGTCATAGATCATGTGGAGCATGACAAACGGGGAGGGAACAGACAGTTGTTCCTACAACAGAAGGATCAGCGATGGATTTATGAGCTCGATTCTGTAACACCTAAAGGTTTAAATATAAGTATAGACTGGTATTATTTCTTCTAATCCTGTGGTTTGGTAAATATACAGTTTCAGAGAATGAGATTAAATGCTCCGCACTTCTGTGATAACCTACCTGGTAGTGCCCTGGCCAATCACCGAAGAGCAGGCAACGTCCCTCACGTGAGTGACATGGAGTTAATTGATTAGCGAAGCTCCTGTTATAATGAAGTTGGAGACACCACTACAGTGACAGGACACTGGTAAGAACAGAAAGGCAAGCATCGCATTGAGTATTCCAGCAGGGTACATCTAACACTGCTTGAAATTGTACAAAGGGACATATAAAACGATCGTTTTGTGTTTATTTTCACAGACAAAAGTGAAGAGGTGACTTTTGAGAAAGCCCTGAAGAAACGGCTATTGCCGTGAAACGTTGGCTAACACATTGTTTCATCTTCACAGTTTATAAGGCAGCCTTTGATTCTAGTCCCGCATAAATAGAGTAGTGGTAATAGCACACCCCTGGAAGTTTTTTGCCGATAATGTAGGTGGAGGAGGTTTGAGCAGCGTACGCCTTTCAGCACTATAGAAATGATAAATAGTAGTAGTGTGGGGTGGATGTTAGGAATTTTCGGGATGTACCCTGATGTATCTCGTCCAACCCAGAGAAGAAGAAAACAATTTCTAGTATTAAGACCTCAGGCTGTACAACTAAGGGCAACCTTTGTTCTAAGATATCCCTGTAAGTGTGTCATGATATTTGGAGGGAATAGATATTTATTCTATGAACCACAACAGTTATCTAAGTTTATTTCTGATAGAGAGTCATCATGAGCCTCTGTGTTCTCAAGTTAGCTCTAAGAAAATTGTTCAAGAGCGGTCAGATCGCCTCTTAATTTGCCTTATATTTATTTTCCTGATTACCTTATTTCAGCTTTTTTCTCTTTAACTTCGTCTCCGATATAGTGGACTAATAATGCTTTGTATAGGTCTATACCTTTTCAAAATTGTTTGGAAGTTTGATTTAATTTCAATATACATTGTATGTTTGCTTATTGACTTGTAATTACTGTCAATTAAAAAAATCAATAAATAAATAACTATAAAAAAAAAAAAGAAGAAATTTTCAGGAAAGGAAATGTTAGGAATTTTCAGGAAAGGACTGGATAACAAAGATGGAAACATTATAATGCCCTTGTATCACTCTATGGTACGGCTGCATCTCAAATACCATGTGCAATTCTGGTTGCTGTATCTCAAAAAGGATGTAGCGGAATTAGAGAAGGTACAAGAGAAGGGCAATGAAAATGATAAAAGGGATTTGAAATCTTCCCTATGAGGAGAGGCTAAAGCGGTTAGGGCTCTTCAGCTTGGAGAAGAGATGGCTCAAGGGTAATATGATAGAGGTCTATACTGAGCAGCATGGAAAGGGTAGATGTGAAACACTTGTTTACTCTTTCCAAAAATACTAGGACCAGGGGGCATGCAATAAAGCTACTAAGTAGATTTAAAACAGATCAGAGAAAATATTTATTCTCACAATGTGTAATTAAACTCTGGAATTTGTCACCGGAAAATGTGGTGAAATCAGTTAGCTTAGATTTTTTAAAGGTTTGGATAAATTCCTGAAAGTAGGCCATTACATAGATGACTTGGGGAAATCCACTGCTTACTCCCAAGTTAAGCAGCACAAAATCTGTTTTACTACTTGGGATCTAGCTAGGTACTTGGGACCTGGGTTGGCAACTGTTGGAAACAGGATGCTGGCCTTGAAGAACTTCCAGCTTTAACTCTTGCAGTGAGGTGGAATTAATGTTCAAAAGTGCTAAGGTTTTGAACAACCAGCATACGTTGTGGTCTTTCCCTGATCCAGTGTTGCAACCACTTCTTGACCGCTGTCCTCTTGCACGAAACAGACTCTGATCTAATCTAATCTTCCATTTGTGAATTGCACAAACCAATACAAGCTCAAAGCGACAGATCAGAGAGGAAGTGGGAAAGTAGTAGGGGACGGGGGCATGGAGAAGCAAGAGGAAGGACCTAGAAGTAGGGGGTGCTAAACAGAAGCTGAAACAGTTAATTGTCAAAGAGGTGGGTCTTCAGGTTTTTTCTGAATGTGGTGTAGTTTGTCTTTTTCCCCAATTGCTTCTGGTAGGTCATTCCAGGTTTTTACACCAAGATAAGTTAGCATAGAATGGAAAATTCGCTTGTAGTGGAGGTATTCTGCTAGGAAGATTCCATTCTAGGATAAAAGTAGTAGGACTTGATATCCTCCCCGTCTGTGACAGCCTGAACCTCCTGGTCCAAGTCTGCACCCTCATCTGGTTGGGAAGCCTATCGAAGGGAGAACCTCTTGGCAGCTCAAATATACATTTCACATCAGGCTTACAAAATCCAATGTGAAGCCTGGTACTTGGGGGTCGGTCACTGACCCCAGCAGGGACCCCCTGATGGTCCTCCTGTGCTCCATGGACTCAATGCAACTGCACTTGGTCAATACAGATTTGAAGGGTCCTGGAAACGGTCTCTTCCCCTGGAGATGTGCCTCCTGCAGAACCCCAGCCCTGGAGGACTCGGAGGAGGCTGAGCCTAAGGCTCCTGCTCCTGTCCCATGAACTCTGTCAAATGTGGGGTACGGACGATCCTCAACCAGCCATCCAGCACGAACCTGGCATAATATAGGGGTAAAAAGGTCTGGAGTCCATCCCAGTCAATTTTGAGCAAAATCAAGGGGTTTTGAGGCAGATGGAAGAAAACAAACAAACAAACAAAAAAAAAGTTTAAAATCTAAGCTGGCCGCTGCCAGAAAAATCATGCCAAAAAACAGCCCATTGATACTTCTCTAAAAAATCTCAGGGAAAGGAGTTTTAAAGGTGGAGGACCTATACTCTGGGGTCAAAACCCCTCAAATTCAACTCTTAAAGACCCCCCCTCCCTGATTTTCCCCATAAACTTCAATAGCCTTACTCACTGTGTCATGTGGTGCCTGCCTGCTTCAGCATAGCATTTCAACTAGAATCAAAGGGAGAATAAATCTGCCTCACAGATTCATTAGACAAACCTGGTCTTCTGTCTGCCAGTTGGACCAAGGTCGGACTGAACCTCAACTCCCAGAAAACCATGCCGCAAAAGGGGTGGGGAGGACCATGCAGCCAGCCCACTGTTACTTCCGGATGAGCCAGGAAAGAGCCCACACAGCCTGCGCTCAAGCTCCTGACTAGAGAATGACATGGGGACAAATTTTTCCCCATCCTCGCAGGAACTCAATTTCCCTGTCCCATTCCTGTAAGCTCAGCCTTAACCACTTAAGCCTCGGACACTTATGATTTTAAAGTGTTTGAGGCTTGTGCAGATGAGGGCAGAGCCTGCAGGAATGGGGCAGGAAAAGAACTTGTCAGGACGGGACAGAAAAATGAGTTCCCGCTGGGACAGGGGAAAAAAAAAATTGTCCCTTTGCCATTCTCTACTCCTGACTGAATTAGGAATGCAAGCAGCTACGCAGGGGATGGCCCCTGCGCTCTTAAAAAAAAAAATACCAGTAGGCTGGCTAGTTAGGTGTCACCGAGGGACTGATCCAGCTAGTAGCAGACCTCTGCTGTGCAAGTCTGCATCTTCTCCCAGGCAGAGGTCCCACCAAGTGGGAGCCTCTTGGCACCAAGCCTCCAAAGATCACTGATCAAAAATACACAAAAATAATAAAAGCAGAGCAGATCAAAAACACTTTTGAGCAACTTGCTTGCAGCAAAACTGAGGGGGCATGAGCAACTCCCTGGGAAGGAGGTGCAATTAGAAAACATGATTGACAGTTTTCTGCAAGCAACTTGCTGGTTCATATACAAGACCCTAGCTTTCTGGACTACTAGACACACTGTACTAGAAATACTGTTCACATAGAGGAAATGACACAGTAGTTATAGATCCAATTTCAAGCTTGCTTTAGCCACTGATGCTCACTGTGACTAAGTCCCTTCATTTCCAACTGCCTCAGAGATTGAAGCTCTCTAGAACAGAGACTTTCTTCATGTGTTTGTTGTAGAGTACCTAGTTTTAGGAAACCATGCAAATTCCAAAATAAAATTTAAAAAAAAACATGTTAATAACTTACTGGCAAAGGAAACAGCTTCCCATTTACTTTTATACACAGACTGTTGGGATAGTTATCTTCTTGAGGACAGCTAGTCTCTGCTAGACACAACCTATTTCCAAAGAGAAGTTTCATACTTAAGAATTATGTCACATTTTTTATAAAATCAATTAATGAACTGCACTATCAAGTTATTATAGAAACTTTTATGAGAGAAGAATTCAACATATATGAAAAAGAGATGATATCCTATACACCAAGGATCATGGTGGTACCTCTGAGGGTCTGTTAGTATTGAAAATATTAATACCTGATGAGAAGTGTGAGAATAAGGGAGATGGTATAGAGGATATCATCTCTTTTTCATATACATTTTTTATAAAAACCAGTCTTTGGATTAAAATCATTTAGTGAGAAAATTTCATGGAAAAATTAAAAACCACCTTAATTGTACTTGAACTGTGTAATCTCTTCTGCCTCCAGGCAAAAAATCCCTGTAGGAAAAACAGCGAGATCATCTTCAGTGATTCAGGTTAAAAATTCAAAAGCTTTAATCATCAACCAGTTAAAGGAATATAAATACAGGGCTAGGTATTGATAGTTTACTCATATTTTATTATATTAATTATGCACCAATTTGTCACTGCTGCAAAAATGTCTGCCCAAAAGGGATCATGTTGATCATCATAATACTGAAATGTATCCTAAAGGCTGCCACACAGAAATAATGAAATAGACATTTTTAACAGTATATATAGTACAGTTCAAGACTTTTCAAGAAAAATTCTGTTAGAGTAGGGTGGTAGGGAGGAGAGAAAGAAGTCAGCTCTGAATGATTTGAAGTGTGGAATGCCTCATAGTTCATTTTGTCAATTAACATCTCTATTCCTTTGAAGCAGACTGCATCATAGCTTGGTCAGAAGTAAATCAGCCTGCATTCAGCCACTAACTCTACTCCCACCTATCTCAGGAATACCTGCTTTGAAAAAAAAAAAAAAAAAAGGAACTCTCTCTCTCACTACCCACCTAGGACACCTTTAGAGATAGTTTCCACAGCTACTTTATGCTCACAGACCCGAGGCCTATGACCAACCACCCTGCCCTCACCCCACCCATCCTTAGGCTCACATTACACTTATACATTCACAATTAACTGTAATCTCATAGGCACGGAAACCCAAGACTCCAAAAAAATATTCCAAATCCTGAAAGAATTAACAGACACCAAACCATACACAACCACCACGAACACACCTCCACCATCACCCACCCTCTTAGCAGAACACTTCAAGAACAAAATTACCAACACCAGAGCCACTCTCATCCTTAACCCATCCCATCAAAACCCAATCACAATCCACCCTTCAGGAAAAGAGGCATCTGCAGCAGACAGAATTTGGACTCAATTCCCCAACATACAATGGTCAGAATTCAACAAATTCTACAAAAAATACAGCCATGCCTCCTGTGACCTCAACCATTGCCCCTCATATCTCCTTACCACCTCGAGTGTAAAATTCCGCACCATAATTCTACAATGGATTCAATTCACGCTCACAGAAGGCACATTCCCTGCTGACCTCAGCGAAATCGTCATCACCCCAATCCAAAAAGACCCAAAAGCACCACAAAACCACCCAGCTAACTTTAGACCTATAGCCTCAATTCCGCTATATGTCAAAATTATAGAAGGCCTAGTAGCCAAACTCCTCACCAACTACATAGATGACCACAACCTACTCCACCCCATGCAATCAGGCTTCAGAACAAATTTCAGTACAGAGACACTACTAGGCTCCCTTATGGATACCGTCAGACAACACCTTAGTACAGGGAAAAAAATGCTTCTCATACAACTGGACCTAACTGCGGCATTCGACCTAGTGGATCACAACATCCTTCTACAGATCTTAGACGCAATAGGCATCTCAGATAAAGTATACTCTTGGTTTGAAGGATTCCTAAAACTCAGAACCTACAGTGTAAAATCAAACAAAGAAAAGTCAGAATCCTGGTCAAACCCCTGCGGCGTACCACAAGGATCTCCACTATCCCCCACCCTCTTCAATCTCTACACTGCTTCTCTAGGAACGCATCTGGACAATCTGGGCATAACCACTTATAGTTATGCGGATGACATCACCATCCTCATCCCATACGATCATTCTAAACCTACCATGACAGACAAACTTCACCAAACACTTGAAACAGTCACAACCTGGATGAAAAATCACAAACTTAAACTCAACCAAGACAAAACAAAATTCATCCTTCTCGAAAATGACAAGATCCAAACCACAACCAACTTAGACATAAACGCAATCAAATATCCCATCCAAACCACCATAAAACTACTTGGCATGACCATAGACAGATGCTGCACCATGCAACCGCAAATAAATAAAACAATTCAGAGATCATTCGCAGTCATGAGAAATCTGAGACAAATCCGAAAATTCTTTGAAAGAACACAATTCCAACTTATAGTACAATCCCTAATACTAGGTATATTGGACTACTGCAACATCCTCTTCCTTCCTTGCCCTGCAACTACGATCAAACAACTCCAAACAATCCAAAATACAGCATTGAGACTCATCTACTCTTTGAAAAAACATGACCACATCACTGAAGCCTTCATCAACTCACACTGGCTCCCAATCCAAGAAAGAATCCAATTCAAATTCTACTGCATATTATTTAAAACCCTACACGGAGACAGCCCATCATACTTGAACAATCGCCTCATCCAAGCACCCACTACAAGACACAGAAAAACGCACTCCCCATTCATACCCCCCCCAATCAAGGAAGTAAAAAGAACAAAACTACACGACGGCCTCCTAGCCACCCAAGCCGCAAGGCTGGACAACAAGATCTCCAACCTCTTGATGACCACCCCAGACTATAGGACGTTCAGAAAAGAATTAAAAACCACACTTTTCAAGAAATTCCTGAAGCAGCAATAACATCACGACCGTTTAATAACTCTAAAACTGACATTTGACCTATCCATTACTGCACGAATAATAACAAAAGAACTTCCACTATGACCACCTATTAACTCTTTCACAAACCACCTCACCCTCAACAACCCGCTAAATGTTTATAAGATCTACAACTTACCTCTCTTGCTAATCATTGTAACTCTGTTTTTTTTAAATTAACCTTTTGTAATCCGCCTTGAACCGCAAGGTAATGGCGGAATAGAAATCCCTAATGTAATGTAATGTAATGTAATGTAATTAAGCTTCCACTACCAATCCTTACCAAACTACTTCCTCACCACCCTAACCTCTGCACACACCTGAAATAACGACCTACAACAAAGACTCTGATAATACCCTAAAACTAATACAGCAGTACTCCAGTGATTCCATTTATTCACTCTCTCCAACCCGTCTACCATTGACATAAATAACACTAACTCAAACCTGACCTTACCCAAATACACAATTTAACTCTAAAGTAGGCTAGAAGGGAACCATCTTTTGTACACAGTTATCAACAGTCATACCATAACAGACAGCTGGATTAGTCTTATGATTATTACAACAGAGATATGGACCAAGGATCTGTAACCCAAGCCTACAGATTTCGTCCCCCCATGACTCAAGACAAAATAATTAAAACTGGGAACTTAACTCACTTCGAATCTGTCTCCCACAATAATATCACTGAGACACAAGACACTATTCATCCTTTTGGCTCAAACCTAGACCCCTGTCTGCCACGCCTCCTACTGGCTGTGAAAGATGCCTTTGTAGACCAGTGGTTCCCAACCCTGTCCTGGAGGACCAGGCCAATCGGGTTTTCAGGCTAGCCCTAATGAATATATAAGGAGCAGATTTGCATGCCTCCCACTTCCATTCTATGCAAATCTCTCTCATGCATATTCATTAGGGCTAGCCTGAAAATCCGATTGGCCTGGTGGTCCTCCAGGACAGGGTTGGGAACCGCTGTTGTAGATCCATCCTTCCCCTCATCAACACCTTTCTACAAACAGGCAGAGTGCCACAAACCGGAAGACAGCAGTTACACTGATCTTTAAAAAACCCACATGACCCCAACTTGTCCAGCACATGGTTACTGTGGATGGGCAGACTGGATGGGCCATTTGGCCTTTATCTCCCATCATGTTTCTATGTTTCTAACTTCAGACTTGTCTCCAACCTACCCTTCCAAGATCCTGGAAAAAACAGTGCTAAACCAATTACACTTTTTCATCGACAAACAAGGAGCCCTATCCGCCTTCCATTCAGGATTCAGGAAATTCCACAGTACTGAAACCATCCATCTTAACCTCATCAACGAATGCTTGAAATTCAAGGATAAGGGTAACAATGTCCTTCTGGTGCTGCTGGATCTCAATGCAACATTTGACACTATTGACCATCCTATCATCATTGTGCAGCTCTCTGAAATTGGTATCTGAGACGCTGCATTATGATGGTTAGCCTCCTTCCTGATTAATAGATCCCAAAGTGTACTGCTCAATGATGTGCTATCGAAATCAAAACCGATCAAATACGGTGTTCTGCAGGGGGCTCTGCTACCCCCCTATTATTCAATCTCTACATTAGACCTGTCCTAGACATAGCCCGCAAATACCAAATATAGATTCACTCCTTCTCAGATGGCATCCAACTATACCTACCGCTAGGAGAAACCCGTGACACCCAGTTCACAAAACTCCTAAACTGCTTCTCAGAAATCAAAAACTGAATGTCCATCAACAAATTGCAACTGAACACCTCCAAAACAGAACTCCTTTGAATCCGCAAAGAACACTTCAACTATATCTGTCCCTCACTATGCTGGGACTCGACTACCATAACAGCAAAAGACCAAGTGCACAGCCTAGGAATACTCCTCGACTCCAACCTATCACTTTCCAACCATACCAGCTATGGAGACCTAGCACCTTACACCCACAAAAAAACACACACCAGCCAGAACCTCCAATCTCAAATTAATAAAGACTGTCCCGCATGTTCCCACTACAAACAGTCTCAGCAGCTATAGTAAACGCCAGATCCGCTCACAAAAAAGACCTCATCATAACATACACCACCACTGACAACATATTAGATATCCTCCTGATAATGGAAACATGGCTAAAAGTTAAACGGGGCCACTCTGGGTGTTCTATGCCTACCTGGTTATCAAGCACTGGCATGCTCCCACCTTGACAAAAGGGGAGGAGAAATTGCTGCAATCACCAAATCCAAACTGAATCCACGCCTCAAACTCCATGCTCTACAAGACCTTGATTGCTTCATCTTCTCAACAGGTCACGATAAAAAGACTGTATTCATACTGATGTACCGAGCCCCCACCTCCCCTATGTCTAGTCTAGACAAACTAGTACTTATGATCAGCAACATAACCATAACCCACAAACAGGCCATCACCCTAGGTGATTTCCACTTTGCAGACTATCCGAATACTACGGGCACCTCATGAGACTTCATAAAGTCACTATCAGATCTAGGATTTCTCCAACTAGTCAACTCTCCCAAGCACGCTTCTGGAAACACACTAGACCTAATCTTTATCTCAGACGGACCCCTAATTGCCTCCAAATCAGCCACACTCACTAGCAACCCAGTTCCTTGAACCAACCACCACATAATCTCTCTTGATCTACACATCAAGGCCAAATTAGCTACAGTCCGGGAAAAATCACAGCCCTGGGATCCTGTTTGCAGCCCCTCAGTTTTTCTTAATCTCTCTCTGCCCACTTAACTTCAAATGAGCACCTGTATATAACATGTAAACCACTTTGATTGTAACCACAAAATGACAATATATCAAGTCCCACCCCCTTTCCTTTTCTTATTACTGCACACTCAGGCTTTACCACTGCATGAACCATGCCTGCAATTCATTTAAACAGATTGCAGAAGCAGTGCATATCCACAGAACCTGCCCTCTTAAAGACACAGGAACTCTCAGGGTGATAGTTATTACTATACTGCTGGCATGAAAACCCCTGCCTCAATAAGGGTCCAGACTTGAAGGAGTCATATTCCTGCAGTGTGTGACATCATTAGCCCAGCATTGTATGCCTGATCCCTTAATAGAGAAATCCATCCAACTGACAAGACATTTCTTTATATTTTTTTCCTTTAATTCAACTAGGTTTTCTATCTTCTATATAAAAGATGCTATATTTAACACAAATTGGAACTTTACTATTGGAAATATATGGCTATTCTTACCTGGAGATACAAATTTCTCTGACCTGCTGAGGTGTTAATGCAAAAATAAAAAACTTTTCTTGAAATCGCTGAATAGTACTCTGTACTAGAAAAACAAATTGAGGTTTATTAGTGTATATTATGACAAATACAGTACATCTATATGTTTAAATAACTATAATCAGGCCACACATTTCAACTAGACAGCAGAGATATACCACGGTTGAAGCACACAGAACTGCAAAAATTAGAATACTTTTGATTTTGAAACATTCCAGAGGGCTAACAGTGTTAGCCTTTAGCAGTGAAACTAGCAAAAGGCTAATGGCGCCTTAGAGAAACTGATTTATTGAGGTATAAACTTTCAAGTCCAAATTATGGAAAGTGCATATCTCAATAAATCAGTTTATAAGGTGACACTAGCCTCTTTTTTTTAAGTGCTTGTGTCCTTTTATCTGAATCTCACTGGGAATTATAGTTCTTCCTCAGCTGTCATTAAAATTATTGTCCTCAATATTGTAAAATTTGGTCATGCCTGTTAATTTCCTTCCCATGAGTCCAGCCACACCAATATGAACAAATGGGATTACGTCCCTTTCCTACCAGCACATGGAGGTACAGACTTCACAAGGATATAGGTTGGTGCCTTCTGGAATTTTCCAGTATGTTACAGAAAAAACAGCATAAGGTCCTGTGAGCCCCATCTGTCACTGCAGCATAATTAAGTTAATCAATTAACCTACACAACAAATAATGTACAACCATTGAGAGAGATCCCAGTGAGTCCCAAAATCTTCATTTTCTAGGATGAATCTTAGACCAGTGTGGCTGAACTCGAGGAAAGGAAATTAATGGGTAAGACAAAATTTTATCTTCCCTATTGTCCAAGCCATACCACTTAATAAGTGGAACGTATCTAAGTAGAATCTTACTGGGACAGGGAAGACAGATCTCTTAGAATTGCTGCTCTTCCAAAGGCTGATCAGTCTCTGGCTAGAACAACAATTGTGTGTCACACAGAGAGAAACGAAGACCAGATCATTGTTCCACAAATGTCTTTGAGCAAATTTACACGAACTTCCACCAAAAAGGTCATTTGCACAAGTAGAGTGAGCCCCAAGATCTACTCAGAACCTGTTTGTTCCAACAAATGTACGCCACCTTGATCCAGTGCCCTACGGATGACTTGGAAGCTGCCGTGGAAAGGCAAAAACAAATGGTCCAAGACATGCAATAAATTTATTTCCTGAAAAACTGAAGCAACACACTCCACAAATGCAGCTTGTAAAGCTTTTTGACATGCACATCTGCCCTCATTCCCCAAAAGATGGAGAGGAAAACCTCCTGGGTAACATGTAACAGGGGAATCACCTTCTGCAGGAAGGACAACAATACAAATGGTGAAAGACTTTAACAAAAAGGATACATATGGGTCACAGCAAGCTAGTGCTTGTAATTCTGAGATCCTGAAGCAATAGCAACAAGGAAGACCATCTTCAACAATAAAGATCTTTCAGAGGAAGCCTTCAATAGTTCAAAAGGTGGGCCTGACAGAACATTCAGTTTGAAGTTCCAGTCTCATGAAGAAAACGTGGGACAAATGGGTAGGCATAAATGTGCCAACCCCTTAAGAATCATGACACATCTGGCTGTGCTGGCAGGAAAAGACCAAACTTTCCTCTACAACAGGTGAGAATAGTCATCTGAACCTTCAAAGTGTGGAAGGTCAAGTCTTGTTGAAACCCCCTCTGGCAGAATTCCAGCATAACTGAGATCTGTATTCTCCTAAAGGAGAGGGATTCATAAGCCTTCCATACCTAAACATAAGCTAATGAAAAAGGTGACTTGCAGGCCCTTAAAAGAATGGAAATTACTGAGGATGACCATCATTGCTTTGCAATGTTTCAACTCTCAAAAGCCATGTCATTATTATTTTTTATTTTAATATTCTTTATTCATTTTGAAAACTTACAGCAAGCGTACAGGAATATATCATTAGTAACAACAATAACACTTGTAATTCTCATATAATTCTACAAACATAAAAATTATATCCCTTCCCACCCACCTTCTTTCAAATATTATAATCAATTATATCATAAATATAATATAAACATATAATGTAGTGAAATTTCCAGAACAACTCCCTCCCACCCCCCTATGTGTACATATATTCATCCAAGGAAAATGATGTTTACTTCTTACAATATCGTTCCAATGGCCCCCAGATCTTTATAAAATTATTATAGTTCCCTTTCTGTATTGCAATTGCTCTTTCCATCTTAAAAATATGGCATACCGAATTCCACCAAAATGTATAATTAAGATTAGTATAATTTTTCCAGTTATTGGTGATATGCTGAATAGCAATCCCAGTCAAGATTACTAATAGTTTGTTATTATGTGCTGATATTTGACTTTTTTTCCTCATAGCCATGCCAAACAGAATAGTATCATAGGATAATGCAACATGGTTTTCTAATGGACAATTTACTTGAGTCCAAATTGAATTCCAAAATAATCTTATACAGGGACAATGGTAAATCCATGTCATAAGCCATATCCTCCACCTCTGCCAGCCCCTGCCAGAGAAGGTCTCACCCCCTGGCAAGGGCTGGTAAGCCTGCCAAAGGACACACCATGTGTACCAGAGCTTTTGGTACACATCTAAAGCAACCATGAGAATGAGACAGGAGTGCAGAGTCACCTTGCTCAAGACTCTCCCAATTAGATGTCACAGTAGAAAGATACAGAGCAGTTCCTGCCAAGATCACTCCAGCACCTCCATCATTGCCAGTGGAGTCAACTCCTCTTCTGTAACTGAAAAACTAACTCACCCAGCATTTTGGCTCAAGATCATCAGATCGAACACCAACTGACCCCCCCCCCCCCACCTGTTCACCAGGAATTGAAAGGCCACCAAACTCAGCTCCCAATCTCATGGATACAGAGCAGACTGGCTGAAGAACTTGGCTTGGACATTGCTCTGGCTTGCAATATGGACCACTAAGAACACCAAGAGATGCCTCTCCATCCAGCAACATATTGCTGCTGCCTCCTGTGTTACAATTTGGCTGCTTACCGTATTTTCACGCAAATAACGCGCACCCGTATAAAACGCGCACACGGGTATAGCGCGCAGAAATCACGATGATATGTACAAAAACCTTGGTATACCGCGCTCACGGGTATACCGCGCATGCTGCCCGACTCTCCGTTCACCCCCCCTGACTTCCGTGCACTGCCCTGACTTTCCGTGCGCTGTCCCGACTCTCCGTTCACCCCCCCCCTGACTTCCGTGCACTGCTTTTTCACTCCCTTCGGTCTGCCTGTCCCCCCTTGAAGTCCTGTCCCCCCTTGAAGGTCTGTCCCCATCCTGAAAGCCTGATGCCCCCCCCCCCGACGTCCGATTCATCCCCCCCCCCGGCAGGACCATTCGCACCCCCACCCCGAAGGACCGCCGACTCCCCGACAATATCGGGCCAGGAGGGAGCCCAAACCTTCCTGGCCACGGCGACCCCCTACCCCCACCCCGCACTACATTACGGGCAGGAGGGATCCCAGGCCCTCCTGCCCTCGACACAAACCCCCCTCCCCCCCAACGACCGCCCCCCCCCAAGAACCTCCGACCGCCCCCCCAGCCGACCCGCGACCCCCCTGGCCGACCCCCACGACACCCCCACCCCCCTTCCCCGTACCTTTGGTAGTTGGCCGGACAGACGGGAGCCAAATCCGCCTGTCCGGCAGGCAGCCAACGACGGAATGAGGCCGGATTGGCCCATCCGTCCCAAAGCTCCGCCTACTGGTGGGGCCTAAGGCGCCTGGGCCAATCAGAATAGGCCCGGGAGCCTTAGGTCCCTCCTGGGGGCGGGGCCTGAGGCACATGGTCGGGTTGGGCCCATGTGCCTCAGGCCCCGCCCCCAGGAGGGACCTAAGGCTCCCGGGCCTATTCTGATTGGCCCAGGCGCCTTAGGCCCCACCAGTAGGCGGAGCTTTGGGACGGATGGGCCAATCCGGCCTCATTCCGTCGTTGGCTGCCTGCCGGACAGGCGGGTTTGGCTCCCGTCTGTCCGGCCAACTACCAAAGGTACGGGGAAGGGGGGTGGGGGTGTCGTGGGGGTCGGCCAGGGGGGTCGCGGGTCGGCTGGGGGGGCGGTCAGAGGTTCTTGGGGGGGGCGGTCGTTGGGGGGGAGGGGGGTTTGCGTCGAGGGCAGGAGGGCCTGGGATCCCTCCTGCCCGTAATGTAGTGCGGGGTGGGGGTAGGGGGTCGCCGTGGCCAGGAGGGTTTGGGCTCCCTCCTGGCCCGATATTGTCGGGGAGTCGGCCGGGCAAGAGGGCTTGGGCTCCCTCTTGCTCCGATCGTGGATGCGGGTGCGGGTGGGAGCGCGTGCGAGCGGTCCTGCGGGGGGGGGTGAATCGGGCGTCGGGCGGGGGTGGGTGTTTAAAAACTTTTGTATAACGCGCGAGGGGTATGCGCGCATTATATGCGTGAAAATACGGTAATCCATACTACAACCCCCCCCCCCCAACACACATACACCCCCCCCCATACACCAGTGTTCTCCCCAGAAATTTTTTCCAGCCAGATGGCGTGAAAAAATAGCCGGGTGGAACAGGACGGGGAAATTTGGTGATGGGGAAAATTAAATGTGTCCAATTTTATTAAGTTAATTATTATTAGTTATTTTCCAATGCTCAATATAACTTCCTTTTTTAAGGTTTGACATTTGTGCCAGAATATTTGTATTAAATTTAAGAAGTATCCAATTCTAGAAGTGAATAATTAGATATTTGCCCTCTTTCAAATGATATAGAGCAGCGTCTCTCAAACTTTTTTACTTTGAAACAATTTTTTATTGAACAAGCCAGAAAAAAACCCAGAGAATGAATACAGTAAAAAAAATAACAGTTGTTCAGAAATTATACAGCATGTATCCCTCGATCCCAATATTCCAGCCCCACATCCCACCTTCCCATACCCCACTCTGCATAACAAGATAAATCGCAGTATACAAATGAATAGTGAACTGTCAAAAGAACCAAAAACAAGAGATGACAGATGAAAAATGCTGCAGGCATGAGGAAACAGGCCTGAACAAGACTAAAGGGAAAGCTGAACACTCAGGGCACTGGACTCTGATGAATCCCAAGAAACAATGCATAAAAGGGGGGGGGAAAAACAGACCAAGCCAGGGAAAGGCCACCCTAAGGCCGCCAACCCCTCACTACTCAAGGAAAATTAAACAGGCAAGGTATTAAGGATCATACTACAGGTTCTATGAGGCAATGAGTAGATATAAGGACCCCAGACCTGCAAAAAAAAACAACTTAGATTGTCGCAAGGAATGACACACCCGACCCCTCTTAAGCAACATCAAAGCATACAGATGGTTGCGCCAAGCCCAATAAGGAGCGCGATCCATTCCCCCAAAATAATTTTCTTAGCTACCAACCCTGCCTTGCGCAAAAATAGCCGGCCAACACCCGGGTGAAATCGAAAAGCCTCATATTTATCTACAAGAAACCCCACAGGAGTGAGAGGTATAGAATGGCCTAACAAAAGCTCCAAATAGCGGACCACACGTCTCCAGAAAGCCCTGACCACTGGGCAACTCCAAGAAGCATGGATAAAAGACTTAAGTGCACTAGTACATTTCTCGCACTGTGACGACTCTGCAAAACCGGAGTGAAACAATTGAACCCGCGTAAGATATGCACGATGTAGCACCCGAAACTGACATTCCCTGAGGTCAGCCGAGACAGAAAGGGATACGCTTTATAAAGACATCCCATATCTAAATCAGTTGGCCTCAGGCCCAACTCTGGAGCACATAAGGACTCCCACGACCTGGGCGAAGCAAGAAAGCACAGCGCCTTATGAAATGCTGAAACGGAATGCCGTCCTCCTCAAATTGACTGAAAAAGGCACGGAGCTTGCTCCCCAAGCCCATCCGCAAACCCTCCATCTCCAAAGACCTCTTTTAATTGTACATTATCTGGTTTTAGTCTGTTACTACTCCTCCAACTAATTGTAGCCATGTCTTTACCTCAATTTCAAATCCCCATACATTGGGGCCATTGTCCAGGGGCAATTTCTTATACTACCCCAAGCTCAGCCCCATAGCATACTAATTTAATTTCAGTACAAGCTAATGATAAACTCTTGTCTATCTCTCTGAACGTTTCAAAAATAGGCCTTATTAACTCTAGATCCCTCAAAACAAAACACCATTTAATCTATGATACCACAATAAAACACAAGTTTGACCGCCTCTTCATCACAGAAACCTGGTTGTCCTAGGGGGAAGAATGCTATCTGACCTTTTCTTGTCCACCAGGTTTTACTTATTAATACAATCATCGTCAGGGAAAAAAAGGAGGTGGTTTAGCCATTATCTATCGTTCCACCATAAAGCTGATTTTGAATTTTCTCCAAGTAACAACTCTTTGGAATATCTAGAGGTTAGACTTAAAACATCCCCTCCACTAGATTACCGTATTTTCACGCATATAACGCGCACGTTATACACGATTTTTACAAACCGTGCATAACCTTGCGCGTTATACGCGTGAGCGCGTTTTACAACTTTTTTTTACATAGTCCCCCCCCGACGTCCGATTCACCCCCTCCCCCCCGCAGGACCGCTCGCACCCCCACCCCGAAGGACCGCTCGCACCCCCACAGCCTCCCCACCCCACCCCCATCATGGAGAAGCTCCTACCGTTCTCCTGCTGCTAACTCTGCCGGGACCGCCAGAAGAGGAATCATTTCAGACGCAGGGCTCACAGAAGGGCCGGGACCGCCGGCAGAGGAAGCAGCAGGAGAACGGTAGGAGCTTCTCCATGATTGGGGGGGGGGAGGCTTTGGGGGTGCGAGCGGTCCTTCGGGGTGGGGGTGCAAGCGGTCCTGCGGGGGGATGAATCGGACGTCGGGGGGAGGGGGCATCAGGCTTTCAAGGGGGAGAGGAGAGTCGGGGCGGGCCAGAGGAGAGTCGGGGTGGCCAGAGGAGAGTCGGGGCGGGCGAAAGGAGAGTCGGGGTGGCATGCGCGGTATACGGGTGTGCGCGGTATATAAAAATTTCTTTACATAAATTACAGTTTCCCGCGCGCTATACCCGTGTGCGCGTTTTACACGGGTGCGCGGTATATGAGTGAAAATACGGTACTTACTTCTATATCTCCCCCCCCTCCTGTTAGTGTTCAAACTCTTACATATCTTCAATCAACCATTCTAGATTTTTGCGTCTCTTCTGCCAATCCTGTCATCTTAGGTGACTTTAATATTCATTTTGAAGACACCAGTAACGCTTCCACCTTAGAAGTCCTACTTTTTTAAGCGATCTAGATCTTTTACCACTAATAACCAACTCTACTCACATCGCTGGCCACACTTTGGATATGGTACTTATCCAAGCCTCCCTTTATAATAACTTCCAAGTTTTCTCAACCATACAAGTTCCTTGGTCAGATCATTTCTTAGTTTCTTTTCAACAACAAACTTTAGATTACTGCCCAAAACTAAAGCCTAAAACAATTACCTCTAGGAATTACAATAAATTGGAAGCTGCTTCTATCCTTTCTAATTTTGATCTTATTTTAGAAAATATGTCTAGCCTTACTATTGATGATAAAACCTTAGTTTGGAACCAATCTATTACCAAACTTTTAGACTCACTAGCACCAGTTACTACCTTTACAATTTCCCCTCGCAAACTTACAAATCCTTGGTATTCAGCCAATTTGAATTTAATCAAAAAACAATTACGCTCCCTCGAGCGCAAATGGAGACGGAACAAAACACCCATTAATCTCAATAAGTTTAAGGATCATGCGGCATACTATAAAACTGAAATCAATAGAGTTAAAAAAGAATATTACTCCAAACAAATTAAGAAAGCAAAAAATACTTCTGCACTATTTGCAATAGTCAAACCTCCAACATCGAAGAAAAAAGAAACAAATAAAATTAATCAAGCACCATCAGCACAAGCCCTTGCTACTTACTTTACAGACAAAGTACAAAGAATCAGGGAGACCTTTTCACAAATTCTTATTCCTAGCAGCGCCAAAGACTTCACTGATTCCACTACTTCCTCTAATCTGTCCTTCTCTAAATGCTCCCGTTTCATCCTCCCAACTTTACAGGAAATACAAAGATGTCTCAACTCACTTAATACAAAAGGGACCAGCTCAGAAGTCATTCCTCCTATTCTCTTAAAATGATTTTTTTCTATTTTTGGTCCATATATCAAAGATTTGGTCAACTCTAGCCTATCATCGGGTTCCCTACCCAAATCTTGGAAACAATCAATCATTTATCCAATCATTAAGGATCAAAAATCTAGCATTCAAGACATGTCTAATTATCGTCCCATAGCCAATATACCATTTATAGCTAAACTCACTGAAAAAATTGTTTTCTACCAAATTTCCGATTTTATTGAGAAAACAAAAGTCCTACATCCCAATCAAACTGGCTTTCATCACCACCACTCCACAGAACTATCTTTGCTAGGTTTAACCACAAAAATACTATACCACATTGACCATCACCAGTCAGTTCTGCTCTTCTCCTTAGATCTTTCTTCTGCTTTTGATACCATTGATCATAGCTTATTACTACCCCGTCTTCATGAAACAGGCATAACAGGTCAAGTCATGGACTGGTTCACCTCTTACTTTTCAGATAGATCATCCAAGGTTATTTTTAACAATACATCATCCGAGCCTTCTTCCACTAAACATGGAATTCCACAAGGCTCTATCCTGTCACCACCACTTTTTAACATCTTTTTGTTCCCTCTTCTGACTGTGGGTCAATCCATCGGCTTCACCACATTTGCTTACGTCGATGACGTGCAATTAATCCACCCTATTGACCCTAATAATATCAAGGATGTTGCTTCCATCAACCACAAACTTGAAAAAATCAAATTGTGGTTAGATTCAAATAGGTTGTCCCTCAACATCAATAAATCTAAACTAATTATTTTTCCCTTTAAAGAGGGAATAACTCTTCAGGCCCCCTTGAAATTTGAATCCCTCCCAATTAAAGTCGTACCCACTCTAAAGCTACTAGGAGTCACTTTCGACTGCAAATTCTCTTATCACAACCATATTAGTACGGTGGTCCAGAAATGTTTCCACCGCCTTAGAATGATACATTCCCTTTCCAAACTATTAGACCCATCATCTCTGAATACATTAATCCATTCTTTGGTAATTTCTTGTATAGATTATTGTAATACCCTTTATAAGGGCATTACTAAAAAAGAAATAAGACGCCTACTGCTATCAAGATCATTTATGGCGCAAAGAAATATGACCATGTTTCTCCTCTTCTAATCAATGCACAATGGCTGCCCATCGAACACAGAATTAATTACAAAATTCTACTATTAACTTTTACAACTCGCTCAAATAATCAACCAGAGTTTATTGATAGACTTCTAATTCCCTATTATCCCACTAAATCTCTTCGTTCCATATCACAAAATCTTCTCGTCGTACCATCATTAAAACTAATTAATACGCTGAGATCCAATAACTCTGATGTCATTGCACCCTCTCTTTGGAATTAGCTGCCTAATCATTTACGAATTGAATCCACGACAAAGCAATTTAAAGCAAAACTAAAAACATTTTTATTTGAAGATGCTTTTGGATAAAACTGTCCTTTTCAGGACTAAATCAACTACAGCCTCTACCCTTACATATTGTTTCTTCCCTAAGTGTGCCGTTTCTCAAATATTGTAGTTCCATCCTTCTTTCCCAATTGTGTGCAGTTAGTATATATGTTTTTGTATGTGTCTACTAACCCAACATGGTTTGTATAATTTTTTAATTCCAATTGTTTTGTTCCTTTTAAAGATATTTCTTTTTGTTATTGTTGTACACCGCTTAGAAATTAGAATAAGCGGTATAAAATATTTTTTAATAAACCTGAAACTTGAAAACGAACATCATGACCCAATTGTAAGTGAGCAAAAAAATCAGTGGCTTGAATCCCATCTCAAAGTTGAAAGGTACACCAAGGTGGAAGCAAAGCATCCGGAGTAAGGACGTGCTCCAACACAGTCAAACCCAGCTGGGTCTAGCGTCGAAAGGGGGCAGAAGACCGGCCCAGCAAAAACTGAAGATTCCTCTTAATAGGCAGTAAATCAGACACCCCTGGGCTCCCCCACCCCAAACTAAGTATCTCAAACTTTTTAAACTCCGGCACACTAAACAGCAAATGTTGTTGTTGTTTTTTTGTGGCACACTAACTGCAGCAAATGTTTTTCATGGCTGGAAAAAAATTTCTGAGGAAAACACTGTTGCCGTTAGTTTTCAAGTACCAATCATGTCAAAGAATGATGCTTATCTGGGCAGTTGTATAATAAAAAGAATGGATAAGATAACATGAGAAGTGAAATTGTCATGAATCAAGGGGATACATTCCCTATAGGTCCTAAAAGCAGGCTTGTGGATTAGATATAAACAAACTATGAGGGCAGTGATGTACCCAGCATATGTGACACCTGGGGCCCATCATTTTTTGACCCCCCCCCCTTCTGTATGAAAAACATGATTTTTAGTAACAATCCACACGTCACCCAACAGTGTACCTAGAAAAGGCAGCATCTCCCTGCCTTCATCATCAACCCTATTCTGTGTCCCTATCCCCTCCATGCCAAGTGTCAATCCTCTGTGTCCCTATACCCCCCCAAGTCCAACATCTTTCTTCTGTGTTCCTCTTCTCCCCTCTTATCTAGCCATCTTGTGTCCATATACCCTCCTGTGTTTGGCATTGCCCCATAAAGCATTCCCCTTTGTATCCATGTTCCTATGCTCCCATCCATGCCCACATCTCCCTTCTTTTCATATATCTTTGTTTGTCCAGCTTCTCCCCTCTTACTCCTTTACACGAAAGTGTCTCTCACCCTCTTTCCTCCCTCCCTCCACCTCTACTCTACTGTGTTAAATATTTTACTCCCTTCATCCCCTTGATTCAGCATCTCTTTCCCTTCCCTCTCCTCCTGCCTGCAGGTCTCTCAACACTCCCCAAGGATCCAGCACCTCTCTCCCTTCCCTCTAGCCCCTCTTCCCATAGATCCAACATCTCCCCCCCCTTCCCTCTAGCTCTGAGCTGTGAATCCAGTACCTCTCTCTTTCCTCCAATTCCCAGCTTTAGGTCTAGCACCTCTCTTTTCCCTTCAGATCCAGTCCACCCTCCACATCGGTACCTCGCTCCCTTCCCTCCATCCACCCCCACCACCCTAGTCCCAATACCTCTCTTCCCCCAGCCAATATCCAGGACCATCCTTCAGCTCCAGCTCTGAAGACAGCCAGCATTCCTCATCTCCCATGGGTCAGCATCTCCTCCCCAGTTCCTCTCATCTCTAATACCCGAACGAGCCAGCCAAGCCATGCCAAAAAATCTTAAGAAGTCTGCTCTGAGGCCTTCCTTTAGCCGAAGAGCCCCTCCTTGATGCAACTTCAGGTTTTATGAAACCGGAAGATACATTGAGGGACTCGTTGGCAGAAGGAAGGCCTTGTAACATGCCTCTGAAGATTTTTCCACATCGGTGTGGCTGGCTCCCCTCAGGTAAAACTGCCACCATGCTGAAAAATCTTCAGAGGCCTATTTCAGGCTTTCCTTCAGCCGACGAGTCTCTCCTTGATGTAACTTCTGGTTTTGTGAAACCAGAAGTTAGACCAAGGAGGGGTTTGTTGGCTAAAGGAAGGTCTCGGCGCAGGCTTCTCAAGACTTTTCAGTGTGGTGCAGCTGACTTGATCAGGTAAGGTAGACATGAGGGGAACTGGGGAGTAGATGCTGAGCTGAGGGAATGTTGCTATGCTGACACTGGTGTAATTTTTGCTGCGGGACCTACCACTCTATTGTTTCCTGTTTTTGAGGGCTAACCGCAGAATCCTTCACCGTATTATTCTCTAGTCTTACGGCAGGCCCAGTGGAGGTCCGCTACAGGTCCAGGAGGGAGGCGGTTAGGTGCCCCCATTTTTGGATCCAAAAATCTCAGTTTATGTTTGAGTATATATTGTACTAGTTTATTTCAGCACCTGAGATTCCATTACTACTTAATATTAATTGAAATTGTAGGAAAGATGTCATGGAAATGAACAGAACAGGAAAATCAGATAATTACTGAAAACAAAAGGGTCTTTTCTTCAAGTAGGGATATTTCACAGCTGATGCTCACATCTTTCACAAAATACTCCAGCCTGAACCAAAGTTATTTGTGCAAGAAAATAATTGCATGAAATCATTAACACTTACCTAGACTTGTTGGTTTGATAAGAACATCAAGCACATCGTAAAATGGGAGGCTTTTCAGTTGTACATCTGGATGCACAGGTGGAATAGGGGGCGATGGTTGCTGCATCTCAAAATGAGGCTTTGCTTCTTGAAGAAGTATAGAGCCAAGAGGCGAAGAAGGAGAATGAGGTGTAACTGAAGTTGAAGGCAGCGAATGGAGACTAGCTACAGCCAGATCAGTGTCTATAGATTTTTTATCAAAAGTGAAGACAGATGATTTTACAGTTGACAAATTAGAGAGACTGTCAATTGTCCTTGGATATCGACGTCTATAAAGTTCTCTAATTTTAATCTGAACTGCTGGGCTACAGCCACTCTTTAATAAATGCAATGCCCTCATCACAAGGTCATGTTTTCTTCCACTTTTGTTACGTCCAGCGAAGCCCAACAAAACTTGTAGTTCTGAAACCCGAAAACTTGATACCATATTCTAAAGAGGAGGGAATAAAATAGCATTCAAAATGAATGGCCCTTAATAAGAATATATATAATGTGCAATTTTAGAAAACATGTTTCATTAAGTTATATGGAATAGCCTAAGTTTAAAGCAGTGAGAAACAGGGGAGTCCGATTCAAATCCCACATCAGCTCTGTGTGATCTTGAGCAAGTCACTTACTCATCCACTGTCAAGTACAAATTTATAGCTCCTTTTATCTAAGGTGCACTAA
This sequence comes from Geotrypetes seraphini, assembly GCF_902459505.1. Taxonomy (NCBI): domain Eukaryota; kingdom Metazoa; phylum Chordata; class Amphibia; order Gymnophiona; family Dermophiidae; genus Geotrypetes; species Geotrypetes seraphini. The sequence continues at coordinate 92,082,904 of NC_047084.1, read as the reverse complement.
TGGATTTAGTGCCTGCTAACAATTATTGCATGCCAAATTCCAATGGGCTTCTTAGCATTTAACATGCACTAATTTTTAGCTAGCGTTAAATTTATTAGCACACCTTAGTAAAAGGAGCCATAAGAGTGTTTACAGAAAAATACCTAGTGTATCTGAATGTATACTGGTTTGATAAGTTTTTGAGCTTGAAGGTGGTATCATGAAGTTATTCTTCAAAATATCCACTTGTCTGCAAGGCAAACAAACGTACAGTCAAACCTCAGTTTACAAGTGCACCGGTTTGCAAGTGTTTTGCAAGATGAGCAAAACATTCGTAAAATCAGTGCCTCGGAAACCAAGCTTGACTCAATTTACAACTGCCCCTCCCCACGATCCGGCATCGCCCCTCAGCAATCCTACATCCCCCGCCGAGCACCCAAATAGCAAAACCTACCCCAATTTGGCACCAGCACCAACACACAGGACATGCCGGTGCCCGAAGATCCTCCCTCTTGGCTGGGCTAGGCTGTGTATCGCATCGGAGATCCTCCCTCTTGGCTGGGCTGGACTAGGCCTTGAGTATTTGCACATGCTCAAGGCCCAGCCAAGAGGGAGGATCTTCAGGCACCGGCACTGGCATGTCCTGTGTGTTGATGCTGGTGCCAGTGCCAAATTGGGGTAGGTTTTGCTATTTGGGTGCTCGGCAGGGGATGTAGGATCGCGGGGGGGGGGGGGAGTATGGAACAAGCAATAACAAGCACAGCAGTCTACAATGATACCTCCAATAGATCTTTTTCTTGGGTGCTGGCTCCTAAGGTGGACCCCAGCATCTGGTAGCTATGATTTGGATTATTCTTTCCAATGTGCACATTTGTCTACATTAAATTTCATCTGCTATTTCCAATTTCATACAATCTTCCTGCAATTTTTCCACAGTCTGCATGTGTTTAACAACTTTGAATAGTTTCATGTCATCTGCAAATTTGTATCACCTCACTTGCTATTCCAATTTCCAAATCATTTATAAATGTTATAAATAGCACTGGTCCCAGTACAAATCCCTACAGCACACCACTAATTACCCTCCTCCATTGAGTCTATCTTGTGCCCCTCTCGTATGATATCCAGCACCCATTGATCTGAGGAAATTCGTGCCCACTCCTGGTAAAATGCTGACAACAGGCCTCCAATATGAGGAAGCACTGTCAAACTGAAGAATATATAAATTATATATAGACTTCACAGTAAAGGAGGGTAAATATCCATTGGTCAAAACCGATATTTCTATTGCACTAGAAGGCTTCATTGTGACTCATTTAACTATCAAACTACAAAAACGTGAAACTCACTACCCACTGAGATTCACTCTTACACCATGTACACCCTGATCGACCCTCCACAGACCCCGATGCATATTACATCTATTAACCATGTATTCTCCCTGGAAATGCCCAGGCCAACTCTTGTTGTAAACCACCTAGAACTGAAAGGTATTGCCAGGATAGAAGACACTAATGTAATGTAACATCTGAAAACATGACTTCCAAAAATCATGGCTAGGAGCCTAACTCAACTCAAACTCTGAACTGTATACTTATGAATACACTATTACATTACATTACAGATTTATATTCCGCCATTACCTTTCGGTTCAAAGCGGATTACAATAAGAGTTGTGGAGGGAAGGGTTACAAAGTTAGATCGGAGATCGTTTCTGAGAGAGGGAAAGGTAGGATGAGGGGTAGGGGAGGTGTTCGTGGTATTAGGCTTTACTCAGGGATTTCTTGAAGAGTACGGTATAGTTTTTATATCCTTTCTGAACCTCTTGTAGTCAGGGGTTGATGTCAATAGGGTGGAAATTTGGTTATCTAGTCTTGCTGCTTGAGTGGCTAGTAGGCTGTCGTAAAGTTTTTTCTGTTTTACTTCCTTGATTGTGGGGCGAGTGAAAGGGGTGTGTGTTTTTCTATACCTGGTAGAGGTAGTTTGGATAAAGCGGTTGTTTAAGTAGGTTTGTTTAAGTAGGTTAGGCTGTTCCCGTTAATAATTTTAAATAGTATACAGTAAAATTTGAATTGTATTTTTATTGGATTGGAAGCCAGTGTGAGTCGATGTATACCTCAGTGATGTGATCATATTTCTTCAATGAATATACGAGTCTCAAAGTTGTATTTTGGATTGTTTGTAGTTGTTTAATCATTATTGTCGGGCAGGGGAGGTAGAGGATGTTGCAGTAGTCGGGCAGTAGTCGAGTAAGGGAGGTAGAGGATGTTGCAGTAGTCGAGTATACTGAGGATTAGTGATTGTACTAGAAGCAGAGGTAGAGGATGTAGAGGTAGAGGATGTTGCAATAGTCGGGCAGTAGTCGAGTATGGGAGGTAGAGGATGTTGCAGTAGTCGAGTATAAGGATTAGTGATTGTACTAGAAGCAGAAATTGTGGTCTTTCGAAGAATTTTCGGACTTGTCTTAGGTTCCTCATGACTGCGAAAGATTTCTGTATCGTTTTGTTTATTTGTGGTTGCATGGTGCAGCCCCTGTCAATAGTCATTCCAAGTAGTTTTACTATTATTTATTACTGTATTTCTATAGCACTACCAGATGCACGCAGCACTGTACATTAAACATGCAAGAGAGAGTCCCTGCTTGAAATCGCTTACAATCTAAGTTATGACAAACATACAGGACATAGAGTGGATCAATATATGGTGCTCATGAAGGGACAAACAAGGGAAGAAGAGGTGGTGAGGGTAAGGGCTACAGAGGGAATGAGAACAGATATTGTGTATTACAAGCTGCAACAGTTAGGACCTACACGCAGCTTCAAAAAATTGGGTTTTGAGCCCAGATTTGAATACCGCTAGGGAAGGAGCCTGGCATATTGATTCAGGCAGGTTGTTCCAGGCATATGGCGCTGCAATACAGAAGGGGGAGAGTCGGGAGTTGGCAACAGATGAGAGATTTACCCAAATAATGGAGTTTCCGGGGTGGGGTGTAGAGAGAGATATTGAGGAGCCACAGAGTGAGTACACTTGTAGGTCAGTAAGAGAAGTTTGAACTGTAAGCGGAAGAGGACAGGGAGCCAATGAAGTAACTTGAGGAGAGGGGTAACATGAGCATAACGACCCTACCCATGAACTCACTGTAGCAGAAGTCTATGTTAGGAGTACAACTGGACTTTTTCCTGCACTGGGTATTTATATTTGTGTTGCAATAACTGCTGCTGTAATTGTCAATGATGCATTAATTGTTGTTGTAACCCGCCTCAAACTCCACTGAAGGTGCAATAAGTTTGTCATTGACGGACTTCTCAAAAATGAACTATGAGAACACAAGAACTTCTGTTATTTCCATCATGGGAGTAACTCTGTGGAACAAATTAATTGATATCTGATATCCAGAAGTTAAAAAAAAATACTTAAAACTAAACTATTTTTAGAAGAATTTCAATAAAGATATGTTGTTTATGATAGTTTTAAGATAAATGGTACTGTGAGGATCTATGAAATCTTGATTTTAAGATGTAATTATTCATTCTAGATATTTGTATAAGTCTTGTATGTTTTATTTTATGTATGTTACTTTTGTAATGCTGCTTAGGACTAGGCGGTTGCTAAATTTTTTTTAAATCAACAAACAAAATATAAGACCACAGACAACAACTTAAGAGAAAAAACAATAGCACATACGAAAAAAAATACCCAGGACCAACCCAACTGGAAAAAATACAATGGACAGACAGCACAGGTATCTTCTGATGTAGTGCCATTCTCATAGTATGAGCCCTGACATCTGCACAGTTAATACCAGACTTGCCCCCAGGAAAGAAGTGGAAAAATGTAGAGAATGACACAGGGCTCCTTCTCCATCCCTTCCCCACAGGCTCTGTCTTCATTTACACAAGCCTCGAACATTTATCATTTAAATTTTTATTAAAATTAAAAAACGGACAATATTCTTTTAAAAAATTGCAAATAGAGAATTCCATTTCAATCTAGTTTTGGTACAACCTTCCCAAAGATTCAGCTGCCTTTGTTTATGCATCATCTGGGAAGGTAATTGAATTGTCTTTCAGATATGGGTGTAAAACTGTATAGTGGATGAACAGGAAAATGCTGGAAATGTCTATTAAGGGTTCCTTTTACGAAGGTGTGCTAGGGTTTTTAGCGCAGGCACAAAATTACCGCACGCTATAGCGCACGGTAGCTGAAAATCTACCACCTCCTAAAAATGAGGCGGTAGTGGCTAACGCACTCAGGAATTTAACGCGTGCTATTGCGAGCGTTAAGACCCTAGCGCACCTTTGTAAAAGGAGCCTTAAATGTCTATAAATGCTCGATTAAATTACAGGGAAATACTTTCAAAACCAATACAGTATAATCTCGTCATAATGGACTTCGATGGACCTAGGAAAACGGTCCGTTATATCCAGAATTGCATTTTTTTTTTAAACTTTATTTAGGGCAACTTGAAATAATGTAAATCGATGAACACAAGCATATCAGCAAAGCAATGTTACTTACCGTAACAGTTGTTATCCAGGGACAGCAGGCAGCTATTCTCACTAGTGGGTGATGTCATCCGACAGAGCCCCGATACGGACATCTTGCAAGCATGTCTTGCTTGAAGAAACTCAGAAGTTTCGAGATGCCCGCACCGCGCATGCGCCAGTGCCTTCCCGCCCGATGCTCCGGGCGTGTCTCCTCAGTTCAGGTAGCTAGCAGAGAAGCCAACCCAGGGGAGGTGGGTGGGACGTGAGAATAGCTGCCTGCTGTCCCTGGATAACAACTGTTACAGTAAGTAACATTGCTTTATCCCAGGACAAGCAAGCAGGTATTCTCACTAGTGGGTGACCTCCAAGCTAACCTCAATGGGATGGAGGGAGAGTTGGCAACTTAGGAGAACAAATTTTGTAACACAGTTTGGCCAAACTGCCCATCCCGTGTGGAGAAAGTATCCAGACAATAATGAGAGGTGAACGTATGAACCGAGGACCAAGTGGCAGCCCTACAAATCTCCTCAATCGGTGTCGATCTGAGGAAGGCTACAGAGGCTGCCATTGCTCTGACCTTATGGGCTGTGACCTTACAGGGAAGGGGTAATCCAGCCTGGGCATAGCAGAAAGAGATACAAGCCGCCATCCAGTTGGAGATGGTGCGCTTCGATACAGGTCGCCCCAACTTGTTTGGATCAAAGGAGACGAAAAGTTGAGGAGCAGTTCTGTGTGGTTTGGTGCGATCCAAGTAGAAAGCCAAAGCACGTTTACAGTCCAGAGTGTGAAGAGGTGATTCTCCAGGATGAGAATGAGGCTTTGGAAAGAACACTGGAAGCACAATGGATTGGTTAAGGTGAAATTCAGAGACCACTTTAGGCAGGAATTTCGGGTGAGTGCGGAGGACCACCTTGTCATGATGGAATACTGTGAAAGGTGGGTCCGCCACCAAGGCCTGAAGCTCACTGACCCTGCGAGCAGATGTGAGGGCCACCAGAAAAACCCCTTTCCAAGTGAGAAACTTTAGTGGAGCCTTGCTTAGAGGCTCAAAAGGAGGTTTCATAAGCTGAGAAAGGACAACATTTAGATCCCAAACCACTGGAGGCGGTTTGAGAGGAGGATTGACATGAAAAAGTCCTTTCATAAATCTGGAAACCACAGGATAAGAATAGAGAGGTTTCCCTTGTAGAGGCTGATGGAAAGCCGCAATAACACTCAGGTGGACTCGTATATATGTCGACTTGAGATCAGACTGAGACAGATGTAAAAGATAGTCCAAAACAGAGGATAGGGAGGCTCGCTGAGGCTCCTTAGAATTGGAAATACACCATGAAGAAAATCTAGTCCATTTTTGGGAGTAGCACTGACGAGTAGCAGGCTTCCTGGAAGCCTCCAAGACATCCCTCACCGCCTGGGAAAACTGGTGCGGAGTTACGTTGAGAGGAACCAAGCTGTCAGGTGGAGAGACTGCAGGTTGGGATGAAGCAGAGACCCCTGATGCTGAGTAAGCAGTGAAGGAAACACTGGAAGTAGGTACGGTTCCCTGCTGCTGAGTTGAAGTAGAAGGGAGAACCAAGGTTGCCTGGGCCACCGAGGAGCTATCATAATCATGGTGGCATGGTCGGACTTCAGCTTGACCAGAGTCTTTTGAATGAGAGGGAATGGCGGAAACGCATACAGAGAGCGATTCCCCCAATCCAGCAGAAAAGCATCTGCCTCGAGGCGATGAGGAGCGTAGATCCTGGAGCAAAACTGAGGCAGCTTGAAATTGTGGGGAGCCGCAAAGAGGTCTATCTGAGGCGTTCCCCACTGAGCAAAGATCTGATGAAGGGGCTTGGAGTGGAGTGTCCATTCGTGAGGCTGGAGAAGATGACTCAGTTTGTCCGCCAAGACATTGTCCTTCCCCTGAATGTAGACAGCTTTTTGAGGAAGGTGTTGTGGCGAACCGCCCAATCCCAGACTCTGAGAGCTTCCTGGCAGAGGGAGGCCAAGCCCGTGCCCCCTTGCTTGTTGACATAATACATGGCGACCTGATTGTCGGTGCGAATGAGGACCACCATGTCGTGAAGCAGATGTTGAAAAGCTTGAAGAGCATTGAAGATGGCTCTGAGCTCCAGAAGATTGATTTGATGGAGTCGGTCCGCACAGGTCCAGAATCCCTGAGTGTGAAGCTCATCCAGATGAGCCCCCCAGGCATAGGTCGAGGAATCGGTAGTGAGAACCTTCTGATGAGGAGGAGTGTGAAACAGCAAACCTCTGGATAGATTCGAAGAGGTCATCCACCAAAGTAGAGACTGCTGAAGAGCAGGAGTGACTATGATGTGTCGAGTCAACGGGTCTGACACTTGAGTCCATTGAGAAGCTAGGGTCCACTGAGGAATTCTGAGATGGAGCCTGGCAAAGGGCGTCACATGAACTGTAGAGGCCATGTGGCTCAGGAGGACCATCATGTGTCTCGCCGAGATGGACTGGCGAGAAGATACAGACTGGCAGAGACGAAGAAGAGCATCCATGCGCTGAGGAGGAAGGAATGCTCGAAGCTGGATGGTGTCCAGTACCGCCCCGATGAAGGGAAGGGACTGGGTGGCTGCAGATGAGATTTGGGAAAATTGATCTCGAAGCCTAGGCTCTGCAGGAAGCAGATCGTGGTCAAGGTCGCCGAAATGACCTTTGGAGCTGACGGGGCCTTGATGAGCCAGTCGTCGAGGTATGGAAATACCTGAAGACCCCTGTTCCGGAGTGCAGCGGCCACCACCACCAGACACTTCGTGAAGACTCTGAGAGACGAGGACAGGCCGAATGGAAGCACTCGATACTGCAGATGTAGATGTCCCACCCGAAATCTGAGGAACTTGCGGGAGGCCGGATGAATGGGAATGTGAGTGTAGGCCTCCTTGAGATCCAGAGAGCATAACCAGTCGTTCTGCTCGAGGAGAGGGTAGAGAGAAGCAAGTGTCAGCATGCGAAACCTCTCCTTGACTAGGAATTTGTTGAGGGCCCTGAGGTCCAAAATGGGTCGCAGGTCACCCGTCTTCTTCGGAACAAGGAAGTACCGGGAGTAAAACCCCTGGTTCAGTTGGTCCGTCGGGACCGGCTCCACGGCACGAAGCCGGAGCAAAGCCTGAGCTTCCTGGAGAAGAAGGGCGGTCTGAGTCAAGTTGGAAGGATACTCTCTTGGAGGGTGGTCCGGAGGGACCCGATGGAAATGAAGAGAGTATCCTTCCTTGATGATAGTAAGGACCCAGAGGTCGGTTGTTATGGCCTCCCAGCGATGATAAAAATGATGGAGGCGCCCTCCGATGGGAAAAACAGGGGGAGGCAGAACGAGGTTGGTTACGCCCTCGACGAGACAGTCAAAAAGGCTGCGTGGTCTTAGGGACAGCAGGCGATTGAGACTTAGGCTGACCCTTTTGGGGAGGCTGACGCTTCGCCGGTTGCCTCGCAGGAGGAGTTTGCCTCGGCTGATAACGCCTCTGATAAATCAACGGCGGATGAGAAGGTCGAGACTGCTGCGGCTTAGGCTTCGGCCGAAGGATAGATTGGAAGGACTTTTCGTGGTCGGACAACTTCTTCGTGACAGTCTCGATGGATTCGTCAAAAAGATCCGCCCCAGCATACGGGACGTTTGCCAGGCGGTCCTGAAGATTCGGGTCCATATCAATGGTCCGCAACCAGGCCAACCGGCGCATCGCCACCGAGCAAGCCGCCGCTCAGGCGGAGAGCTCGAACGCATCATAGGCAGATTGCATTAACTGAAGCCGAAGTTGGGACAGCGAAGCAACCACTTCCTCAAACTCAAACCTAGCCTGGGATTCGATGTATGGTGTGAACTTCCGAAGCACAGGTAGAAAAAATTCCAAGTAGGCTGCAAAGTGGAAATTGTAATTCAGGACTCGAGACGCCATCATCGAATTCTGATAGATGCGTCGACCAAACTTATCCATGGTTCTGCCCTCGCGGCCCGGAGGCACTGAAGCATAGACCTGGCCAGGATGAGACCGCTTGAGCGAGGATTCGACCAGGAGGGACTGGTGAGAAAGCTGAAAACCCTCGAAGCCTTTATGATGCACCGTGTGGTACCGCGCATCCAATTTGCCAGGGACCGCAGGGATAGAGTAAGGAGACTCGAAGCATCGCATGAAGGTCTGGTCGAGGAGCTTGTGCAGGGGAAGCCGCAAGGACTCTGCCGGAGGACGAGGCAAGTGCATGGTATCGAGGTACTCCTTGGAATATCGAGACCCAGCATCGAGAGTAATGTCCATGTCATCCGCCATCTGCCTGAGGAACGATGAAAAGGACAGACAGTTGGTCTGCCGTCGCCGGTCTGCGAGACGGACTAGAAGAAGAAGAGGCTCCAGGCTCCAGAGAGGCCTGCAAGCAACAGGACGAGTAGAAAACCTCGGGGTCCTCGAACTCCGAACCCGGAGGAGGAGACCCAGTCGAAGCAGCACACCCAACCAAGGCAATTTCTTCTGAGGCGAGACGGTTTGATAGGGGGTTCGGAAGAACTCGTCCTGCTTCCTGCTATGCCCAGGACTGGGTGGCCCCGAAGGTGGACGCCACACTGAGTCATGGGGCGGAGTAATCGGTTCCAAGGGAGGCAGGTCACTAAGCGAGGCTTTCCTCGAGGGGATGGGCTCCAAGGGAGGCATATCACCAAGGGAGGCCCTCCTCGAGGGAATCGGTTCCAAAGGAGGTACAGCGCTAACGGAGGACCTCCTCGAGGACCCGGACACCGCTCGCCGCTCCTCCTCGCCGAGTAACGAGGTAGTGCGGCGAGGAGGAGGAGGAGGGGGCGGTCCGCCCCTCGAAGCCGAAGCTGGAAGGTCACCCTGGATGGTGGCAATCAGCCGAGGCCCCATGGTCTGCATGAGCTCCACGAACTGAGCCTCCAGGATGGACCGCAACGAAGCCGATATGGAGGGATCCACACCAAAAGGGGGCCCTTCCGCACGGTCTCCGCGCTCCTTGGGTGCTACGTGCTTCTGCTTGCCAGTCTTCGGCACCTTGAGCACCACCGGAGGAACTGTCGGGGTCGATACCTGCTCCGAGGAGACGGATGAAGGCACCGGCGCCGAAGCCGGGGCCGAAACCGGTGTGAACGACGCCGGTTTCAGGAGGCCCGAAGCAGCCGGGGAGGCAGAGGGCTTCGCAGAAGGAGTCGAAGCACCTGTCGATGTCGAAGCTGCAGGATCCGATGAAGCTTCCATCTTGAACATGGACTCCCACAGCAGACAGCGACGCTTAAACGCTCTCGCCGTCAGAGTGGAGCAAGGCCGGCACGATTTCGGGAAGTGATCCGGTCCCAGACACTATAAGCAGCGTCGATGAGGGTCCGTGAGCGAAATCGCGCGCTGGCACTTGCTACACTTTTTAAAACCGGTGATCGGCCGGGACATAGGCCGGAAAAGCTCCGCCGCAAGGTCGAATGCGCGGGGCCCCAGCCACGCGGCCGACACGGTATCGAAAGGAAAATTTTTTTTTTTTTTTGAAAAAGAAATCAAAGAAAGAAATAAATGCACAGGAGAGCCAAAAGAACTCAACCCGCGGCAAAAAAGAAGGCAAAAAAAGAGATTCAATGGGCGCAAATTGAAGATAAACTTCTCAGCTCCGCGGAAGAAAAAGAACTGAGGAGACACGCCCGGAGCATCGGGCGGGAAGGCACTGGCGCATGCGCGGTGCGGGCATCTCGAAACTTCTGAGTTTCTTCAAGCAAGACATGCTTGCAAGATGTCCGTATCGGGGCTCTGTCGGATGACATCACCCACTAGTGAGAATACCTGCCTGCTTGTCCTGGGATAACATCAATAACAAAACTCATCAAAACATTGGTATGGCACGAAATAATTGCAAACCAGAACACTGTACTGGAAAGAAAATAGTCATTTTTTTTTCTGGGCTGCATTTTGATACTATATCACCAGCATGCCATGTGCCTTGTAAGCGGAGCCGAATAAAACTACAGCTAAAAGCGGCTCTGTGGACCAAAATAGTTGTCTGTTATATGCGAGTCTGCTATATCCGATGATTTTCTGTATATTTATAATGGCGCACGACCAGGACCAGCGGACCTCGTCTGCTAAAGGCGAGGTTCCGTTATAAACAAGTCCGTTATAATGAGATTATACTGTAGGAGGAAATACTTTTTCACTCAGAGAATAGGTAAGCTCTGGAACGCATTCCTGAGATTGTGGTAAGAGCGGTTAGTATAGCTAGTTTTAAGAAAGGTTTGGACAATTTCCTTGAGGAAAAGTCCATAGTCTATTATTGAGAAACACATGGGGGAAGCATGGAATGTTGCTACTCCTTGGGTTTTGGCCAGGTACTAAGGACCTGGATTGGCCACTGTGAGAACAGACTACTGGGCTTGATGGACAATTGGTCTGATCGAGTAAGACTGTTCTTATGGATGAATCTGTTGCAGTAACAGTAAGATGCTTAAGCAGCTGGGCACATAATGGAAGGACATTGCAGATGGTAGGAGTCTGATTAGCAGACAAGACTCTTGTTACCATATCAAAGGCAGACGGCACAAATTATGTTATCTAGAAGTACAGTAGTTTCATTTGAATCCAAAAAGCAGCTTCTGTAGTTTTTTTTTTTAATTGTTGAATTTAGTTGCCAGTTATCTAAGATGTGTTAAGTTTTTATATATTGATACTAGTCTTAAGTTTTTAGAAAACAACATGGGGGACAAAGTTTGTCCCTGTCCCCGTGCGGGCACCCATCCCTGTGTCTTTCTCCAATGTTGGCTTACTGAGCCATGACCCTAACAGGCCTTGCTTTATTAACATTCAATCCCAATATTTCATAATGATTAAGGGTGTTAAACACAAATTACTGCTCCATTAACACAGATAAAGCTTGTATTATACTGGGGGTACTCAGAACCTAGCTGCACCTACACAGCTGGCTCCTTTAAAATCGTGCACTAACTATAAATAATAATAATAATTTATTTCTTATATACCGCCAAAGCCGTAGAAGTTCGAGGCGGTTTACAATAAAGAAGGGCTGGGCAATCAGCGAATGGGTACATAGGCTCATCGGTTCATAGACAACAACGCGGAAGACAAAGGCGTGCGCCGACAACTGAGCGCAAGATGAGAGGCGCACGTTGAAGAAAATTACTGTTTTTAGGGGCTCCGACGGGGGATTTTGTTGGGGAGCACCCCCAGTTTACTTAATACAGATCGCGCCGCGTTGTGGGGGGTTGTAACCCCCCACATTTTACTGAAAACTTCACTTTTTCCCTGTTTTTAGGGAAAAAGTTAAGTTTACAGTAAAATGTGGGGGGTTACAACCCCCTAAACCCCCCACAACGCCGGCGCGATTTGTATTAAGTAAACTGGGGGTGCGCCCCAACAAAACCCCCCGTCGGAGCCCCTAAAAACAGTAATTTTCTTCGGCGCGCACCTCCATCTTGCGCTCAGTTGTCAGCGCACGCCTTTGTCTTCCGCGTTGTTGTCTATGAACCGATGAGCTTTGTGAGTGGGTCTGGATGGAGGAACCATGGTAAAGTGGGGGGACCATGTATAAGGGGGCCGAACCATGGATGGATTTGTAACAGAGGCAGGCAAACCTGAACAGCACTCTCGCCTCCAGGGGCTGCCAGTGGAGTTTTTGGTAGTAGGGAGTTATGTGTTCCCATTTTTTCAGCCCAAAGATCAGTCGAATTGCTGAATTTTGGATGATACGTAGACTTTGAATAGTTTTTTTGAAGGAACCCAGGTAGATAATGTTGCAGTAGTCCTATATAGGCGACCAGCCCATTAGAAATTAATGATTAAAATTAGCTTAGTAAGATGGCTCAATTATATCTTGATAACTCCGCCCACAAGCACAACATATTTTTTTTATTTACAATTTTCATAGTTTTCACTTCACTCCTGTAAAATTACAACATATAAGAATGGGCGCTAAACGTGTTCATTTTCCTAATTGCAGGTTGAAAACCAGAGGCCAAGAGCCAGGTAGAGACACAGACCCTGCGCCCCACCGCCCGAGCTGGATTGCTTAAGTGGCTGCCGCCGAAAGGGCCCAGTTGCTCTCGCACACCTGCTCCTGTACACCCGGCCTTTGCCGCCTCCCCCTTCTCGCTGCCTGCGCGTCTCGGTCGTCCTCGGCGCCCCGGGGCAAACGCGGGACGCGTTCCACTCACCCTCAGCTCTTCGAAATCCGCCATTTTTCGTCGGCCACTGCCGTCACGGCCGTCGCCTGCACCATCCTGCGCTGCGGCCGCCGGTGCCCCCGGTCCGCGTCACGTGACGATGACGTCGGCGAGGAGGGCGGCTCTCGGGCGCGAGCGCGGGCTGGAGAGCTGAGCCAGTAGGGTGCGTTCTTTTCGAAAGGGGGAGGGGGACGCGTGGTTCCTTTTTTTTTGTTCAGGGGACGAACGCGTCAGAAGTTCTGGCTCTTCATTGTGTTCTCCTGAATATTTTATCGACTTATAAATTGTCTAACTGGAATTTACTTTATTTCATTTATTTTTATTTATTGTTTTCTCAGGTACTTTAGCTAGATTGTGAGCCTTCGGGACAGCTAGGAAAATCCAAAGTACCATTTTTATTTATTTTATTTTAATGTATCTTTAATCTATCTTCATTGTAAACCGCTTTGAACCTCACGGTATAGCGGTATATAAGAAATAAAATCAATCAATCAATCAATCAAATTGTTTGTAGATGAAGCAAACGCCCTGATTCTGGAGGAAATGTTGATGGTTTGGGGGCTATGTACCTGAGGAAGTGTCCTTTTGTTGCTGTAATAAATTTTAGTGATTTTAACAATAAAGTATAAAAAAATTATGAAATCAGAATGACCAAAATATCTAATGAGAATTATAAGTACAGTTTTACAGTAATAACATAGTAAATGGGGACAGTATTCAAATCCATGTACTCACTCTTAATGGATCTTCTAGCAGTACTTCTCAACCCAATCAAATACGGTGTTCCGCAGGGGGCTCTACTATCCCCCCTATTATTCAATCTCTACCTTAGACCAGTCCTAGACATAGCCCGCAAATACCAAATACAGATTCACTGCTTCACAAATGACCCAGATCCTGAAACTCCTAAAATGTCTCTCGGAAATCAAAAACTGGATAACCGTCAACAAATTACAATTAAACATCTCCACAGAAAAGTTAGAAAAATTAGATCAAGTAGTTAATACCTTACAAGTAAATGCTGTTTCCAATATTAAAGATGGTACGTTGATTCATGCCAAGTTAGAAAAGTTAGAGAATTCCATAAGGGCTAAAAACCTTCATCTATTAAATTTTTCTTTAACACATTATTTGTCTTCTTTGGAACTCTTTTTTTTATTTTTTATTTATTCATTTTTGAATTCTTACAACAAGTGAATTAAACATAATACAAACAATTTTCATATATCACTTGTATTTACAAACAAATAGTCTTGTAAGATGTACTTGAGGGATATATTGCATTATACTAATGTGGATACTCTTAAATTAGACAACCTCTATTACATTCCAAGAGCGTCTAAAGAAATACTTGAAGAAGGTGAAATGGATAAACTTGGCTCACCTGATGGTTTGAGTGTATCACAATTTCTTGAATCCTCTACAGATATAATTGATAAACAAGCAACTTTAATAGTGGTTTTCAAAACAGAGTGGGATAAACAGGCTATTTTGAAATTATATTTCTTGAAAAAAACAAGACCTGTTTTGTGGCCAACGTGTGATAATTTTTCCGGATGTCTCTAGACATACCCAGTTTAAAAAGAAGCATTTCCTCCAGTTAAAACCTAAGGTGGTGGCAGCTGGAGCTACTTTCTTTCTGAAATTCCAGTGCAAGTGCTTAGTCTCATATGGAAGTGATAAGTATATTTTTTTGGAACCAGTCCAGTTAGAAGACTTTATTAAAGGAAAACCTTTGTTGAAAGTTTAATTTCTATTATCAATAACTTTATATATACTGGAGGAGGGTGTATTATATAAATAGATTAGCCAATTACTGCCTGCAATGTTAAATAATAGATAGATTCCATTTTCTATTTAACACTGGTGACCATTATAATGTGGACTATACCAAGGTTGATTAATTTCCTTATTATATGTTAAGTTGTATTTTATATACAGAATTTTGTGGATATCCGTGAATATTTGTTATTGTAATGAATAAGCAAATAAAGAATTAAATTCAAAAACACCTCCAAAACAGAGCTCCTTTGGCTCTGAGATACCATAATGACTAAGCTTTCTTCATACATGCCGAACAGGTCTCTCCGTTCTCAGGATGAAATATGCCTCAAAACGCCCCCTAGACGTGATCATTACATTAACTGCAAACTGCCAAATGATGTTCCTACTCCTATTTTTTACCAAGCCACTGGAATCAACTGCCCCCATTGCCGCTGCTGGGTCAGACCAGTGGCTCACGCGGCAGCCCTCTGGTCAAAGACCAGTGTCCTAACTGAGCCTAGCCCTACCTGCATACATTCCGGTTCAGCAGGAACTTGTCTAACTTCGTCTTGAATCCCTGGAAGGTGTTTTCCCCTATGACAGACTCTGGAAGAGCGTTCCAGTTTTCTACCACTCTCTGGGTGAAGAAGACTCCTCAGCTTTAGAAAAATAATAAAAACACACCTCTTCACCTAACTCCCCTGCCTAAGGCCCATAGATTACAAATTAATATTACTGTATATTGATTATGTGTCACATTAGGATAAAAACTTATACTGATAAATCTTGCACTGTAACTGTCGACTTTATTCTGTAAACTGCATATTATGTTTATTGGTATTAGATCCCTAGTATGTGTCAAATAGGATAAAACTTGTATTGAAGAACCTTGCACTGGAACTATCGCAAATTGTAACCTGTAAACTGTACACTATGTATATTAGATCCCTAATATGTGTCAAATTAGGATAAAAGCTTGTATCAAAAAATCTTGTACTGTAACTATGGCAAATTGTAATCTGTTAACTGTCAACTTGTAACCCGTTCTGAGCTCTGGGATAGAAAACGAATTAAATAAATAAAGCCCACGTTTTTAACCTGCTTTCAAGTCCTAACCCCGCCCACTTGTGCAAAGCACCCATATCTGTTATTCCCTCATTAGTCCCCTACCTTCTCACTCCTTTTGTAAATCTCTACGTGAGCAGTGTGTATAGATTCACCCATTTTGTCCTGTTTGTGTGTCATAATGAGATTGTAAGCTCTTTCAAGCAGAAATTGTCTCTTGCGTGTTTACTGTACTATGTCCTTCTTCATGTATGGCAACCAGTGCTGGATGCAGTATTCCAGGTGGGGGCACACCATGGCCCAGTAGAGCAGCATGATAACTTTCTCCGATTTGTTTGTGATCCCCTTCTTAATAATTCCTAGCATTCTGTTTGCCCTTTTCGCCACCGTCGCACATTGCATGGATGGCTTCATTGACTTGTCTACCAGTACTCCCAAGTCCTTTCCTGGGGAGTCTCTCCGAGTACTGCACCAGACATCCTGGTATTCATGTATAAGATTTTTGTTACCGACATGTATCACCTTACACTTATCCATGTTAAACCTCATTTGCCATGTCGCAGCCCATTTCTTGAGTATGTTTATGTCACTTTGTAGGTCTGTGACTTCACTATTCTGAATAACTTTGTATCGTCTGCAAATTTAATTACCTCACTCCCCACCACGCTATTTATTTATTATGATTTATTGCCTTTTCCAAGGTGGTATATACCAAGAATAATTTGTACATATGTACTAGACATTATCAGCAGAAAAAAAAGATTTAAATAACAGTACACATTATGGTATAATATGTTACTTACAATGTCAACATGATACATAATAAAACATAGGATAAGGTGTAAGCAGAAGTGGAACATATAGACAAATAAGATAGAAACTGTTTCCAATTAGTACTACGGATGTGTTTTTGGTGAAAGAGGTGTGCATCTGATCAGGGCATATTTTATCATGTTTAGTTGACTTGTGGGAAGAAGATGTAAGAAATCTACCTGAACCGGAAATGGTTTTCAATAGTGATGAGGCGGGGGAATTGAAAGAAATCTCAGCGAACCTGGAAGATGTACTAAGCCAAATTGAAAAGTTAAAGAGTGATAAATCACCTGGACCGGATGGTATTCATCCCAGGGTACTGAAAGAACTCAAACATGAAATTGCTGATCTGCAGTTAGTGATCTGTAACCTGTTGTTAAAATCGTCTGTAGTACCTGAAGATTGGAGGGTGGCCAATATTACACCAATTTTAAAAAAAGGGTTCCAGGGGAGATTCGGGAAATTACAGACCAGCAAGCCTGATCTTGGTGCCGGGCAAAATAGTGGAAACAATTCTAAAAAAATAAAATTGTGGAACATGTAGACAAACATAATTTAATGAGACAGAGTCTGCATGGTGTTCAGCCGAAGGAGGTCTTGCCTCACCAATTTGCTTGACTTCTGTGCAAGTGTGAATAAAATGTGGATAATGACAAGCCAGGGAGGGAGGAAACTGGGAGGAAAAACTGAATTATATTGAGCAATGATGGATTTACGGTTTAAATACGGTTACTCTGAAGGGACTGAATAATGAACTAGAATGGGCCACTCTGATTTAGAGGAGGCGGTATCTGGGGCGGGTCCTTCGTTAGTGAAGTACATCTAGGTAATAGTTTCAACCAGTTAAAAGTAGTCAAAAGTAAGTAAAATGTTAGGCTTAGGGCTCCTTTTATCAAGCTGCACTAGCGATTTAATGCGTGTAATAGCGCGTGTTAAACCGTTGGCTGTGCTAGCCGCTAATGCCTGCCTTGAGCAGGCAGTAGTTTTTTGGCCAGCGCGGGGGTTAGCATGTGATTAAAAGTCGCGCGGCTTGATAAAAGGAGCCCTTAGTGTGTGAGCATGGACCTGTGACGCTGATGCAGGGAGAGATGACATAGGCGTCAGCTGATGGGCCTGCAAGAACACAACACTGAGTGAGTAAAACACCGCCACCATTCTTAATAGACTCTGTGGTCTATTAAGTCCCTGTGGACATAGTCAAATAGGTAAGAGCAGTGGTTAATCTCTATGTTAGACTATGGGCGCGTTAGCGTTTAGCATGTGCTAATTCGATTAGCGTGCGCAAATCGGTTAGCGCACCTTAATAAAAGGGGGGTAAGTATTAACCATGCATTTATGTAAAAAGATAAATGTAAGAGCTTAGCGGGATATATTGGGATAGAATGGACATTGAGACTTTTCTTTCCTTGTTGATATAGGGATTAATAGCCTTGAAAAAAACAATGGGTGAAACATGTTGGCGCAACTATCCCTGTGTGAGAGAGACCATACAGCTAAGTACTTTTAGTACATAATACATTAAGTAATGTTTAAATAACTAAAAAAAATGTAAGATCCAGTGACGAGTGGATGCATAAAGCCTTAGACAGAGAGATATTTGAGTCTAAGGTGGCATCGCTGAGGATCTGGGAGACTGATATGTGAAATGAGGAATTGAATGAATGTATGTTAAGTTATGCATTCCTAGTAAGAAAGGTTTCCAGCCAGGCAGAATTATGTCAAGCTTCGTCCCTGCCAGTATTCAAATCCAGGCTAAAAGCCCACTTCTTCGAGGTTGCTTTTAACTTCTAACTACACTCACTTGTAAAACACCTATTGCCTGCCTGAGAAACTCCCTAACCCCTACTTGTCCTGTCTGTCTGTTGACTAGATTGTAAGCTCTACTGAGAAGGAACTGTCTCGTGAATGTTTTAATGTACAGTACTGCATACATTAGCAATGCTATATAAATAATAAGTAGTGGTAGTAGAAGATGAAGGAAAGAGGTAAAGGATATGCGATACGAGCAAAATGAGTGCAGCATGTGAGGAATGGGGAAGGGTAGCACCCCACAGTGGCAATTTACTCTCGAGCTTGCTGTGGAAATAGCTTTCGCTAATGGTAGACACTTCAGATCCTGAGTCTATCAAACAGTCAACAGGCACTCCCCCTATGAGTACTTCGATGACAGGCCTCTGTCTGTGCCACACTCCATGCTTTTGATCATCGGGGGTATACACTTGTCCTCCTACATTAGCAACGTTCCCCCTTTGTAGTGTGGTGGAGGATGTGGGTGGGTTCTGTCCCTGGGTTTCTTCTGTCTGCATTGGCCCCGGTGGTCTCCATGGGCCTGTCTCAACAGACCCTCTGCTCCTCTCTCCAGATCCTCCCATTCCCAGCCTCTGGGACCCTTTTGCTTTGGCAGTATCAACTTATATGCCCTGGCTCCTGACAACGATAGCAGAGGATCTGCCCCATTTAATTCTAACGGGGCTGGGTCATTCTGGGAGGGGCTCATCTGCCTTGGTATGGTCTGCTTTGATCCTCTGTCCACTGTCTTGCTCCCGGCTGAGGCTCTGGTGATCTCCATTCCTGGTTCCCCTCCATCCTCTTGAGAACCGCACACAGTCGCTCTACGACATGTGTTATCCTATCAGGCTCTTCAATCATGGCCCTCATGCTTGCTTTGCTCCTCCTTTGTAAAACCTTCACATACCGGTCTTTACCCACCAGGAGGTTCTCTTCCTCTCCTGACCACTTGGTCAACAGAGTAAGCAGGTTTTCATAGGACAATTCTCTAGTCTCGCCTTCCCATCTCCTCACTTCTCTCTTCAGTGCCACGTCACTCAACCTGAGGACCAGCTGTTCTTTCAGGGATCTTTCCAGGTTTGGTATGGCACCCAGCTCCTTGTTCAGAATTTTTGTGACTTGTTCATACAAACAGCAACCAAAAGCCCTCACTGTCTCATCCGGTAGCTGATGGCGGTCATAGAACTCCCTCAGCCTCATGGTAATAGGAACTTTGTTCTTGAATTCTTCTGCCAGCCTCTTGAAGAGGGTGCCCACATCCCTCCTGTCCACTGAATGATATAATTTTACTACATCATGGATGGGCCCCTTCAAATGATCAACAATGACATCCCACTGATCCTCGAGGGGAACTCTCAGGATCTACAGAGCTGACCGGGCTTATCTGTTCATTCTTCTACAGCCAGGTCACCTGCTTTCTGCAGGTATCCACCAAAGTCGGGTATCGTTTTATCTCTGGGTATGTAAAATGCTGATATTGGAGCCGGTGCTGAGGCTTGTGACTTTTCCAATTACTTCCTGGGCCAGTTGGGTGGATTCCTGATGGGCCACTCTCTCTTGCTGTAGGGCTGTTGCCTGTTCCTCCAATCTCTTGGCTTGTTCTTCTATCTTTTTCCCTTGTTCCTTACACAACTTCCTCAGTGCTTCAAACTCTTGCCTCGAGCCATCATCCATCTTCACTTTGTTCATGGTGCGCTACACAACTGGAGGACCCACAAATCACCACAAAGGGACTAATCAGGACTGCACTAGCAGAAAGGGGGTTCAAACACTTGGTAAGTTTCTTGCCAGGTATGGGCCAGAGAAGAATCTTACCACAAACATAAATTCTCCAATTATGTGCACAACAGTTAGCACAAGTAAGATCCTTACTAAAGATGGTGTACTAGGTAAGGAAATCCTGTCCATGACGCCACTTGTGGACCCCTAGTTGATGGAGCAGTATAACTTACCTCTAGATTTAAGTTGGTGTAAGTGTCACAGTGCCTAGCAGGGTTCCCAAATAACTCCACACAACCAAGTGATTCAACAAGAAAATGAATGATCAGATTTATTAGATAGCAATAGGAGAAGAGCGGGTAAGCTCTTCAAATAGGTACCAATTGGTACAATTAAATAATGCAAAATGTTAATACAGGGTAAATTACAAAGGCAAAGGGATGTTTCTGGTTACCCCACTGGATTGGCAACAGTTCAATGGCCTGATTAACTTCTATAATCTGAAATTAGTTTGATACACTTACCACTACTTCAAAAACTTAAGTCAGAGGAATTTCATTTGCGTAAATGAGACCTAATGTAGTAAATCGGTGTGCACACAATGTTACCAGTCTAAGAAAGTCCATGGAAATGTTGCAGCTGTCTTGAGATGGCAAATATTGTGGTAATGGGCACAGCATAAGACTGTAGCAGAGTAAACATAGCGTGGCAATTATAAGGTACACTGTATAGAATTAAATTTAGCACTCCCAATCGGCTTTGAAAAAATAGCTCGGACTCTTGAAACAAGTTACAATGCAACTTTATAATAACTACGGTACCTCCCCCAAAGACGCTTAAAACGTTTTCCCCCGCCCCTCTAAACTCTGATTGGTCAGCGTCTATAGGCTGGTCTGTAAGTCTAAGCAGCGATTGGTTTCACTAACCGGCAATCTGTAGCGTTGGTCCAACCAGCAACAGTGATCTTCTCTATTCCCTCCGCTGAGCGCCTCAATGTAAGCTGCCAGCCCGCAGCGCGCTCTTTCTAAGGCGTCTCAGTCTCAATGGAGTTATCCTACCGTTCAATAAAGACAGCTTATCAAGCACGGGAAGCGGTAAGTAGCGGGGGGGGGGGGGGGGGGGTAGTATGGTATTCTGGCTCTGGTCAGAGTGATACTGCTTTCGACCCTGGTTTAAAGGCTCAGTTTTAGGTGAAATGTAACTGAGGGATGCTCACAAGGGTCGCGTGGGGAACCGCAGTAACCTGGCAACTTTAGCGTGCGACATCGGATTAAAAAAAAAAAAAAAAGTCCAGCGCACCCTGCTTGTCTAGTTTGTCAACAAATGGGAAACGCTCTCTATTTCTGAAATTTAGAAGCCGCCCGGTAGAGACTGTGCGCGCTCACAAGGTGTAAAGTTTCCTGTTGTCATGGCAACTCGGTTTGAGTCGTGGCGCATGCGCTCACTGACTGACTAAATGGGCCTTCTAGAGCGGACGTGGGAAGATTGTTTTGGAGGCACGCGTGTGTTTCTTATGCTGTCGGGCAGTCTGAGGGGGGTTAATCCACTGTTGAGGATGTTACATTGGTTACCATTGGAAAAAAAAAAAAAAGAATCCAGTTTAAGATCACTTGTATGGTCCATAAGGCTATGTAAGGATTAATTTCTAGGGGGTTAATTTCTGATATGAATAGTCTGAGTTCGTTTAATAGCTGAAGATCGTTTTAAATGAAATTTTCCCTCTCCACTGTGAGAGAGTGCTGAAAACTTCTCAGCCCAACCAGCTTCCTAAATTCTTAACGTTAATTTGCCACTAGCTGAAAAGACTGTTATTTTATTTTGCAAAGTGTGGGTTCGCAGAATCATAATGCTATGTTTTGAAATTACACTTCTCCCTCCATATTCACAGGGATTAGGGCCGACTCGGACCCACACCCACCTCCCAGACCTCACCATACCTTTCTTGGCGGTCTAGCGGTTAAGCAGGGACAAAGTACAGACCCACACACTCCCCCAGTGATCACTGACCGCCCCCCCCCCCACAAGCACACACACACACACCGCCATACAAATCTTAATAAAATGTACATACCTTCCTCCAGAACATCAATACCTGGCATAGGAAAGCCTAGTAGAGCTGCATAGAAGTGGCTTAAGTAGTCTGGGGGGTGGGCTAGTGAACCATAGGAGGACCCAGGCCCATAAGTCACTCTAACCACTGCTTTAATGGTGAAAAATGTGAGTCCACAAAGAAACCCAAACCCTACTGTACTGCCATAAAGGTGGCCTGCAGCCATAAGGGCTATTGGGGGTTGTAGATAGGTGGGTATAGTAGGTTTTGGGGGGCTTACCATGAACTACAATGGAGTTGTGAGCAGTGTTCCCTCTAAGCGGGCGGGTGTTGTGAGCAAACTTTTTTCACCGTGAGCCAAAAATATCGGGCGCCAGCAAGTTATGAGCCAACTCGCCCGATTCTCCTCTCGCCGCCCTGCCATCTGCCGTACGCCTCTTCCAATTGTGCGCTGTGACGAGAAACGTGTGCGCTGCGATGTAATATTTTGTGCGCCAGCGCAGCTTAGCGGGAACACTGGTCAAATGGTTTTATTTATTTCCCCAAATTTATTTTTGTTATACGCATTGAAAATATTTGATATTGCGTTTAAATCAAAATCTCAATAAACTTGAAACGAGTGCCCGTGAGATTGTGGGAGGGTTAAATACTCAAAACTTAGAAGTTTTTGCTACGCCAGCTTTCTGGTATCTTTACATGCAGTGGCGTACCTAGCATATGTAACATCCGGGGCCCATCATTTTTTGGCACCCCCCCCCATCTGTAA
Source organism: Geotrypetes seraphini (assembly GCF_902459505.1). Taxonomy (NCBI): domain Eukaryota; kingdom Metazoa; phylum Chordata; class Amphibia; order Gymnophiona; family Dermophiidae; genus Geotrypetes; species Geotrypetes seraphini. Next base: position 92,060,303 of record NC_047084.1, on the reverse strand, counting down.
GAAAAACATGATTTTTAGTAACAAACCACACGTCACACATGAGTACCTAGGAAAAGGCAGCATCTTACATATTGCAGTGAGCAGTACATCAATACACCCATTGTAAAACTAAACAAGCCAGACCAGCACAGATCAATCCTACACCGTCAATCCTAACAGAAAACACACAGAACACAGAAAACACCTTCGCCTAGTAAGGAATATGTAATCACAAACTAACCCCTCCCTCTTTTACAAAACTGTAGTGTGGATTTTAGCTACGGAGGTAACAGCTCTGATGCTCATAAAATTCTGAGCATCAGAGCTGCTACCACCAAGGCTGGTGCTAAAAACGCTTCACAGTTTTGTAAAAGGGGGGATAAAATAAAAATACATAGACAAAGGTTAAATTGAACCAGCAAGAAGCTGGACTCTGCATACAATGCTTCACAGAAACAGTGACACATGTCTCCTAAAGCAATAAATAAATATAAATTTTTTTCTACCTTTGTCTTCTGTGGTTTCTCCTTTCCTCATCTTCTTGTAACTCTCTTCCTTCCATCCACTGTCTGCCGTCTCTCTTCCCCTATATGGCATCTTCTCTCCTTCTATGCCCCTTCCAGAAACTGTATGCCTCCCCCTTCCATCTCTCCTTTCACCCCATTGGTCTGGCATCTCTCTCCTCGCCTTCCCTCTCCCACACCTCTCCTCATAGTCTGGTATCTCCCCTTCCCTGATTCTCTGGCATCTCTCTCCTTTCCTTTTCTTCCATCTTTCGCTCCCCCTCCATGCTCTCACATCTCCCCCTTCCTTTTCCCTTAGACTGGCATACCTTCCTCCTACGCTCCAAGCCCTGGCATCTCCTTTAATTCCCTCCCTCATCTTCCTTCTCCCTCCAGCTGGGTACCGCAACACTCTTCCCTGCAGCTCTGCACTTCCCCACAATTGCCATGCTTCGGTTCCTCTTCTTCCTTCCTTCCTCCCCCCCCCCCCGCGGGACCCTGCGGCACCATCAACTCTTACTCCCTCTAATGTCGGCCCTGCAGCTCCAGACTTCCTCGCACCTTCTCCCCTCCCCCTTTGGATCGCTATTATTTTAAATGTTATAGCCGCGGAGCTGTATCCATCAGTGGAGATGTCTAACCTCGGCCTGCCCCGGAACTCTTACTGCAACAGTGACTTCCTGTTCCTGCCTAGACGGGCGGCTGCTGCAGTAAGAGTTCCGGGGCAGGCCGAGGTTAGACATCTCCACTGATGGATACAGCTCCGCGGCTATAACATTTAAAATAATAGCGATCCAAAGGGGGAGGGGAGAAGGTGCGAGGAAGTCTGGAGCTGCAGGGCCGACATTAGAGGGAATAAGAGTTGATGGTGCCGCAGGGTCCCGCGGGGGTGGGGGGGGAGGAAGGAAGGAAGAAGAGGAACCGAAGCATGGCAATTGTGGGGAAGTGCAGAGCTGCAGGAGCTGTTATAGCCGCGGAGCTGTATCCATCAGTGGAGATGTCTAACCTCGGCCTGCCCCGGAACTCTTACTGCAGCAGCCGCCCGTCTAGGCAGGAACAGGAAGTCACTGTTGCAGTAAGAGTTCCGGGGCAGGCCGAGGTTAGACATCTCCACTGATGGATACAGCTCCGCGGCTATAACATTTAAAATAATAGCGATCCAAAGGGGGAGGGGAGAAGGTGCGAGGAAGTCTGGAGCTGCAGGGCCGACATTAGAGGGAGTAAGAGTTGATGGTGCCGCAGGGTCCCGCGGGGGGGGGGGGGGGGGAAGGAAGGAAGAAGAGGAACCGAAGCATGGCAATTGTGGGGAAGTGCAATCCCCCCAATGCGTCCCCTTACCTTACCTTTGCGACGCGTGTGTGCGCTGTGAAGAGAAACTTGTGCGCTGCGATGTAATATTTTGTGCGCGAGCGCAGGCCAGCGCAGCTTAGCGGGAACACTGTGAGATGTTTATGTGATACCCTTTTGGTAAAGTTCACACTCTGTTGCCATGTCTGCGTGGCCAGTCCATCACTTTGCTGACCCCTCCCACATCCAAAAGGTCTTGTTCTATGTGTTTTATATTTGATGATTTTTTTGGATGAGAATAAAGATAGACGACATGGCTGTCTGGACAATCAAACTGCTGGACATGGAATAAAAGTTTTGGACATATTTTTGGAGAATGGACTTTAGACACTGCCGATTTTGGGCGGCTAGCATCCTAGACCCAAAATGAACTTAAATGTATTTCTTGATTATGCTGCTCCATGTTAACAATTTAGTTAAGAAATATTTTCTTACACTACGAAAGTTAAGAAGGGCCACATCCTACTTCTTCCAGCAACACTACAAGACACTAGTACAGTCGACTATACTGTCTCTATTGGACTACTGCAATGCACTACTTTCAGGAATTTCCGTGAAACTAATGAGAAGCTCCTGTTGAAACTTGACCATGGTGGTAGCAGCACATCTGCACAAGGCAGGGATCCAAGTACATCCATATTTGGATGATTGGCTAATCGGAGCCCTGTCCAAGGAAGATGGTGAACTGGCAGTCTTGACTGGTTCAGTTCCTGCAGGACATATGCCACACATGTTGCAGGAGTGGAGAATCTTCAGGCCAACTATCTCAATCAGCAGATGCTCGACCCAGGGGAGTGTTTGCTTCTCCACAAGCATTTGATGCCATTGTTAACTGTGGGGGTAATTACTGATTGATCTCATGGCCTCGGTGGCAAGCACAAAGGTGGATTGCTTTTATACCCGAAGATACGAGTCCGCATGTGCAGGGTTGGTCCAACTGTGGCAAGAAAAGGGGCTCCTGTAAGTGTTTCTTGTAGCCCATGCTAGGTCGAGTCATCCGGGTCTGTTTGTCCTAATAGCACCCTATTGCCCCCAAAGACCATGGTATGCAGACCTAGTTTGAGTACAGAGAGACAAAGGTCTCAGGTTGTCATTTTAGGTGGATCTCTTGACTCAGGGCCTGATTCCCATAGAGAATCCAGAACAGTTTTTGCTAAGGAAGGGATACTTGGAGGTGTTTGTTTCCACTCTGCTTAGAGCCAAGAAGCCCTTGATGGTGGTCCATGCCAAGGCCTTGAAGACTCTCCAACAGTGATGTGCTAAGATCAGTGCAGAGCCCTTACAAGTCCTGGTCTTGGAAGTCCTGGAATTTTTGCAAGAGGGACTTGAGAAGGGCCTGTAGGTCAGTTTGCTGAAAGTGCAATTAGCAAGACTTTCATGTTTCCGAGCTTGGGGAGAGAGAGCATCTCTGGCCTCTTACCCAGATGTGGCAAGATTCTTTAAAGGGGCTCTCTGGTTGTACCCTCCAATGCATCTACCATTCCCATTCTGGAACCTTAGTACTTAACATAGTAACATAGTAGATGACGGCAAATAAAGACCCGAATGGTCCATCCAGTCTGCCCAACCTGACTCGATTTAAATTTTTTAATTTTTTCTTCTTAGCTATTTCTGGGCAAGAATCCAAAGCCCTACCCGGTACTGTGCTTGGGTTCCTACTGCCGAAATCTCTGTTAAACCCTACTCCAGCCCATCTACACCCTCCCAGCCATTGAAGCCCTCCCCAGCCCATCCTCCACCAAATGGCCATATACAGAACAGACCGTGCAAGTCTGCCCAGTTCTGGCCTTAGTTCAATTTTTAATATTATTTTCTGATTCTAGATCTTTTGTGTTCATCCCACGCTTCTTTGAACTCAGTCACAGTTTTACTCTCCACCACCTCTCTCGGGAGCACATTCCAGGCATCCACCACCCTCTCTGTAAAGTAGAATTTCCTAACATTGCCTTTGAATCTACCACCCCTCAACTTCAAATTATGTCCTCTGGTTTTACCATTTTCCTTTCTCTGGAAAAGATTATGTTCTACGTCAATAGCCTGTTTAATACTGTTTTGCAAAGTCTCAGTAGGGCTCCATATAAGCCCTTATAGGAGGCTTCCCTCTTAGATCTGACTGTCAAGACAGTGTTCTTGATAGCGATTATTTTGGTAAGACAAGTCACTAAGTTACAAGCTCTCTTTTGCAGGGTGCTGTTTCTTAAGATTATGGAAGCAGGGCTTTCTTTGCACACGGTTCTGTCCTTTCTACCAAAAGTAGCCTCCACTTTCCATGTCAACTAAGAACTTCATCTATTCGCCTTTCAGCCTATGGGGTCCAAGGAAAAGGACAAAATATTGCATTTGCTGCCTCAAAGTTACCAATTCGTTTCAAGTCTCTGATCACCTTTTTGTTCTGACCAGTCATACAAAAAAAGACAGGTCTGCATCCAAGGCCTTGATCTCTAGATGGATTAAAATGGCAATTTCCTCTATTTATGTGGACTGTCATAAGCAGTCGCCAATCATATTGAATCATACTCCACCAGAGAGGTGGCTACCTCATGGGCAGAGACTCAGGCGGTCCTCCCCCGTGGAGATTTGTAGAGGAGCAACATGGTCTACTCTTCTTACCTTCACCAGGTTCTATAGGATAGATGTGGGAGCCAGGAAGGATTCCACCTTTGGGTCCTCAGTATTAAAGACAGGCTCAAAAATCCTGCCCTAGAATCAGGGGACTGCTTTGGTACATCTCTAGTGTTACGACTGCTACACACATTGCATTAGAAAGAAAGATTAGATTCTTACTGTGATAATCTTCTTTCTTTGATAGAACATAGAAGTGACATTTGGAGATGCAATGTCAATGTACCAATAGTTGAATCTGTATATCATTTGATTATTTTTTAAGTGATTTGAAGATTTTTGTGGGTTTTTTGTACTATGGAAATATCTTGGAGAGGAGGTGATATCAACCAAATGCTTTTGTGCAAAGAACTTCAGATACAGTTACATCAGTGGGGCTAAATAATGAAATTGATTATTCAGTGTTTTGATAAATTATAATGGCGATTATGATCTTGTTTTATGCAAATTTACTTATTTATCTGTTATGCCAATTGTTATGGTACATGCTCTCTGCCTTTTATTATTTGATTTGTATGGATTGTCTTCTTGTTTCTTCAAAAAACAATTTTTGTTTACATTTTTCAATATTCATTATTATGGGCTAAAGACAGATGGGTATAATCAAAAAAACATCTAAGTCCCCTTTTGGCCTAAGGCCTTAAAGGGTGAAAGTAGAAGCAGAGAACATTATCAAAAATACATCAAAAGGATGTTTTTTTTTATAATGGCGTGCCTCTACGTTCAGCTGTTTAAACGCCCAGACCACCACTACATATAAACTTACACCATATAATCAACCTAAAAAAAGCCTAAGTCCCAAACATCCAAAACAAGGGCTTTTAGGTGAAGGAAGAGCCAGTCCTTCGTCTAAAAGCTGGATTCTGTAACCGGTGTCTGTCAAAAAGAACACCAGTTTCAGAATCCAACCCCCCCCCCCCCCCCAACAATGATCAGGCGGAAGGGAGCCCAAGTCCTCCTGCCCCGCGGCACCCCAAACCCCCGACTAAGATCAGGGCAAGAGGGAGCCCAAGCCCTCTTGCCCCGGTGACTGCCCGAACCCCCGATGAAGATCGGGGCAAGAGGGAGCCCAAGCCCTCTTGCCCTGGCGATTCTACAACCCCCCTCCCCTCCGATTACAATGGGGCCAGGAGGGAGCCCAAGCCCTCCTGGCCCGGCGACACCTCCTACCCCCCATCCCCACTAAAATACAGGCAGGAGGGATCCCAGGCCCTCCTGCCCTCGATGCACCCCCCCCAACCCCTCGATCCCCCCCAATCCCCCCTCCTACCTTTAAATTGTTGGCCAGATGGATGGGTGCCAAGCCCGTCCGTCTGGCAGGCCAGCCATCTGTTGAATGGCTGGCCTTAGGGCCTGATTGGCCCAGGCGGCTCAAATCTCACCCACAGATGGGGCTTGAGACGCCTGGGCCAACCGGAATCGGCCCAGTAGCCTTAGGCCCCTCCTGTGGGCGGGGAATTTGGCCCAGGCATCTCAAGCCCCACCAGTGGGCGGGATTTGTGCTGCCTGGGCCAATCATGTCCTAAGGCCAGCCATTCAACGGATGGTTGGCCTGCCAGACTGACGGGCTTGCCACCCATTCGTCCAGCCAACGATTTAAAGGTAGGAGAGGGGATTGGGGGTGGGGGATCGAGGGGTCAGCGGGTGGGTGTGTCGAGGACAGGAGGGCCTGGGATCCCTCCTGCCCGTATTTTAGTGAGGGTGGGGGTAGGAGGTGTCACCGGGCCAGGAGGGCTTGAGCTCCCTCCTGGCCCCGTCGTAATTGGATGGGAGGGGATGGGGGTTGGGGAATCGCCAGGGCAAGAGGGCTTGGGCTCCCTCTTGCCCTGATGTTGTCGGGGGTTCAGGGTGCCGCAGGGCAGGAGGGCTTGGGCTCCCTCCTGCCCGATCGTAATCACCGGAAGTGGGCTGATCGCTGCAGGAGAGATGGTTCATCTCTCCTGCTGGCGATGGTGATCACCCACCCCCCTCCGAACCACGGCACTTCAGGGTGAGGATCGCCAGCAGGAGAGATGTCCTGCCGCGATGCTCACCCTGAAGTGCAGCAGTTCAGAGGGGGGTGGGCAATCACCATTGAGGCAAGAGAGATTAGCCATCTCTCCTGCAGTGATAGGCAGGTTGCTTGGGCTGCTGAGCTGCAGCGATCAGTTCAGCGGCCCCTTTTTCAGCACTTATACCTGTTTTGACTTGGTCTAAGTCAAAACGTATAAGTGCTGGCTAGGCAACCTGTCAAAACGTTTGGTTATACCTTCTGTACGCTGTAGGGGTGTTTCATTATTTGCACCTGAAGGTTAGGCCTCTCTGACATCATCAAGCCTGAACCATTATTTGCAAGAAATCATTCCAGAAGAGAAAGAAGAACACATCTTTGCTGTTTCTGCCTGATGCATTCTGGGTATGTACCAGAACTGTAATCTAGTCAAGGACATCCAGCTATGCCTATATGATCTGCCCATGTGAATCTTGGGGGAGTTATTGCTCCTGTGCTTGTCTTATTTAATGAAGGCGCCTCTGTTTCAGATAGTACGAGACTTTATATAGAAAGGCTATTCATCTAAGTTCTGTTTCTGGATTGGTCCGGAAAAGTCATCTGACGAGATCCAAGTGAAAAGGTGCTAATTATAATTTAGTCTGTGCCAGGATGTGAGGGAGCTCACATCTTATCATAGGTTACTCTGCACTTCTTTTATAATAATTAAGACCTGAAAAGTTACCTCGTGTGTCTCTCTGTCTGAGAGAGTGAATCGGACCTTAAATAGATCTGGATTCCATCACATCAAGGAAACCTTTGCTGCCAACCTAAATTACAGCTATTCCAGTGGCTGATGAACTCTTGTTCTGATACCAAAAGAATTATTATCTTCAGTGCTGAGTAGAGGATGACTTCCTAATTTTGTGCCAAGGCCTAATTGAATGGTGAGAATACGGAATTCTATTATCTTATCAGCTGGGGTTAGATAAAGAATCCTATTGTGATTTAGATAAGATTTGTAAAGCTACTCTTGGTGATAGAACTGGCATTCTGCTAATCAGGAATAATTATTATTATAAGGAATTATAGAGTGTAAGAATTAGTTTTACTTATTTATCTAGTAAGTGTGTTGTAATAATTATGTACTGAGTTTCATATATGTAATCGGATATTTTGTGAACAATATTTAGATATTGCTGCTGGCTTGTGAATTATATTTTTCTATTTTCATAATAAAAGTATTTCTCATTATTCTGGGTCTGGTCTGTAAGTAGGCTAAGCAAGCTGAACCTGGATGAGATATTATAGTCTTCCCTAGAAAAACTTAACAGGCACGTATTTGTTTATGTAACTGATTAGTGGACCATAAATCTTTCTACAACGCCTAGGTGTAGGTCGGCCCACCGCCCGCCCTTTCCCCTCCTCTAAAAATGCCTCTTTTCGCTCTATGTGTTTAGAGGCAGGGGAAAGGCCTAAGCTGGTTTTAGATATGTCTAAAACCAGCATTGATTATGGGTACTTGGACGATCAGGATTTTTGATCGTCCAAGTACCCATTTAGGCCACTTTTTATTTTTATTTTTTTATTTTATATTTATTAGATTATTCATTACAATATCTTAGTAACAAACCTACATGAATGAACACAAATAAAACAAATGTAAATTCCCAAACGGGAATTAACATCATATATAAGGAAACTAATACAACTATATCCTAGTCCACGTTAAAGCTGATCGCCAGTACTAATAAAACATCAAAGCAAATCTTTCTATCTACTATCTAGGAACAGGCCACTTTTTAGACTTTTTTTTATTATTATGAGCCCCATATTTTTTATAAGGTCACCTTCAATATAAATATCACGATGAAAATTCACTGATAGCACTTTCCCTCTCTTTTTTACGAAACTGCAATAGCAGTTTCTAGCACTGGAAGCCTCGCTGAATGACTCGCGCTGCTCCTGACACTCATAGGAACTCAATGAGCATCGGGAGCAGTGCAGGCCATTCAGCACGGCTCCCCGCAGCTTATATTGTCTGTAATAAACATGGGATAGTCAAAGTGCATTCTTTTTAACTCATTGGTTTCTTTATCAGTATGGGACAATTGAAGTATATTTTTCAACAAAGTACATCACGCAATTTGCATTTTTCACACCATTGGAAGTTTAAAAATTAGTAGAAGCGTGCATGGAATTTTTCAATATTTGGTAGGTGGAGGAATAGTCTGAGTTGTAAGTATTTAAGACTAATTTTTTTCCTTGAACTTGTGCTCCTAAATGTTAAATCTGATAATTTTTTAATACATTAAGGGGGCTATTCATCAAAGGGCACTAACCGCCCCCCCTCCTTTTACAAAACAGTGGAAGCAGTTTTTAGCGTAGGCCAGCATACTGAATGCTCAGTGCTGCTCCCAATGCTCATAGGTAACTCTGTCGGGAGCAGCGCAGACTATTCATGCCGGCCTAAAAAACACTTCAGCAGTTTTGTAAAAGGGGTGATGATGGTGGTGGTGGTGGTGGTAAGTGCATTATCTGCTAAAGATTCCCATAGGAATATAATGGGCAACTTTAGTGGTTAGCATGCACTAATGCGCTTAGCGCCCTTTGATTTCTCCCCCCCCTTAATGATCACAATAAAGTTGTTTTCGTTCTGATTTTAGTTATATTTCTAAACAATAAAAAATTATTTTCACAGGATGTGATTCGAACTGAGGCTCGCCGCAAAAATCTCCTCATCCTAATTATGCATTACCTTTTGCAAGAAGGGTATAGTATAACTTTGTTTCTAATGTTTTACCTTGTGACTAGAATCTCAAATAGTGAAGGCTCAATATTGTGGTTTTTGAAAAAGCTAAAGAATACTGTCTGATTAATTGGTTTAAGTTAAGGAAATTTTGTGGCTTTGCTTAAACCATATAGTTGTATGGGCTTTGGTTGAATATCGCTGCTCTCTCTATAGGAAGGTGAAATGCCCTTGCTCTGTCTCGGTGATATACACAGAGGGCCAGATTCTGTTAATGATGCATAAATTTTAGGCATCTAGACATAACAATCACACATTAGGCATCTCTAATAGAATCGTGCCTACATTGTAGATGCTTACATTGTAGGCAACTCTAATGTTGGTTAGTGTTTACAATGTAGGCGTGATTCTGTTAACAGAAGTCTAAGAATGCCTAACAAAAAAAATGCCCCTGATTTGACCCTAACCACACCTACATGGTGGTAGATGCCGGGGTGTAGAAAAGGTACAAGGGGGTAAAAAAAAAGTTTATCGGCTGGGATGGGAGGGATCCTTCTTGTCCCAGCCTACCAGAGGCCTGCATCAATTCCGGGAGAGGGTTGGGTGAAGACCCGAATATAGGAAGAGACCCCTATTTTTGGGTGCTAGATGAGAACTGGCGGCAACCATTCAGCAAACGGTGCAGGGCCAGGCGGGAACTTGAGAAGCTCGCTCCTGCATGTCTGTGCACTGCTAGTCCCAAGATCAGAAGGAGGGGTGGGGTGCAGGGCAGGAGCACAGAAAGTTCACTCCTGCCCATACACCCGCTGGACCACCAGGGATATGAAAAAAGGTACACGGAGGAAGGGGTATAAAAATTGTTAGTATCGGCCGAGATGGGAGTGATCCCTCCTGTCCCAGTCTATCACTAGACCACCAGAGGGGGAAGAGGGTACAGGGCAGGAAGGTGGGACATGGTTCAGGGAGACAGGGAGGGGGACAGGGTGCAGAGCCTGGCAAGTAGTGAGGGGGGCTGATTTCAGAGCTTGGTAAGGAGGGGGGCTAGCTGCATAGCCTGCTAGGGCAGGGAGGGAAGGGGGCTGGGTTCAGAGCTGGCAGGGGAGGGCATGAGGAAGGGGACACTGGGTACAGATTCTGGCAGGGAAAGGTACTTGAATATTAAGCCCCTGTCTTATATTCGAGTCAACCATTTTTCCTCCTTTGGGGGGGGGGAAGAAATGGGGGTCTCAACTTATATTCAGATTGACTTATATTCGAGTATATACGGTATCCATCAGTCCAGAATGACACACTTATCTACTAGAAAGATATTAGCAATGTAAGAACTTAATCTCTTTTTACTGCAGTGTTTGTTTTACTTGTGTCTGGTCTTTGAAATTGCCAGGTATATTGATGCTGCAAATGCACTTGAACAGGAATCCAAATTAGGTCTACGTCGCTTTGAAGTTTGTGACAACATAGACCTTGAGACAATATTATTGGAATATGAAAGTTATTATTATATAAAGTTCCAAAAATATCCCAAAGTCACTAAAAAGATGGGAGATTCAGGTATGTAATTTTTTAAGTAGTTTCAATTATGAAATGGAGCAGATAACAGTATGACTTTGAGATCCAATTTAAGGCATGATTTTTAAATCAGGGCAGCCTTAAAAACTTATGGTGTGTGTAAGTGCTTTGAAAATGAGCCCCATAATCAGCTGAACTATTGGTTTAAGGAGCTTCACTGAATATGTGTATAAGTGCTAACCATTCTGGTGACTATCCATTTACTTCACGCCTGCTATTTAGGAGGCCTAAATTAAATTGATAACTTGTGTGCCATATTGACCAGTTTTCCATGTTATAAGTGATGGTTGTGATAAATCTGTTTAGGAACTAAATATCACAGTTAAATGGATAATTGCAAGCTCATCCTTCATTTCTCCCCAATGTTGGCCTCTTCATTTGTTTGGATAGACTATTGTTGTTCTTGTCATAGAAAACATAGAAACATGGTGGCAGATAAAGGCCAAATGGCCCATCTGCAGTAACCATTATCTCTTTCTTGCTCTTAAGAGATCCCAAGTGCCTATCCCAGGCCCTCTTGAATTCAGACATAGTCTCTGTCTCCACCACCTCTTCCGAGAGACTGTTCCATGCATCTACCACCCTTTCTGTAAAAAAGTATTTCCTTAGATTTCTCTGGAGCCTATCACCTCTTAACTTCATCCTTTGCCCTCTCATTGCAGAGTTTCCTTTCAAATTAAAGAGACTCGACTCATGTGCATTTACATTAAGTATCATATCAACCCCTCTCCCGCATTTCCTCCAAAGTATAAGAACATAAGAAGTTGCCTCCACTGGGTCAGACCAGAGGTCCACCGCGCCCAGCGGTCCGCTCCCGCGGTGGCCCATCAGGTCTATGACCTGTGAAGTGGTTCCTGACCATTTCTATAACCTACCTCTACTTCTATCTGTACCCCTGAATTCCCTTCTCCTTTAGGAACCTATCTAAACCTTCCTTGAACACCTGTAATGAGATCTTTAAGTCAGTCCCCGTGTGCCTTATAATGAAGACCACATACCATTTTAGTAGCCTTCCTCTGGACCGACTCCATCCTTTTTATATCTTTTTAAAGGTGCACCCTCCAGAATTGTACAAAATAATCTAAATGAGGTTTCACCAAAGACTTATACAGGGGCATCAATACCTCCTTTTTCCTACTAGCCATATCTCTCCCTATACAACCTAGCATCCTTCTAGCTTTTGCCGTCACCTTTTCAACCTGTTTGGCCATCACATACAATCACACCTAAGTCCCACTCTTCTGTCATGCACATAAGCTCTTCACTCACTAATCTGTACCGTTCCCTCAGGTTTTTGCAGCCCAAATGCATGACCTTGCATTTCTTAGCATTAAATTTTAGCTGCCAAGTTTCAGATCATTCTTCAAGCTTTGCCAAGTCTTTCTTCATGTTATTCACACCATCCGGCATGTCTACTCTATTGCAGATTTTTGTATTATCCGCAAAGAGGCAAATCTTACCCGACAACCCTTGTGCGATATCATTTATAAAAATGTTAAAAAGAAAAGGCCCAAGAACAGAACCTTGAGGTACACCACTGGTAACATCCCTTTCCTCAGAGCGATCTCCATTGATCACTATCCTCTGTTATCTTCCACTCAACCAGTTCTTGACTCAGCCCGTCATTTTGGGACCCATCCTGAGGTCACTCAGTTTATTTATTAGACGTCCTTGTGGAACACTGTCAAAGGCTTTGCTAAAATCTAAATACACCATATGAACATAAGAATTGCTGCTGCTGGGCCAGATCAGTGGTCCATCGTGCCCAGCAGTCCGCTCCCACGGTGGCCCCTAGGTCAAGGACCTGAGCCCTAACTGAGTCTAGCCTTACCTACGTACATTCTGGTCTAGCAGGAACTTGTCTAACTTTGTCTTGAATCCCTGGAGGGTGTTTTCCCCTACGACAGACACTGGAAGAGCGTTCCAGTTTTCCACCACTCTCTGGGTGAAAAAGAACTTCCTTACATTTGTATAGAATCTATCCCCTTTTAACTTTATAGAGTGCCCTCTCATTCTCCCTACCTTGGAGAGGGTGAACAACCTGTCTTTATCTACTAAGTCTATTCGCTTCATTATCTTGAACGTTTCAATCATGGCCTGAACTCAGGCAAGCTTATGTTCTTATGGCCCCTCTCAGTCTCCTCTTTTCAAGGGAGAAGAGGCCCTGTTTCTCTAATCTCTCGCTGTACGACAACTCCTCCAGCCCCTTAACCATTTTAGTCACTCTTCTCTAGACCCTTTCGAGTAGTACCGTGTCCTTTTTCAAGTATGGTGACCAGTGCTGGATGCAGTATTCCAGGTAGGGTCGCATCATGGCCCGGTACAGCGGCATGATAACCTTCTCCGATCTGTTCGTTATCCCCCTTCTTAATTATTTCAAGCATTCTGTTCGCCCTTTTCACTGCCGCCGCACATTGCGTGGATGGATTCATTGACTTGTCGACCAGTACTCCCAAGTCTCTTTCCTGGGGGGTCTCTCCGAGTGCTGCACCAGACATCCTGTATTCGTGTACAAGATTTTTGTTACCGACATGCATCACCTTACACATATCCATGTTAAACTTCATTTGCCATATCGTGGCCCATTTCTCGAGCGTGTTTATGTCTTGTTGTAGGTCTTCGCAATCCTCCTGAGTCTTCACTGCTCTGAATAACTTCGTATCGTCTGCAAATTTAATCACCTCGCTCACCATTCCAATTTCCAGGTCTTTTATAAATATGTTGAAGAGCACAGGCCCAAGCACCGAACCTGTGGCACTCTACTGGTGACGCTTTTCTAGTCCGAGTATTGTCCATTTACCCCCTCTCTCTGTTTCCTATCCGCCAACCAGTTTTTGATCCACGTGAGTATTTCACCCTCGATTCCATGGCTCACAAGTTTTCAAAGTAGTCGTTCATGCGGGACCTTGACAAACGCCTTCTGAAAATCCAGATATACAATGTCGACCGGTCAGCTTTGTCTATCTGCCTGTTAACTCCCTCGAAGAAGTGCAACAAGTTTGTCAAGCAAGATCTTCCTTTGCTGAAACATTGCTGGCTGGTCCTCATCAGATTGTGTCCATCAAGGTGGTCAACGATGGGGTCCTTTTATCAGCGCCTCTACCATCTTTCCCGGTACCGAAGTCAGACTCACCAGCCTGTAATTTCCCAGATCTCCCCTCGAACCTTTCTTGAAGATCGGAGTAGCATTCGCCACTTTCCAGTCTTCCGGAATCCTTCTCGATTTGATCGACAGATTGGTTATTCGTTGAAGCAGTTAGCTATAACCCCTTTCAGTTTCTTGATTACCCTTGGATGGATGCCATCCTCTATCCAATTCTCTGGTCACCCAGTCAAAGAAATTGATCAGATTTGTCTAGTGAATCCATAGAAACATAGAAATAGACGGCAGATAAGGGCCCACGGCCCATCTAGTCTGCCCACCTTAATGTCCCTCCCCTACCTTTGCCCTGTGAATAGATCCCATGTGCCGATCCCATTTGCCCTTAAAATCAGGCACGCTGCTGGCCTCAATCACCTGTAGTGGAAGACTATTCCAGCGATCAACCACTCTTTCAGTAAAAAAGAATTTCCTGGTGTCACCTCGTAGTTTCCCGCCCCTGATTTTCAACGGATGCCCTCTTGTTGTCGTGGGACCCTTGAAAAAGAAGATATCTTCCTCCGCCTCGATGCGGCCCGTAAGATATTTGAACGTCTCGATCATGTCCCCCCTCTCTCTGCGCTCCTCGAGCGAGTATAGCTGTAATTTGTCAAGCCGTTTTTCGTATGGTAGATCCTTGAGTCCCGAGACCATCCGGGTGGCCATTCTTTGCACCGACTCCAGTCTCGGCACATCCTTGCGATAATGCGGCCTCCAGAATTGCACACAGTATTCCAGGTGGGGCCTCACCATGGATCTATACAATGGCATAATGACTTCCGCCTTACGACTGACGAAACCCCTTCGTATGCAGCCCATGATTTGTCTTGCCTTGGACAAAGCCTGCTCCACTTGATTGGCAGACTTCATATCCTCACTGACGATTACCCCCAAATCTCGTTCTGCTACCGTTTTTGCTAGGATCTCGCCATTAAGGGTATAAGACTTGCATGGATTCTGGCTGCCCAGGTGCATAACTTTGCATTTTTTGGCATTGAAGTTGAGTTGCCATGTCCTAGACCATCGCTCCAGTAGGAGTAGGTCGTGCATCATGTTGTCGGGCACTGAATCTTCGTCTGTTGTGCATTTGCCCACTACATTACTCAGTTTGGCGTCATTGGCGAATAATGTTATTTTACCTCGAAGCCCTTCTGCCAAGTCTCTTATAAAGATGTTGAATAGGATTGGGCCCAAGACTGAGCCCTGTGGTACTCCACTAATCACCTCCGTCATTTCGGAGGGGGTGCCGTTCACCACCACCCTTTGGAGCCTACCTCCAAGCCAGCTCCCAACCCATTTCGTCAATGTGTTACCTAATCCTATAGAACTCATCTTGCTCAGTAACCTGCGGTGTGGTACGCTATCGAATGCTTTGCTAAAGTCCAGGTACACGATGTCCAGGGACTCCCCAATATCCAGCTTCCCCGTTACCCAGTCAAAGAAGCTGATCAGGTTGGATTGGCAGGATCTCACCTTAGTAAATCCATGTTGTCGGGGATCCCGTAGATTCTCCTCATCCAGGATCTTATCTAATTGGTGTTTGATTAGAGTTTCCATTAGTTTGCTCACTATCGATGTTAGACTCACTGGTCTGTAGTTTGCTGTCTCCATCTTTGAGCCTTTCTTGTGGAGTGGAATGACGTTAGCCGTCCTCCAGTCCAACAGGACGCTGCCTGTACTAAGGGAGAGGTTGAAGAGCGCGGACAGTGGCTCCGCCAAGACATCACTCAGCTCCCTAAGCACCCTGGGATGCAGGTTGTCCGGCCCCATTGCTTTGTTAACCTTGAGCTTTGACAGCTCACCGTAGACACTGCTGGGCGTAAACTCAAAGTTACTAAACAGGTCAACTGAGCCAACCCTTGTCTGTAGCTGAGGGCCGAGCCCTGGCGCTTCTCGGGTGAAGTTGCCTCCAGTCCTGTAATCCACAGGATTCTAGAAACTTGACCATTCTCCGTTTTAAAAGTGTTTCCATTAATTTGCTTACCACAGAAGTCAGACTTACCGGCCTGTAATTCCCCACTTCTTCCTTTCTTCCATTTTTGTGGAGAGGGACCACATCTGCCCTTCTCCAGTCCCCGGTACCACTCCTGATTCTAGAGACTCATTGAAAAGGTCAGTCAGCGGAGCTACCAGAACTTCCCTAAGTTCCTTCAGCACCCTAGGAGTACACCATCCGGCCCCTTTGCTTTGTCTACCTTTATTTTAACTAGCTCCTCCTTCTCAGCTACTACTTTTGAGAACCAAAGTGGCTTTTTTTCCTTTAACTTACTTGCCTCATAAAAAGGTTTGTTGCCCTTACAATTGCTCCTTTCAGTTTTGCCCACTGCATTTCCATTCCTTCCAGACGTTCCAATCCAGACAATAATTCCTTGACATAAACCTCCATCCGAACAAAGTTAGTTTTTTAAAAGTCTAGAACCTTTGCTTTTGAATGAGCCCTCTCTATACCCATATTAATATTAAACTGTACCATGCAGTGATCACTGGATGTCAGATGATCACCCACTGTAACATCAGAAACACTTTCCCCATTTATAAGCACTAAGTCCAGTTTGACCCCCATCCCGTGTGGGTTCCATTACCAACTGCTGGAACAGTTCTCCTTGTAGAGAATCCAGAATCTCCCTGCTTTTAGAAGACCCTGCAATAGAGATACCCCAATCAACATTCGGCATGTTAAAATCACCTATTAACAAGACCTCCCCCTTTTATAGATATATTCTGAATGTCTACTATTAAATCTCTATCTACTTCTTCCGTCTGTGAAGGAGGCCTGTATATCACACCAGTGTAAACATATTCACTATTCCCTCTTTCCAAATTGATCCACAGTGCCTCTTCCTTGCCCTGCAAATCCTGCACTTGTGTGGCTTTAATATGTTCTTTAACATATAACGCTACTCCTTCTCCTTTTCTTCCTGCCCTGTCTTTCCTGTTAACCCGGGCCAGACAAGTAGATGGAGGCAGAGAATAGTGGCAATTCAGTGATGTCATCACTAGTATGGTATAGTCTTATACCTCGCTAACAGTTTGGTGCAGATAGGATGATCTTTCTCGCAGTCTGTTGCCTTATGTTCAAGTCCATGGCTGAGAAGCTTCCAGGGATTGATCTGAGGATCATTGAGCAGGAGAAGTTAATGCTGTAAACCCCCAGCTTCAGCCTATGAGCCTTAACTTGGTGGCTCAGTAGTCAGAAGATATGTCTGGGGCCTGGGAAGACAGCTGCTGGTAGCAATCTATGGTACCACTGCCAGTAGAAGGGTTGAGTATGGCTTGTTTTCCCTCTATCTCACCACTAATTCCCCCCCTCCCCTGTATCCTCCTTTCGCTCCCTCCCCTTCAGCTGATCTTGCAAAATTATATATGTAAGAGTGAGAAGCTTGTAGGGAGGCAGCAGGTGCCAGCTCTCTGAAAATGAGTTGAGCCTGGGTACATTCCACTATTCCATGGAGAGGGAAAGTCCCAGGGCTTAAGCTCTTATATTATCCTGAATAAAGTGGCATGGTAGCCGTGTTAGTCCACTTAAAGTAATAAATAGAAATAAAACAGAGAAGAAAATAAGATGATACTTTTTTTTATTGAACTAACTTAATACATTTTTACTAGTTGACAAATATTATAATATTTAAGTAAAACCTAAGAGCATTCCAATGAGAGTCTCACAGGAAGAACTGGGTGGTGAGAACCAAGGGGAGATGTTTTTCACTAATTTTTTTTTTTTTTGGATTCAGATTAGGTGATTTGTCATAAGGCCAGCATTGATTGGCGGCTCTATAGCAGGGGTGTCAAATGTCTGTCCTCAATGGCCACAATCTAGTTGGGTTTTCAGGATTTCCTCAATAAATATGCATGAGATCTATTAGCATAGAATGAAAGCAGTGAATGCAAATAGATCTCATGCATATTCATTGCAAAAACAACATGGAATTTATAATATCTATTCAATAACTCTCATAGATTTAAACATACTTCCATAAACAAAAAGAGCTATATTATTATTTACTACTATTATAAATATTCACTATTAGCACAAATAAATTATTCACAATTTTATTTCATCATACTTTCTAAAATACACTAAGACAACACATATACATATATATCATACCCATTAAATATGTCTGAAACCTTCACAACCTACCCGAAACACCCCCCACACTAAAAGTGCATTCCCTAAATACACCACTGTCCATATAATATAAAAATCTTCAGTGCTCTATTAATTTTCACTATGTGGGTTCTGTTCTTCCTGATACAGTTTTTCTTCATGTATCATGCACCATTCTTCTCTGATAAAAGGTATGGAAACCTTTTTATATGCTGAAAGATTGGAGAAACTGGGACTCTTTTCCCTGGAGAAGCAGAGGCTTAGAGGGGACATGATAGAGACGTACAAGATCATGAAAGGCATAGAGAAAGTAGAGAGGGACAGATTCTTCAAACTTTCGAAAACTACAAGAACAAGAGGGCATTCGGAAAAATTGAGAGGGGACAGATTCAGAACCAATGCTAGGAAGTTCTTCTTCACCCAAAGGGTGGTGGACATCTGGAATGCGCTTCCAGAGGATGTGATAGGACAGAGTATGCTACTGGGTTTCAAGAAGGGATTAGATGATTTCCTGAAGGAAAAGGGGATTGAAGGGTATAGATAGAGAATTACTATACGGGTCCTGGACCTGATGGGACGCCGCATGAGCGGACTGCTGGGCATGAGGGACCTCTGGTCTGACCCAGCAGAGGCATTGCTTATGTGCTTATACTGAACGATACGTCCAACACAAATCTGTGTTTCGCCCTTCGGCGTCATCAGGGGCTTTTGAAATACCGAATGATTGTTGCAGCCGTGAAAAATCAAGCAGTTTCCCATTAGATATAACATTATCTAATGTATGAATGCCTGTCTTCATCCAATGCTTCCAGAAGTCCCAGACCCGCCTATTTGAATACTAACGGAGCCTACACAGAATTGTTTTCACTGAGCAGATGCAGATGCCCTTTGCTTGATTTTTGTATTGGTCATGGAGCCTATAGCTCAGGTGGTGCATGATCACATGGATATTCAAAGTGTTTTGGCAGCAGGCCAGGATAAAAGTTTGGTCCATGTGGATGACTTGTTCATGCTTACTGATCCTTTGCATTCCTTGCAAGCAAGTGTTAAGATACTTTGCATTTGTGTGATCAGTACTCGGGCTTTAAGCTTAATGTAAATAAATCCAAGCTTCTTCCTTTTAAATGTCCCAAATACTTGCTTCCTCCACTGCAAGATGTTTTCTCTTTAAGTGGGCTGCACAGTATATTAAATATTTGGGGGTGTTAATGCCAGCAGATCTAGGACAATTTTGTGCAACATTCAAATCAAATGATAACCAGATTTGAGCAACGGGGCTATCCAAAAGAATTATTAATAAAGCCTATAAATGATCTAAAAATGTTAACAGAGAATAGCTACTTCTTCAGGCAGAGAATAAAGATAATGACAAAGGTATGGTTTGTATTATGCCACATTACAAAATAGGAAAGCAATTCGGCAACATTGGAACTCCCCAAGTTTGCATACACATGAAGTAAAATTTGTCAGAGATTTTTTCGAATCATAAATATAATAATCCACAGATTCAATCTATTGGGGGTCATTTACAGTGTGAAATTTAGCACCCAGTTAGCAAAAGCCTAGCAAATGGGGACTGTTAGTGGGTGGGTATAAGGTCTGAGTAGGAGATTGTGGAATTGGAAGTATCCATTTCACGGAGAATGATACTTGTCTTTGTCATCTGTTGATGAAAAATTTAACAAGATAAAAAGGAAGGTACAGTTTTTATAAGTATAAATATGTATTTATTATTACGTGGATTAAATTATAACGTGAATAATTTAAATTGATTATTTGGGCATAAAACCCCATCATGAGGGACTCCTATTTTTGTCTCGGCTCCTGAAACCACCATCAGGTGAAGCATAGACTGGTGTTGAGGGGGATTATAATATGGTGATACGATCAGACAAGGACTTTTGATGGAAACAGACTGCAATATATTTTAAAAGAAATTGATATAACATTTTTCTTTTAAGGACATTAAAATTTTTTGCTCCTTATATGAAATGGATTAAAAGTGGACAGTCAAGAACTTCATCACAGAAGAACTGAACTAAGAGACAAAGAGTCACTGGACTGGATGGACCGAAAAGGTCTTATTCGGTGAAGGTGTTTCTTATGTTCTTATGTAACATTATAGGGGTATTTCATGGGATGAGAAAATGAGTACAGTATATATATTTTGTGATTAACACATGTAATTGTATTTAAGAGTGTATAATTAAAGAATTTGGGAATTTAAAATATATATATTAAAAGCTAAATAATATAAGAAGCTCCATTGGTTTTGTTAAGTTTGCAATGTTGGAAGTGAACAATTCAATAATAGCTCTAATTTATTTATTTAAATTGGTTTTCCATCTTCTGATTGTGGGACATAACCCACTTGTCTGGACTGATCCTATTAGGACTCAAAGAAATTGCAGGTAAAAGCAAATTTCACCTTAAGTAAATTAAAGCTAAATAGTCAGATTTTAATTGCTTAATAACTGAAAAGAGAAGCGAGACCCCTTGTTTAAATTTGGTATATACCAGCACTGGATACCAATTGTGGAACATGCTGATGTGCTTTTACCATACTCTCTGTCTCTTCAGCTAAGGACCTGCAGACTTAAGAGCTGTATTCAAATGTTTCTGCTGTATGCCAATAGCATTTATATCACCTCTCAGGAACTTTATTTTGCTTTTTCATCTGGTATTTTAGAGCTTTAATTGAGCCCCTGCTTTAAATGATGAAATTCTATGCCTTTATGATTTTTGAAGTTATTTTTATGAATGGAAACTATATGAACTTACTGGAAAATCCTCTTAAAGATTTCTTAAATTCAGACAAAAAAATGGAAAGCCCCCCTCCCATTCAAATCCATATATCAAAAAAGGTGAACAAATGAATTGTGCAAAACATTTTTATGGACTACGTCTACGTTCTATTCTGTTTACTGGTGACAATGTTTCTTAATTTTTTTTTTTCTGCTTCTGATTTACTCCAGATATGAAATTGCAGTCAAAGCCAAAAAGTGGAGGAAAGTCAAGGAGGTAAAATATATTGGTTAATGCTTTTCTTTATTTTAAGTGACAAAAGCAATAGTGCCTGGAGTTGAGGCATTTGGTGGTCCTTCCGTATGCTTTTTGTTTTGTGCATTTGTAACTAGTTACTGTATTCAATTAAACATTTTGTTACTATTGCTTATAAAGAAGTACAGGAGAAAATCTGTTACTTTTATTGAAGTAATTTTGCCAATTTTTTACTATTTTATCTCAATTACATCTGATTCTTACAGTTAAAAGTAAAAAGTGAAAGCAGAAGCAAGATGTAAACTACAATTCTACAGTAAACCAAATGAAACAACAAGACTGGGAATAGGATTCTGCTATTGCAGACTTCATCACACAAACAGTGGATCACCTCATCTTAAATATTGCTGTTCAGTGAACATTGCCTAAGAGAACAGTGGAATTGCCTGTGTTTGAACTGGTTACTGGTCTCTAGCCAAACAAACAGTGATGGGTTGGGTCACTTTAAAATGGAGATGAAGGTGAAGCTTTTAAAAATTCTTGGTGAACAGGCATTTGTCTCTACCACAATAGATTGCTGGTCATCCCTTGGAAAATTTTACATTGGGATGACCTGTTCATTGAATTGATAATCTTTAGAGAGGAAGTCTATTTGTCTGGCCTTAAGACTGAAGGGCTCCTACACATTTGTTCTTGCATCAGTTCTCAAAAAATTTTCAAAATAGAGCTTGCCATCAGACAAAAGATTGTTAGAACAACAACAGATAATGATTCCAACTTTAGCTGGGCAGCTTGTTCTTGCGGAATATTCCCTCAAGAGTGTTCTGAGGCCGCAGTCCACTTCCTTTCCTATTCATCCTGATGTTAAGATTCTCACAGACATTTGGGAGTCATTGAAGGGCTCCTTCAAATTCGCCAAGGCCATGTCTCTGCTCTATCTGATGGCAGCCACTTTTCACCAGTAGAGTGGATTTCATCCTCAAGCACCTTTTGGTCTCGGCGGCTGTTGGACTTAAAGTAGCAACAGCTTCTTCCTTTGTGGCTAGGGCTTGTCATTTCAAGCTACACCATGATCCTGACACTACTGTGATCCAGGATCTTGACTTCCTGGTTTTGGGAGTGGACTACATGGTGGCTTCCTTGTATGACATACTGAAAATGTTTTGTAAGCATTCAACCTATTCTATTTCAGTGAGTAGGATGCTGCAGATCCGGCAATGGTCCAACAATTCATCCTTGAAGGCAACTTTGAGCAAGTTGCTTTTTCAGGGGCAGCTTTTGTTTGACGAAGGTCTGAATGTTATCATGGCCAGAGTGCTGGATCGCAGGCCCAAGTCTTACCTGTTAATAGGTCCTGGCCCTGCAGGGGTTTGAGGCGCCCTAATTTTCATCCCTTCAGGAGTTCCTGTCAGTAATTTGGAGCCTTTTCTTTGCAGCACTCTGCTCCAGCTGCCAGGCTGAATTTAGAGGCTCTCGTCATTGGCCATCCTCAGGGAACCATTCTGGGGTACCCACTAAGAAGGAATTCTAATGCCAGACCTGTGGTCACCCACGGTTTGGGGGTGGCTCTCGGCTCTTCTGGCAGAACGGCAGGCCATCACCTTGGACTGTCGAGTCCTGGAGGTTCTTAGGTACGGCTATAAGCTGTACTTTCATTGTCCCCTGGCGGATCATTTCCTGATTTCCCCAGTGGGATGGCCATAACAGGAGGCTCAGGTGGAGGCAATGATCCGCAGGTTGCTGGACATTATGGCCATAGAACCCATTCTGGAGCAATTGATATACTTCTTTGTATATAGGTTCCGAAGATTGGAAGCTGATCCTGGACTTTCATGCAGTCAATGTGGCACTGAGAATGACTTGCTTCAGAATAGAGCCAGTACATTCAGTTATCGCCTCGGTGGCTCCGGCAGAGTTTCTGGCCTCCTTGGATTTGACAGAGGAATATCTCCATATTCCCGTATTATCCCAGGACAAGCAGGCAGCATATTCTCAACATGTGGGCGACGTCACCGATGGAGCCCCGCAGTGGACAGCCTCACAAGCAGATTTGCTTGAAGATCTTTTAAGAGCTTACAAGTGCTGCACTGCGCATGTGCGAGTGCCTTCCCGCCTGAGTTAGGGCACGCGTCTCATGTGAGGTACCTCAGTTCAACATTTTCCGCGGAGCTGAAAAGTCCTCTTCACTTCAGCTTTGCAGCTCTTCGTTGCCTTCTTGCACTGGGCTTTGTTATTTTCTCTTAGTCACTGTGCCCGCGCGTCTTTTATCTTAAAAAAAAAAAAAAGTTTTCTAAACTTGCTTTTATTTCGGCCGGCAGCTCTTGGGCCTAGGCCTGGCCGCTAAGCCTCATTCTTTCACCGGTCTCTCTCTTTTCTATGTCCCAGCATCTTACCAGGTTCAAAAAGTGTAGCCAGTGTGGCAAGGTAGGTTCAAAAAGTGTAGCCAGTGCGGCAAGGTAATTTCAGTCACCGACCCTCATCGCTGGTGTATTGTTTGCCTGGGTCCCGAACATTGCCCCGTGTTCCGCCACTTATTTTTGTCAAATGGGATGATCAGTGACACTCAGAAAAGCACACAGACAATATAAAAGCATAAATAATAACACTTTATTATACTTATATATAATAATTAAATAACGTATCCCAGGCAACGACCAGTCCTTCACAATTGGGAATCCATGCAATTGATAGGTGGGTGGACAGGGGAGACTATCCGTTTAGACGTCTTGGATTCTGTCCCTGTAGACGTCTTGGATTCTAATGTTAGGGGCAGAGTTCTGTTCTTATATAGTTCATAGTAATACAGCTGATCCTGCAGTAATCAGCGTCCTTCACTACGATTCAGGCATACCCGGTCCTGGTCTTTTGTTCTTGTATTTTGACAACACCCAGGTCAGGATGTCAGAAGGAGGTGTTGCAGAAAACCGGCTTCCCAGCTGGTTTCACTCTCCCTTTGATGTTGTTTGGGCAATACTCAGGTCAAGGAGGTCAGAATGTCAGATAAGCAGACTTGTGGATTCATGTCAGTAGTATGCTGAGTTTCAGTTACCCCCCTGGCCAGTCCCTTTGATGTTGTTTGGGCAACACTCAGGTCAAGGAGGTCAGAATGTCAGATTTACTGTCCTTTTGATGTTGTCAAGGTAACACTAAGATCAAGGAGGTTAGATAAGCAGACTTGAGGAGACATGTCACGTAGTATGCTGAGTTCATTTACCCCCTGGCCCTAGGCATAACAGTCCACCCCTGGATCCTTAAGTCTGCACCTCCGAATAAAAAGTCATCCGCATAAAGGGAGAGAGTGTCCGTTTGTATACACAATAGGTAAACCCACAATTTAGAGTAAGGAATGAAGAAACACCTTTTGTGCTGTAGCCCTCCCTCTAATAAAAGCATCCCACCAAGGGTGTGCAGTGGTAGCTTCAATGTGATCTGTCACAGAATGCAAGTACATTGCTGATTTGCTTTATTTAGGATTGCTATATTTTGCATGGCTTTCTTTATAGATGGCAATAAAATACATCGGCAAAAGAAAAATTAATATTTACATTTGATATACACATACTGAAAAGGGAGCTTGAATAGCATGAATCACAAGTTTAACAGTACTGCTAGCAACAAAAACATTTTTATGTGATATTTCTTGTATAAAGATATAACCTTGCGGTGGAATAGTCCATTGGCACAAATTGTTATCTATTTGTTGCCCATGATAAGTGGGAAACCCTAATTGGGGTCCCAATGTCAAAGGCATCACCGTAAAAGGACACATTGTTTTATTTCAAAATTACACCATTTTCTATCTAAGGGTACAGAATGTGATGTGGTTTTAAATCAATGAGATAAAGTTAATTCTTTGTGATATCATTGACGACATGTAACATTAATTGATCATATTGTAGTGTTAGTTCATAATTATGTACAGTATTTGGCACCCATTCACCTTCCCATCTAAATACATCTGCTACTCTGGAGCCAAAATATGCTTGTTTGCCAGCCAGTATTTCAGAAACAATAGTATTTACTATACCTCAGGTTCTACATTTAGGTAAATTATTTCCTTATGTTCTAAACCTGGTATTCTTGCATTCCCTAATATTTCTTGCTAATTAGGCATTTTACTTGAAAGTATCACATATAGGGAATCATGGAAATTAATAATCTTATTAATATTATATTTGTGCTCTTACTCATGGCTTACATACTTTTAGGGTAGCTTCATATTCACCATCGCTCACTGCAGTTATCTGGTATCCCGTTTTTCTTAGCAGCTTTGGTTAGGGTCTGGCTATGCTCCAGTTTCAATAGGCTTGCTATGCCACTCACATGCCTTCACTCACTTAAGAGTCAAGTGCACCACCCCCAGAGACCAGCCCTAATGTGAAGTGGCAGGATATAGGCTCACTTCTATTCCCAAGTCGGTGCCACATAATAGCGTCATGGCACGGCACTGTATGTCTGGTTGCGTGTCATCATCTTCTTGATCTGGTGAAATTTTCTCTTAACCCAGCATGTCAGCCAAATCATCAGAATAAGAGAGCAGAGCTGACCAATTTTATCACAAAAGGATGAAAGTCTATATGGAATAACATTTCCCAGTACGTGATTTTCCAAGGAAAATATTTCATCATGACTGTTTAGCTTCAATGCTTTAGTTACAATAAGCACCCCTAGTGGTATACGAGAAGATAAAAAAAAAAAAGAAAAACCACTTTATGTACAGAATGTGATAACATGTGACACAATACTGGTGTGTAAGGTAGTATTTGTTTGAGATAAGAGAAACAACACTAATGCACTTAAAGGTATTCTGTAGGACATTCAGAAAATACACCTTTTATGTTCTGGACCTAATTATTATGTCACTTAAAAGAGACCATAAACACGTACTGATGGTAATACCAAAATAACTTATGTCAGAGATGTGCACTGCACTGTTTATACCTGGTAAGTTAAATAAAGAGAGACCATTTTTAGCAAATATCAAATATCAATGAGCACCATTTTACCAGGTATAAAGCTTTCTAATATTTTTTTTTTTTTCATATATCCTCTTATAATATAACCCCTAACTAAATTATCATTGGGCTGTATGAGCCATAGCATAAAATCATTGTGAGCATGGTTTTCATAAGAAACTTTCTTGTAGGGGGGGATCTTTTTTGTAAAGGGATATGGTACCATTTGGACTAATAGAAGGGGGGTGAAACTCTGGAAATGGCCATGTTTATTGTATTGTGCGATGTTTATTGAGGTACCCCATAAGCTAAAACAGACAACACATAACAGAAACAGACAAACACAGAGCTCCGGCATGCTTTCTTCCATCAGTAATGATTCAGGGTTGAATTTAATCTGTAAATAAGCACACTATTAATCAAAAGAATCATAAACAAATTTGGTATCCATTGGATTCCCACTATCAGGTCACAGTGCTGGAAGTATTTTAAATATGGCACCGTGAAATTGGTTCTCCTGACCATGTCTGGCTACTAAGCTTCTAAAAGAAAGAGAGATAGAAACTTAAGTTAATTGCTCTATAGAAAGCTGGTCTTCTTTCTATCTTCTTCCATTTCAAAGCTCTGTCACACAATCATAAGAGAATGCAAGCAGGGACGCTTTAATCTATAAAACATACAAGAGAGGTTTACGTGCAGGTACAGTGGTTCACAATGTTAGTGTTTGAGGTAAAAGACACATTTGCAAAATCACTTGGAGTGCAACTTCCTTATACTATCTAACAAAACTTTATACATTATAAAGGTCACTTAGTAATATTTCTACTTTTTTATTGTCCAACCTACCCCATATGTTACCCCAGATGTGAAATATGTTGCCTCCAGAATCCAAAAAGGCCCAAGTCTGTTTTTTACTTTGGGGAGAAGGGAAGTTTACAATTTTCTGTTTAACTTTCTCTATCACCTCTCGGCATCCTTTTGTCCACTTTCTGCTATAATCTTGTGATAAAAAGTGGGACTATAAGTATTTTTGTGGTAGTCTGGTATATGTATATTGCCTCCCTTGCCAAGTGAATGCAAATTGTTCTGGACATTGCTCCACTATATGAATAGTAAAAAATGTATTGGTTCATGTTTACAATTTAAGTGGAGATCGGTACTACTATTGGTTTGGATAATTTCCCCACCACCACTGATCTCATAGGAATGTCTGGCAATTTACTAAAACCATAGATTCCATCGGAAAGCTGTAATGTTAACCCTTTTAGGATATCTAGCCCTATTATATTTTAAGGAATCCCATAGATTAATACATTATATTCCCAAATTGGTAATTGTCCAAATGCATAGATTTTTTTTTCAGTCCTCTACTTTTGTACATTCCCCATAATATCCCTGTATCTTTTCCATCTATTTCTTCCCTCTTTACACCATGTTTTATTAATGCCAAAAACATATTCCTCCGAGACACCCTCTTAGCCCTGTTTGAATTGGATTGTCCTTTTCTCTTTTTATCAAAAGTATTTTGAGGTCCCCAGTCCCCCCGATCTCCTAACTGTCGGACCACTTCTAAGGCTTCCAAAATAGTCCTGTCTATTTGATTGATCAACAAAGTTATCATTACCTGTTTGTATGCCAGTGCAGCATACTTGATAATTTTATTTCTCATTGACACTGTAAAAGGTAATGACATATATGTGTCAGCGTGACCTATTACTAAGGCTGCCTTCATAGCCTCCTCCTTAATTCTCATTTGAGCATCTTTTAATGTATACCAAATTTTATCATTTGAGGGCCAATCAGATTCAAGTGGATATCGCCTCGTGACACCCCTACTAATTATCTCTAATAAAGACCATTGGGCATTTTTTGCAGGATAAGGATCCTCCCGTAACGCATTTTGTACTGCTACTTCTTGACTAATTTGAACAAATTTAGGGGCATCTGTGGCATCCAACATAATCCCTGCTGCGCCCAGCTCCTGCACCCGAATTACCCATTGTATTAGTGGTTCCCCAGGCTGCTGTGTAAAGCGTGCCATCGTATCCATGACTTCCTGTGGAGTAACATCCTCCATAACATTATTTCTAGTCAGATTTTCTCCTGTCTGCAGTTTTCCCTGTAATCTTTGTCTCCTCACAGGCTTGGCTTCTAAACTTTCTGCCTGTTCTCCTTCAACACATATATCCTCCTCACTGTTATTAGAATTTGAATCCCAAATATCCCCATCCCGTTTGTTTGGATTCCAATCATCCGGCAGATGATAAATTAAGATTTTAACTTTTCTGTAACTCACTTTCCGCCTCCGTTTCTTATATTTATATTGTGCACATTGCACAGCTTTCTTTCCTGTTACATTTTGATAGGTGTCTACCTTATCCATTAACAACTTATTCTGACATTGTAGCATTTTAATGGCATGCTGTTGATTATACCTTTTCTTTTCCAGCTCTCCTAATTGCAATTGTAATTCCTGTTTAGCTTCATGCAAATTCCTCCAGTCTGACAAAATCATCCTTCCTTGTCTAGAAATTCCTTCTTGCTCTTCTCCTTTTGAGATTTTCACCTTTTGTAAGGAGGCACATAATTCATGTGGATCCCCACTTCCAAAAGTACAGGATTCACATAATCCTGCTTCTACAGACCACTCAGTGGCTATTAATTTACCTATACTGTCATTCCAATCTGGAACGGAGGAATTGGGAGCCTGCTCCTCAACCCCTTGTTTTCTGGGCAGCTTTTCTGACCACATTGATCACCCCACTTCTGGTACCAATATGTTCCGCCACTTATTTCTGTCAAATGGGATGATCAGTGACACTCAGAAAAGCACACAGACAATATAAAAGCATAAACAATAACACTTTATTATACTTATATATAATAATTAAATAACTTCACCGTATCCCAGGCAACGACCAGTCCTTCACAATTGGGAATCCATGCAATTGATAGGTGGGTGGACACGGGAGACTATCCCTTTAGACGTCTTGGATTCTGTCCCTGTAGACGTCTTGGATTCTAATGTTAGGGGCAGAGTTCTGTTCTTATATAGTTCATAGTAATACAGCTGATCCTGCAGTAATCAGCATCCTTCACTACGATTCATGCATACCCGGTCCTGGTCTTTTGTTCTTGTGTTTTGACAACACCCAGGTCAGGATGTCAGAAGGAGGTGTTGCAGAAAACCGGCTTCCCAGCTGGTTTCACTCTCCCTTTGATGTTGTTTGGGCAATACTCAGGTCAAGGAGGTCAGAATGTCAGATAAGCAGACTTGTGGATTCATGTCAGTAGTATGCTGAGTTTCAGTTACCCCCCTGGCCAGTCCCTTTGATGTTGTTTGGGCAACACTCAGGTCAAGGAGGTCAGAATGTCAGATTTACTGTCCTTTTGATGTTGTCAAGGTAACACTAAGGTCAAGGAGGTTAGATAAGCAGACTTGAGGAGACATGTCACGTAGTATGCCGAGTTCATTTACTCCCTGGCCCTAGGCATAACACCCCGACACTTGTTCGCGCTGTGCTACCTTTCAACCTCGAGCCCTTTGCAGACGCCGTGCTAAAATTCTTCAACTATTTGGCACTATGGAGCTGAGAGGGTCTCGACCTCGTCTTCGGGGATGGCCTCGACTTCCAAGACCTCGACCCTGACACCCGTGGTTGCCTCGACCAAGACCTCGACAACTTCGACATGAAAGGCCTTGGCTGCAGTCCCTTCTAAGTCTTCATCTGTGGGTAAGTCTCCTGTTTCTCCTTCAGGTATCCTTCCTAAGAAGCCTCCAGAGTCTCAGGCATCCCAGGCCATGTTTACGGTCCTGCCAGCCTCTACGAGACCTCCAGCTAAGCATGCCTCCAAACATAGGTAATACTCATCCTTGAGGTCGCCCTCTTTGGAGCGCACTGCTGCACCTTCGAGACCTGTTCCTTTCGTCTCGGTGCCTATGTTCGAGGACATATTGAAAGCCATTCTGATCACTCAGATTTCCTCGGTCATGGCTCAACTTCTCTCGGCCTCAACCCTGCTTCCTACGAACCAGCCTGAGCCGCCTCCTGAAGCACCTCGAGGCAAGCCTCAGAAGTCTCGTCGCTTATCATCCAGTGACTCTTCACCTCCTCCTGGGACAGAGTCTCCTGAACCTTGATTGAGGCATCACTCGAGGCATTCGAGGCATCTTGCTACCAAGCAGAGTCAGGACTCTTCTTTCAAGCACAAGGGCTCTCCTCCTCCCAGTACTGAGTCTTCTATGCCTTTTTTTATCAAAGGCCGTCGAGACTCCTTCAAAACCTAAGCATAAGTCTCGGTCTCGCAAAGCTTCTACACCTGCTGCTTCACCTCGAAGTCCATTCAGGTCGAAGACTCCTCCATCGAGACCGCCTCCGAGGGAGATTTTTCCTCCTGCCTCGGCCCATTCTGTTCCTCAGACCCCAAGGACTTCACCATCGAGGCTTCTCAAGCGCAAACACTCTCTGACTCCTCCTATTGCAGGTAGTGGAGCTTCCTCGGTGACCATGATACTGGACTCTGAGCCTCTTTCTCAATATTCCAGAGAGGCTTCTCCCTCCTATTCTGCGGCTCCTAAGTCTCGCTCTCCTTCTCCGGAGGAACTGTCTACCTCCAAGTCTGCCTCATTTACAAAATTTGTCTTTGACATGGGGAAAGCTCTTCAGCTGATCTCCACTCTGACTCTAAGTACACTCCTGAGTACTTAGCTGACATGGAGTTACCTCATCCACCCAAGGAGACATTGAGGCTTCCCATGACTCCTGTCTTAAAACAAACTTTCCTTAGGAATATGGAAACTGCTTACTCTATCACAGCTATACCTTCTAAACTGGAGTCCAGGTATCACACCGTCCCTTGTAAGGGGTTTGAGAAATCCCAATTATCTCGCCAGTCCTTAGTTGTGGAATCTTCCTTAAAGAAAGCTCAACCATCTAAAATCTATGCTGCGGTTCCTCCAAGCAGGGAGGGCCATACCATGGACAAGTTTAGCCGTAGGCTCTATCAAAATTCCATGATAGCCAATAGAATTCTCAACTACAATTACATTTTCACTGCTTATTTTAATCACTTCCTCAAAATAATACCTAAGTTTTTCCTGGCTCTTGAGGAGCAGTGTCTTCCTGAGTTCAAACAAATTATTTGTATTCTGTCACAACTTTGACTGGTGATAAAAATGGTGAAGTCAACTTCCAGTGGGCAGAATAGAAGTCTGATGGAGGGAGACTCAGACTGAGAATGTCAAAAAGACTGAGCTGGTTTAGACGCAGCAGTAGTCTGAGGTTTATGCTGCCGTTGCTGCTGCAGTGGACGTCTAGGCAGAGGTCTGGAGAAAGCTGGTGTCGTTTTTTGAGGATAACGACATGGTGGAAGCTTGTAAGGCCGAGCAGGAGGAGGCTTCGGTCAAATCAAGGAGGCAAAGGAGCGCTCATGCTTGGAGAGAGGCTTAGTAGCAGCCTCGATGGAATCATCAAACAGTTCAGTCCCTTGGCAAGGTAAGTTCGCCAGACGATCCTGTAAATTAGGGTCCATGTCCACTATGTGGAGCCAAGCGATGCGATGCATAGCCACCACAAAGGCAGAAACTCTGGATGAGAACTCAAAGGCATCGTATGTGGCTTGCAGAACCTGGGCTGGGTGATCAACTTCAGGAAGCATCACCTTGAGTGAACGCAGGTCTTGGAATTCCTGGGATTCGTTTTCATATGGGTCAGAACAAGGTGCATCAGGAGAAGTTGCGCCAGGTGATCAGGAATTTCCTGGTCACTCTGGTTCCGATGACCTGGCAGTATCTCCAGGTTCTGAGGACCATAGTGGCAATGATCGATGTTGTTCCTTGGGCCAGGGCCCATTTGCACCTGCTGCATAATGCCCTGGTTTCACGCTGGAGTCCATCAAGCCCAGTAGCCCGTTCTCATGGTGGCCAATCCAGGCATATTATGTCAATCGTCAGACTCTGGAGCCTGGGGATTAGTCCCTGTCCCAGTGAGTGTTCAACTGCATAGTGGTGCGCTGGAGTAACCCCACGTTTGGCCTCCTGGCATTGGCAACCAACATGAAAGTAACTCGGTTCTTCAGTTGACGTTGCGAAGCTGGTGACAAAGGCTTGGATGCTCTGGTTCAGTCCTGGTTGCGGGAAGGTTTTCTGTATGTCTTCCCTCTATGACAGGCCAGCTGTTGAGTAGGATATCAACCCACAGGGTCTGTTGATCCTCGTCGTGCCTTACTGGCCGAGATATCCATGATATACCACCCTGGTTAGACTTCAGAGGATCAGGGGTTGGCTTTCTTGTCTTCCTGCACTGCAGGATTTGTACTACTTTTGTCTTTTGGCATGGCTATTGAGTGTGCGGCCTTAGTTAGCTGTGGCTATTCATTGGCCATTGGTGACACTCTTCTCCACAGCAGGAAGAAGTCCACCATGGATGCCTATGCTAAGGCTTGGAGATTTTCTCAGGTGCAGTGCATTCAGAAACTCAAGGATCTGTCTCTCACATTGGTTCCTCGGATTATGGAATTCCTTCCGGATGGCCTGACCGTGTCTTCTCTCCGAGGCCAGATTTTCTGTCTCTCTTGTTGGGACATGTCCTCCTGAGGGGCTCCCTGGCCACTCAACTGGATGTCGTCTGTTTTATGTGGAGCACTCTGAGGTTTCGGCCTCCATTTTGGCTTTCCTGTCCTACTGGGAATCTAAATTTGGTTCTCCGGTCTCTGGTTCATCTTCCATATGAGCCTCTGGGGCAGGCTTCCGTGATGGAACTTCTGTTCAAGACTGTTTGTTTTTCTTGTGGCCATCACCTCTCTGCCCACAGGGTTTCTGAACTTCAGGCTACGCACTGTTCCTTAATTTCTTCTGAAAGTGGTTTCGTCTTTCCACGTTAACCAGGAGGTCAACTTCCTGCTTTTGTTTCCTCAGGTTCCAGAGAGCTTGACAGAGTGTTGCGGTCCTTAGACATGCTTAAGATCCTGTAACGGTGCCTGGAAGTTCCGTATGAGTTTCGTCTCTCCAGTCATCTTTTGTTCTGGCATGTCCTGCCCACAAGGGCAGGTCAGTTTCCAAGGCCATAATTTCCAGATATATCTGTTCAGCCATCTCCTCAGCTACATAGTGGCTGGTAAGCAGCCCCCCCCCCCATCTCCCTTTTGGTATAGGCTCTCTCTCTTTCTCTATATTAACAAATAACCCTTCTCACAAAAAATAGTGCACTGAATGAGGACTTCACTGTACAACAGAGGTTTTGAGGCATGAATTGTAGTAGGTGTTTTATAGTGATTTGTGGTCACTGAATTCAAAACACCTTAATTTTTCAATATAACCTTCTGATTTCTGGCAAAAGAGCATTATAATGCAAAAATGAACATTTTCGCTATATTTTCTAATGCTTGGAATAAATGCTATAATAATCTCTGAAATATTAAAACAGTTTGCCTCAAATTAGATTTTTAAGCTAAAGTATTAATTTGAATGATGTAATAATGTGCTATATAATTAAATTATTATGGATGAGGTGGCGGAGCTGGAATATGCAGTTCTCTATAGGCCTATTGCATCATCAGCAATGGGCTATACAATATTGCATCATCAGCAATTTTTCCAAGCTTCATCAGCAAAGTTGAGATTAAATCATTGATTTTGTATCAGGGTTTTGCTTCTTAGTTATCAAGTTGTTGCTTTTGAAATGTTTTAGTTGTTTTGTTAGTTTAATGTCAAGATAGTGTGCAAACCAACCTGTTGTCTTATGTTACATCTGTGGGGAGTATACAGTTAAGTCTCAGAAGAGAAATATGACTCCACTCATAAGGAACGCCTATGAACTCTATTTTGGCTGCAAAACTGGAGATCAAGATAAGCTTTGGGCACCTCACGTTTTTTGTAAATCTTGTGCCAACAACCTTGGAGGGAACAGAAGGACCATTGCACAGATTATTTCTGCTTAACAAAAGTGTCTGTCTGGATTTTCTTCAAAGCCAAGAGTCAAATTCAATATCCTAATCTTGAATCTGCAATATGAACTGTGCCTCATGATGACAATCTTCCAATTCCAAAACCACCTGGAACTTATACATTGGTTTTGGAAGAAGATTCTGAAGCATTTGCAGATGACTCTATGGAACTGGAATCCAAAAATGATCCTGAGTTCTTGATTTCAAGTTCAGGTGAGCCTCACTTAATAACTTGAACAAACAAAAAGTCACTCCATATGTATTAATCAGAAAAAAAAAATCTAAAAATGTTCTTCTTTACTGTTTTTAGGAACTGTGCTCAGACATGAAGGCTATAAAACCGCCTCATCACCCAATCATTGCATAGTTCAATACAGTGTCAGAAGAATGGTATATCTCTCTCTAGTTGATTACGCAAAACCAAACAGGTTATAGCTTTATCATTTTGGGTATGAAACTCTAAAAAGAATAAAACTTAGCTTTAGAGAATCGCTGGTTCCGATGTGCATGTTTCGATATTGCGTCAGGGAACCGAAAAGCCACTGCTGAACTCTTTCAAAAAAGTGGGCAATGAAGTCTCTTAAGACAAATAAAGTTAAAATCCAGCATTACTTTATTTATACACAATTGTTAAAACCAACACATCTTTACTAACCTAAAGTTACATCCTGACTTCAAAAGGAAAAAAGGAACTCACCATATATTGTTAGAACTCTGGTGCTAACTACAAAAATTCTTACCTCCTCATTATCCAGCGGCCAAAAGAATGCCGGTGGACAGGCCTGTTTTAAACCCCAGCTAATTGACGCCCCAAGATGACATCAGCGCGATACAGACTCCTCCCCATTCCAACCAAGCACATACACTGAAACTACTGGTCCCACAAAGGACAAACTACAAAAGTTCTCAAACTGCCAGCAGAATATTAAGCCTGGCAAGTCAAACTTTGGAACGTAAAAATTATTCACCAAATGCAGAATGTTATAACAAAGGGGAGCCTACCATTAAACCTAACCTAAACCCATAACTAAAAGGAAACAACAAAAATCAAAATCGGAAAAAATCAAACATCAAAAAAACCCTCCGGAGGGTAGTTTAAAGGAAAGCCCACCATTCACTGTCACTATTTAACCCATTGGGTGCCAAAGTTCCCAACTTGAAAATCCAGGCTTGTTCTTTGGAGTACAATCTAGCTTTAAGATCGCCTCCTCGTGGTAACCTAGGGACTTCCAAGATGGAAAAACATAGAGCGGACACTGAGTGTTTTTCATCCAGCCAATGTTTGGTAAGAGGGGCCTCTAACACTTCTTTAGTTATTCTGCTAATGTGCTCACCAATTCTGCTGCGAATGGATCTAATTGTATGTCCCACATATAACAGCTGACATGGGCACTGACTGTACCACATATACTACTCCTTTAGTACTGCAATCAGTAGCGGTTTGTTTTTTCTGACACTGTATTGAACTATGCAATGATTGGGTGGTGAGGCGGTTTTATAGCCTTCATGTCTCTGAGCACAGTTCCTAAAAACAGTAAAGAAGAACATTTTTGATTTTTTTTTTTTTTCTGATTAATACATATGGAGTGACAATTTTTGTTTGTTTATGTCTCTTTTATCACTCAACAGCTTAGTACTGTGTGAGTTATATTGCCTCTCTTTTTGTTTTTTTCACTTAATAACTTGGGCAGAATTAATTACCTCCTTCAAGATCTTACTTTATCTAAGAGACAAGCCAAACTTTTAGACTCCAGGCTTTGTCAGTGGAATCTCTTGGTTCCTGAGACCAACATACCCGTGTTCCGAAATCGTCATAAGGCCCTCGTGGAACATTTCTCTATGACAGACTCATTGACATTTTGTCATGATGTAAATGGATTATTCCAAGCATTTGGTCAAAGTCATGACCCTAATGAATGGCGCTTGTTCATTGATGCATCAAAGCTAAGTCTGTAAATGTATATCCATCTATTCCTATTGGTCACGCATGAAGGAAACATGATAATTTGCAGCTCCTCTTAGATCATATTAAGTACAGCGAGTGCAAGTGGCAGATTTGTGCTGATCTGAAGGTTATTACATTGTTACTTAATCTGCAGTTGGGCTACACAAAGTACTGCTGTTTTATCTGGGAGTGGAATAGCTGAGACAGAGGATCCCATTACATTATTAAAGACTGGCCACTTCATAATAATTTGGATCCTGCTGGAAGAAAAATTGTAATTTACCATCCTCTTGTCGATCCAAAACAAATGCTACTGCCACCTCTTCACATAAAGCTAGGACTTATGAAGAACTTTGTTAAAGCTATGAACAAGGAAGGTGAAGGATTTCACTATTCACATGAAAAATTTCCTTTCATAAGTGCTCAGAAGTTAAAGGAAGGCATTTTTGTGGGGCCACAAATAAGAGAATTGTTGAGAGATAGGCACTTTGATGAAGTCTTGCAAGGACATGAGCAAAGTGCATTGATAGCATTGAAGAATGTAATTGAGAATTTTCTGAGGAATAGGAAGGCACTAGACTATGTCTAAATGGTGGAGACGATGCTTAAAGCATTCTGTGATTTCAAATGCAACATGTCACTAAAAATTCATTTTCTCTGCTCGCATCTGGATTTTCCCCCCAATAATCTCGGTAGTGTTGATGATGAGCACAGGGAAAGGTTTCACCAGGACATTGCTACAATGGAGAAACAATATTAGGACAGATGGAATTCATCAATGCTGTCTGACTAATTAGAGATGCTCCTAATCTCATTTATAAACGCATAAAACTTAAATGGTTAAAATGGTTGCATGTATGTTTGATAGTCCAGTAGTGCTTAGATGGTGACTCAAGCTGTGAAGAACTAAGACCAGTACTGGGCAGACTTGCACAGTCTCTTATATGGCAGTTTGATTTAGACTGGGCCAGAGAGGGCTTCAGCAGAAAGTCCAGTAATGTAGAACATGAGGACAGTGCTGGGCAGACTTTTATGGTCTGTGTGTCCCAGAAGTGCCAAAGAGAGACAATTTAATCATGAATTAATAATGAGTGTGATTACTGGGCAGACCTGTTCAGGTCTTTATCTGCTGTCATTTACTATGTTAATTAAGTTTTTCTGCTAAAAAGAGAGAGAGCAAATTTTATGACAGATTTTTTTGAATTCTAGGACATCTAGTAACTCCTTCCAGACTCTTCCAAGCATTAATCAACATCATACAGTACAACGACCATTATCCAGAACCTGTGGGAAAACAGAGCTGAAACCATCAAATAAAGAAAGCCTAAAACAGGTCAATTAAACTGTTTAAATCTGTTTTATAATTCATGAATCTTATTATTAAATTAAATCTAGATTAGACTATTATAATCTAACTTGGGCCTGTCAAACAGCTCTTGCAAAATACTACATCTAGGTTAATTCTCTCTCAAAATCTAAGTTCAACAGTATCTCCTTACTGGTGAAAGCCTAAATTCAATTAAAAACATTTAGGTCTTACTTTTTTAATTTTTGTATGGCTTAGGTCAGGGGTGTCAAACTCAATCACATTAAGGGTCCGAAATCCAAAACACAGGCTAAGTCGCGGGCCAGATCCCACCCAATCTCCGCAGACCATGCCCAATCTCCACCCCTGACTCCACCCCCATAATAATACTAATTATAATACAATTTTTTCCATTCATTTTTCATATACAGTAGTACCTTGGATTACGAGTATAATCCGTTCCAGGAGCATGCACGTAATCCAAAATGCTCGTTTATCAAAGCGAGTTTCCCCATAGGAAATAAAGGAAACTCACTTTGATGCGTTCCCCCCCCCAAGAACTGGCATTGCTCCCCTCGAAGGCCCCCCCCCCTGCGATCAGGCACCCCCCCTGTGATCCGGCACCTCCCCTGCCTCGAACCGGCACCCCCCCGCCATGATCCGACCACACCCCCCTGACACAATCCGCCCCCCCCCGACACGATTGGGCACCCCCCGACATGATCCGACATCCCCCTACACGATCCGACATCCCCCCGACACAATTGGGCACCCCCTCGCAGCTTCTTACCCTCATCTGGTAACTCTAGAAGATCGGACTCCTCGTCTGCTGGGCCTTGAACATCTGAGCATGCTCAAGGCCTGCGAGTTCACGTTCTGAACGTTCAGAACGTGAACTCGCAGGCCTTGAGCATGCTCAGATGCTCAAGGCCCAGCAGACGAGGGCCGATCTTCAAGAGTGCCCAGATGAGGGTAAGAAGCGGCGGGGGGGGGGGGTGCCCAATTGTGTCGGGGGGTGGGGGGTCAGATCGTGGCGGGGGGGTGCCCAATTGTGTCGGGGGGAGGGGGGATCAGATCGTGGCGTGGGGGTGCCGGTTCGAGGCAGGGGGAGGTGCCGGATCGCAGGGGTGGGTGCTGGATTGCGGGGGAGGGGGTGCTCGTAAATCGAGCCATGCTCGGTTTCCGAGGCACCGATTTTGCAAATGTTTTGCTCGTCTTGCAAAACACTCGCAAACCGGTGCACTCATAAACCGAGGTACCACTGTATACACACACAATATAACACAAAATGGTAATGGTTAACCACAAAATTAAACTACACTAAACACATTTTATGCTTCTCAACATTCATTCCTACCAGAACACAGATAACCCCTATGCAAATACAGGACCAAAAACTAAAAGTACTAATATATAAAAAAAAAAAAAAAAACACCCTAAGATTCAAGATTCTGCATGCTGTACAACTCCCAGAGAAAAAGAAACAAATGTATTTCGTTCTGAGCAGTGCAAAAGATAGACAGCAGATTAAAATGCTCAAAATTGACCCAATTCAAACACTAACTTGAAAATAAATCCATTCCCCCTACCTTTGTTGTCTCCCTCCCTCCATGCTGTGCCTCCCTCCGGCAGGTGTCTAACCTTCTGGCTGGCTCCAACCTGGCTGTTTTATGCAGCCCACGGTCCGATGCTCCCAGTGTCATCTTGTGGCCTGCTCCCTCCTCCTCACAGCCATAGTGTGCACAGAGCCGTGTGCAGTGGTTCCTCATGTATCCTGCACATGAACCAGAAGACTTTTCTCTGATGAGAAAATTTGGAGTGCTAGAGCTGCAACGGGATCTTTCAGCCTTTTGTATGGATATTTGAGCTTACAGCTACTTATTGGAGTGAATGAATAACAGATTATTTATTCATCGGGTGGTAGTTTTTCCCCACTTTCCATCTGTTGTGTATGAAAGTATGGCTGAATGGTGAGTTTTGTATGAATAGGGGTGGCCCCTCTGTAGTTTGCTTAGTGGAGTTTGTTTAATATTAGGTGGTGCTAGAGCTGTCCCATGACTAGGACAAGAGGAGATTGCCTCCCTGGAAGTGACCCTTATTTTCTAGGGCAACATCTCCCAGAATCTTTTGGATGGGCAATTAAAGGCAATAATGCTCACTCACAGAGCATTTTATGAAATGAGGCCTTCATATCTCACTGACTTGGTATTGCCCTATGTGTCTGTTAGGATGTTGAGGTCTGCTTTGGACAGTGGGTTGGTGATCCCAAATCTGTCAAGAGCTTGTTGGGAGTCCACACATAGGAGTGTGTTTTTCTTTGTAGCACCAACATTATGGAATGGTATTCCTCCATGCTGAGTGCTCCTTGAAGAAATTTAAGACATTGTTAAAATCATCATTTCATTGTTGCCGTGGGATAATAAGTTTTAATTTTAATGTGTTTTATTGGTGAGTGAATGCTTCTTGAGTGCTTGATCTACCCTTTCTGGCATATTATTAGAGTTCTGTTCTGTTATACAAATGTTGTTTTATGTTAACCATCACTCCTGCTCATCAGAGGAACATGGGGGCTCACAATTTCACTTTCAGTGTCCAAATCTCCTATTTCCACATCCACCCTGATAAGTCCTTTCTACAGATCATAAGCTCCAGGATAATGAACCTGTACATTGTACCTTTGCTTCAGACCTACATGCATCTTTCCCAGTTTAAACACATTTTCAGGATAATCTCTGTTAACCCAGTGTTGTTAAAAGGCTACTTTCTTGTTAAGCTGGAAGAAACCTGAAGCGGAGACTTTTCACTGGCAGGGAAATAGATCATGAACCCCTTTCATAGTTATTTTTCAGAGGTGAGTTTATTAGGCTTGGTTGAGGGAAGATGTGATCCAGCACAGCTGAAGCAGGGACACTGGTTATGGTAGAGAAACAACAGATCTAAGTCTAGGTCTAGAGCCAAAGCTGGAGACTGTCTTCTAGCAACTCAGCAGTCCTGGCCTCTAGCTTGGGAAAAGACAGTCCAGATGATGTCAGGCAAGACCATGCTATTTGTTGATGAGACAAGCTGAGTGAAACTAATAGGTCTCAGGTACCCTAGTAAGGGTGTCAAATTTGGTCTAAGATGGAGATCCCTGTAGGACCTCGCAAGACTTTTGAAGTATAAGGATCTGAAGAAATTGCTGTGGCTTTATGAAGGGTAAGGTGGGGGCACCTCTGTGATTCAGATTGGCTCAGCAAAACTTCACGATGAGCATGTGCTTCAACCCAAAAATAAAGGAACAAGTAGCTGGGTATACTGTTATTTTCCTTTCCTTGAGTCCTGCCAGACTATTCCAGAACTCAACCATGAGAGCCATGACAATCAAAATCCTTTAGTCTGACAAATTCAGAAAACTAACAGTGAAGTATGTTGTAGCTCACTCTGAAATTCTTGGTGTATAGTATTATCTCATTTTCCTTTGATTGTCTTAGCTGTGATGTAGGAGTTGCTGAAGGCAGCACTTGCCCCTATAAGCTGTGAAAAATCAGATCTGAGGGTTTTTTCCCCCCTAGCTCCAGCTGCTGGCAAGGGGATATAACCCACTCATCTGGACTGGTTTAGCAGAACTCGAGGAAATAAAATTGAGAAGTAATTTTACATTTCACTGTGCCCATCTTGACAGTTATTTTTCCTTAAGTCTGGTGCTCTTATCTTTGAATTATCTTCATCTGTGCTCTAATACTGAATCACTCCTTTCCAATGCTCACTGGACATAAGAAACATTCTCCCTATTTGTAAGCATCAAGTCCAGTATCACATTTTCTTGTGTGAGTTCCCTTACTAATTGTGTTATGTCCCTTCCGGATTCCATATGCTAGGTGTTAAGTCCCAACCCATAGTCCAGGTATTGCAGAAATCCACAACTCTCTTAGCCTGAGAGCTAGGAAACATATCCAGTTACAGTTTCTGAAAGCAGTCCATGCAGAAGTCTTTTGCAATAGCTTTGCTTCTTGTTCTTATTTTACAATTAAAGATCAGATCTAAGCAAATTGGATGTCTGGAGGATCTTGCTCCATTATTTGGAAAGGACTATTGAGTTCAGGCTGTCTAATCACATTTTTGTTCTAACTGCTGCGCCTCACTGTGGTAGGTCGGCGTCCAAGTCCTCGATCGCTTGATGGATTAGAATGTTCATTTCCATAACTTACATCACAAGTAGCTGCTGATCTCTCTTAAAGCACATTTGAAAAGTGTAGCTGCATCATGAGCAGAATCTCGCACGATTCATCCTGATGAAATTTGCAGGGTGGCTTATTGGTCTTCTCTTCATACTTTTACCCTGTTTGTGGCGGCGCATTCTGATGCTGTTTTCAGGACCTCAGGCTTGAGAGCAGGCTCTTCTGTTCCTCCCTAGCTACTGTGGCTTTGGTATGTCACCTAGCGTATGGATTCCAGAAGGGACGTAACAGAATGGAAGATTGTTTATACCTTCGATAATCTTCTTTCTATTAGTCCCTGGAGGATTCCATACAACTCGCCCTCTCTGTATTCACTCAGTTGTTTGGAGTAGCCTGCTCCTCTCTGCCTCAGTTACTCTTATTACAGGCTTGAAGATTTTCCAGCCAGTTGACAGATCCTGCACACTACAGGTTATTTCTACATTGTTCCTCAATGTTTTGCTGAGTTGCCTTTGTGTCTGTTTATCACTTATTAATATTTTGCAGAGCAAACCAGTTCATAGAAACATAGAAGATGACGGCAGAAAAGGGCTACAGCCCATCAAGTCTGCCCACTCTGCTTACCCACCCCCTGTCTATGCCCTAATGACCCAATTTCCTTATCTTGACCCTCGTAGGGATCCCACATGGGTATCCCATTTATTCTTAAAGTCTGGCACGCTGTCTGCCTCGATCACCTGCACTGGAAGCTTGTTCCAATGATCAACCACTCTCTCTGTGAAGAAATACTTTCTGGTGTCGCCATGAAATTTTCCGCCCCTGAGTTTGAGCGGGTGCCTTCTTGTGGCCGAGGGTCCCTTGAGAAAGAAAATATCATCTTCCACTTCAACACGTCCCGTGAGGTACTTAAATGTTTCGATCATGTCTCCCCTCTCCCTACGTTCCTCGAGAATGTAGAGCTGCAATTTGTTCTGTCTCTCTCTTCGTATGAGAGACCCTTGAGCC
Source organism: Geotrypetes seraphini (assembly GCF_902459505.1). Classification (NCBI taxonomy): domain Eukaryota; kingdom Metazoa; phylum Chordata; class Amphibia; order Gymnophiona; family Dermophiidae; genus Geotrypetes; species Geotrypetes seraphini. The sequence continues at coordinate 92,018,006 of NC_047084.1, read as the reverse complement.
CTGAGATCATCCTGTTGATGGGGGCTTTGGGACTTTATTGGATATGCTTCCTAGCTCTCAGGGCAAGGGGGGTGGAGCATGTGCTCAGAAAAGTTGTGGATTTCTGCAATACCTGAACTGAGGGTTGGGATTGAACACCCCCAGGGACTAACAAAAAGAAGATTGAAGGTATAAACTTAATTTTCCATTAGTCTTAAAGAGTTTTGGCTAACTCTCTGTAATGTCTCTGATCTTGGCACCAGGCAGACAGCAAAACTCCCAGAACAAAATGTCTGCTTAAAAGGGAATTGGACTTATATACTGCCTTTTTGTAGTTTTACAACCATACTCAAAGCGATTTACGTACAGGTACTTCAAACATTTTCCCTATCTGTACCTGAGACAGTGAAGGATCAGGTGACTTGCCCAGGCTTGTCAGATAAATATTTTGTAACTTATAAGAATTCTTGTTTTTGGATGTTTTGCAATTTTCTCAATATCTTTTCAGTAGTCAAATTGTACTCTTTGCTCCTAGTAGGGTCTTTTAAAGCTAGCATTACTTTTGCGGCATACTTTTAATTACCATTACCTTTCATTTAAGGATGACAATTTCCAAACCATTGGCCAGTTGAATCTGCAAATGGTACTTTTAATTTGAGCTTTGTTCTGATATTCTTTTAAAATTTACATATGGTTTAATCTTGCTCAAGAAGCACTTATTTGTACTATAATACATCTCCTTTTTTAGACAAATGGCAGGACAAGTCCTTTAGGAATTTCAGATTTTGGTTTAAATGTATCCTCGATGAATTCAAGTGGAGCAGGAGAAGGCCGTCATTCAAGAAGGGTCAGTATAATTCATACATTTCCATTATAGGATATGGATGACATTCTGAACCACAGAAATAGGGGCATTAGTTAAAATCCTGACTTTAAGGTTTAGTCACCATATTAATGCAGGTTTTTTCATGGTGATACAGAATGGTTGAGGATTATGTTGAATTGATTATCCTCAAAGAGATATTTTAGCACTGGCATGGATAACAGTAAATAACCGTGGTTGACATAAACCTGGGATCAGACAAAGTTTTCATCTTAGGCAGCAAGTGAGAGTGAACACTCTGCCTGATAATCAGCACTATTTAACTGGCTAGGATTGGCTCCTGGCCGTGTTAAATAGTGCTTATCTGGCTAATCTCTGCTGACTATTCACATTTGGGGGCTAAAACTTAGCCAGCTATATCGCACAATAACTGCCAGTAATGAGCGCTAACCAGACAGATTTAGCAGCCAAATCGGGCTGCATAAATAGCAAGCTTATTTTGGGCTGCTATAAGTTTGACTGGCCAGAACTCAATATTGACTTAGCTGATTATGTTATAGCCAGTAAAATACCCCCAACACTCCCCCGCAAAAAACGGATATTCAAATGCTGGTCACCAGAAACAGCCTGGCATTGATTATCCAGGCTTAGTGCCAAGTGCGGGAGTTAGCCAACTTGTCTCATGGTCTGAGTATCAGCTCTTCTATCCTTTTCATGATAGGCCAGAGCACGCTACGGTGTCAGGTCAAAAGCGTGCCTTCTATCCTTTTCATGATAGGCCAGAGCACGCTACGGTGTCAGGTCAAAAGCACGCCGGGACAAAGGCGCGCCCAGACAATTGAGCGCAGCGCGGAGGCGTGCGCCGCTCTAAATTACTGTTTTTAGGGCTCCGACGGGGGGGGCATGGGGGGGAACCCCCCCCACTTTACTTAATAGACATCACACTGCGTTGTGGGGGGTTTGGGGGGTTGTAACCCCCCACATTTTACTGAAAACTTCACTTTTTCCCTGTTTTTAGGGAAAAAGTTAAGTTTACAGTAAAATGTGGGGGGTTACAACCCCCCAAACCACCCATAACGCCGGCGCCCCACGCCCCCCCCCCGTCAGAGCCCTAAAAACAGTAATTTAGAGCGGCGTGCGCCTCCGCGCTGCGCTCAATTGTCCGGGCGCGCCTTTGTCTTTCGTGCCGTTGTCTATGAACCGCACGCTACAGGGGTTCAAGGAGAGTTTAGATAGGTTCCTAAAGGATAAGGGGATTGAGGGGTACAGATAGAAGTAGAGGTAGGTTATAGGAATAGTCAGAAACCACTTCACAGGTCATGGGCCTGATGGGCCGCCGCGGGAGCGGACCGCTGGGCACGATGGACCTCTAATCTGACCCAATGGAGGCAACTTCTTATGTTCTTAAGTATGGTTATAAGAAAATCATTTTAGAATTCACTTACAAAGACTTCATAAGGGCCAATAGGGCCTTCATGATTTAATCTCATACATCTCAAATGCTCTCTTTATAACCATTGCTTATTATGTGAAATATAGAAGGTTAAATATTCTTTCATTTTCAAAATATAATACATCATATAAGTAGCACAACCTTGTAATCTCCCCGGGAATGCCCAGGCTAATTTCTTGTTCTAAACTGCCTAGAACTGAAAGGTATTGGTGGGATAGAAGACATCAATGTAACGTAATATAAATGGTAGAGAGAAATGAGTAAGAAAATTGAATCCTGGAAGTTTAGATGATCAGGGAGATAGCTGTAGAAGGAAGAGAGAGGCAAAGGAAAATAATCTCTTCTGTATGTGCACTGCTTCCTTCTCTTAATCACAATCCTGGAATGACTCTCTTTAACCCAGTCAAAACTACATGTGTTCTGAAATGGGGGGCGTGGCTTAGCGCGAGCACGGATGGAGGTGTGATCCTGAAGCTCCTCTCCATCGGGCAATGAAATAAAGAAAAAAATTTATTTTCCTTCAAAATAATTGTATATAAATATATATACGGAAAGCTGAGTAAAAGATAAAAAACAAAATCCTAAATAGCGATATTTGAAGAAAGGTATGTGCAGACAAGAGACGGAAGAACGAAAAGCCGTTTGAACTGACGGTTACATAGAACTGAATACAGTGCCGAAGTATGTGTTCTGATCAAATATAACAAAATATAACAAATATAACAAAAAAGCTGAGAGGAATCGGGAAAGTAGACTGTGATTTCGGATGTTTGGAGAGACTTGAAAGCAACGCTGAGACGGAGAGACGAAAGTAAAAAAAAAGGCTGAAGGGAATCGGTAAGCAGAGAGCTGTCAGTGTCGGCGTTTTCAATAAACTTTGAAATATATGTTAAATTGAGAAAAGTAAAGAATGAATGAATATATTCTGACAAAATATAACTAAAGGAAAAAAGCCGAATTGCTATATTTAAAGTGGGATTAGTGCGGATGAGAGTTGGGAAGACATAGAACTGTTTGTGCTGACAGTTTATTGAAGTTTAAATGCAGCGCTGAAACCGCGTGATATACATGATTCAACAGTTTGGCGAAATAGAGGATAAAAGTTTATATTCTGAACAAATATATATTGAAACATAAAAAGGAAGCTGTTAAAAGTCAGGAAAGTTGAGAGCTGCCTGTATTTCAATTGATTTAAGAGACTTTGCAGCTTAGCGCGAGCAGCAATACTGATACAGTTGAATGTGAAAAACCAGAAGGTGATCTGATCAAATATAGAAAAAAAAAATCTGAATTGCGGCAGTTGAAGTGGGATAAGTGCTGACAATAAACGGGAAGACAGAAAACCAGTTGTGATTTTGGCAGTTTTATTGAAATTGAATGCTGTGTTGAAACCAGCAAATTACAAGTGAAAGATCAGTATTGATTGAAAAAAAGGAATTTGTGTTCTGACCAATTATATTGGAAAAAAAAAAAAAATTATTCTTTGACAAAAAAGGGGATTAAAAAAAAAAAAAAAAAAAAATTGAGAGAGAGAAGGACTTACATTTCTCTTAAAAATTGGGTGCCTTAGCACTGAAGACAAATAAATGTCAGCTTACTTATAAAAAACAAATACTGAATTCAATATTAATTTCCTCTTGCAAAGCTGCGATTGGGCTTGTGAGAGAGGAGACACGAAAAAAAAAATATTCAACGGAACTCTAAAAAACTGAAACAGCAAGATATTGAGGATTTGAGAGACGCTGAGAAAAAACAGAAGAAAATTGCTTAAAGCTGATCAAAATAGAAAAATAACTCTAATAAAGGGTTGCTCTCCTTAATCAGAGCTGCGATTGGGCTTGTAAGAGGAGAGAAAAAAAAAAGTTCCCCTACAACATTGAAAAAGTGAAAGTGAGAAAAACATAGGTAAAGGAAAAAGAAAAGAACTTAAAAAGAAAAACTTTCTATTTCAAAGATATAACAAAATCTTGGAAGAAAAGAGATTAAAAACCTAAGAATACCAAATATAAAAGATTTAAATACAAGAAATAATAATAACCAAGGAAAAGTGAACAATAAAATGGCAAGTACTAGACAAAACAAAAATGAGACAGGTACATCTGCAAAAAGACAGAAACAAGAACAAATAACACCTAGCAAGATACCACTTCCTATCGAAGAATCAGACACATTAAGCAAAGCTGAAGTCATGGAAGAATTAAAACAAATCAAACAAATGCTGAAAGAAACTATTACTAATATGTCTGATATGAAAGAAGAAATTTTAAATATACATAGACAAATGGAAGTTAACGACAAAAGAACAACTGAATTAGAATCAAAAATGGAAATTATAGAATGTGAATCAAAAAGATGTAAAAACGACAACCTGGAATTAAACAAATTAAAAGATCAACTGGAGGATTATGAGAATAGAGGAAGAAGAAAGAACATCAAACTCTTTGGAATACAAGAAAATCTAGAGGGGAAAAATACTATCCTTTTCCTTGAAAATTTAATTCCAAAAATTCTACAATTAGACTTGAAACAAACAATTGAAATCGAAAGGGCACATAGAATCCCAATAAAAAATTCAGAAAATAAAAACAGACCAAGACCAATCATTTTCAAAATGTTGAGATACCAGCAAGCACTAGAGATACTAAATGCTGCAAAAAAAGATAAAAACTTAAACTATAAAGGATCAAGATTATGGTTTTTACCAGATTTCGCCAAAAACACAGCATCTAAAAGGAAAAGACTACTAGATATGAGACCACTACTCAAAGAAAAAGGATTTAAATATGGACTATACTATCCAGCGAAAATGAGAGTGTCATCTGGAGACAAGTCGTTATATTTTGAGGATCCCGAAAAACTAAAAGAGTTTCTATCTAAACCAGAACCTATGATATATTAACAAAATATATTAAAAAGGTTTTGAAGACTCTATGAAAAATTAGGAAATACAACATATCGAAATATTGAAGAAATGGAGGAAAACAATACAAAGAAAAGACAATAATAATTATATGAAAGAAAGAACAGAATATATGAAAATTATTAAATAATACACTGCATACAAGAGGAAATACAAATCAACACATTGTTAAATAAAAAATGATACATTAATAAAATGTTATGGAAAATGATTAAATAAATATAAAAGATCAATATAGATAGATAGAAGGGAAATTTGTTAAACAAATGAATATTGATTGCCTGGAATGGGGAGAATGTTAGGATTATATTTCCAATGTGCATCCTTAAGCAGCCAATGTATTGGGTGGGAAAGGGAGGGATAAGAAGAATATTTATTAGAATAATTAAGGGAGATACATTAGGGTTTAATATGTGTGTCATGAGGAAAATTTTTTGGATATTAAATATGAAAGAGGAGAGGAGGAATAAGATAATGAAAGGTATTAAAATATATAATGTCTTTTAAAATATATTCTATTAATGTCAATGGCCTGAATCATGTAATTAAAAGGGAAAAAATATTAACATATTTAAAAAAACAAAATGCAGATATTTACTGTCTGCAAGAGACCCATCTTAATATGAAGGAATCACAAAAATTATCAGGTGGATGGATAAAAGAATGTTTTTTTGCTCCAGCAGTGGGTAAAAAAGCAGGGGTTGCAATCCTTATAAATAAAAAATGTATGGCCAATATAAAGATAAAAAATTCAGATCCACATGGAAGATGGATACATATCGATATAAGTATGGGAAATGATACCCTGACGTTATTTAATATATATGCCCCTAATTCGAATCAATCAGAATTTTTCAAAAAGCTACAAAATATGTTACTACCACTGGCTGCCTCTAATTTAGTGGTGGCTGGAGATTTTAATGCTGTAATGGATCCATTATTGGATAAAAAACCAGGTAAAAATATTAAATCTTTAGGTTTAGATAATTTAATTCGATCATGTGATTTGAAAGATATATGGCGTATTCTTCATTTTAATGATCAGGAGTATTCATTTTGTTCACAGGTTCATAAATCATTTTCAAGAATAGATTATATTTTCGTTTCAACAAATAAAGTGCAACAAGTGAGTAAAGCCTCCATTGATCCTATTATCATTTCGGATCATGCAGGAATATGGATAGAATTACAATTAGATCAATTAGAAAATAATAGACCTCTTTGGAGATTTGATAATGCATTGCTTGTAGATGACAAATTTTTGGAAAATCTTAAAACACAAATTAATGAATTCTTTCAAATAAATTTAGTGGAAGATACATCTATAGAAAATGTATGGGATGCATTTAAAGCAACTATGAGGGGTAATATCATATCATATTCAGCTTTTATTAGGAAACAAATTAAAAAACAACATATAGAATTAGAAAAAGAAATAAAAATATTAGAAGCTAAATTGATAAGCAAATGGGAATATGAAGTTTTGCAAGCTCTTTTGAAAGTAAAAGGTAAATATAACGAATTAACTTCAAAAATGATAAGAAAAGATTTGTTTTCCAAGCAAACAATGTATTATGGAAATTCTAATAAGGCAGGAAAATTATTAGCAAATTATCTTAAGGCAAAAAAAAGAAGAACTAATATTAATGGAATTAAAGATGATAATGGTATAATAACAAATCAAACAAATATAATATTAAAACAATTTTTAAATTTTTATAAGGATCTATATTCTTGGGGGGGCGTGGCTTGGACGCGAACGATGACGGTTGGGTGAAGAAACAGCTCCATATAAACAGGCTTAATTTTCAAGAAAAAAACTACAAAAAAAGCAAGATTTTACATTTAAATTAAAGTTTTCCTCTTTAAATCGAGTGGGAGAGAAAGGGGTGCCGTTTTGAGTGAGAGTTGGGAGTTAAAGTGCCGTTTTTCTTTCCGGGAGATGAGGTGTGGTGTGGAGGGATGAGTCCGTCTTGGATATTGCCTGAGGAGACTGATTCAAGGCTTCCTTTCCCCTTTGGCACGATCTGAGTTCGGCGGTGTGAAGCGCCGGAGGAGAGGTTTCCCGAGTGGGATTCTGCGGGCGGTTGCTCGGAGCGCCGCGATTGCTTGGATCGAAAAAAATCTGTGCTAGTTGTTATTTGAGAAACGAGGTGTGGAGGGCTGAATCCGTCTCAACTGTTGACAGTGCCGGTAAGATCGGGTCTCCGCTGGCAAAAATAGCAAATCGGGTCCCCCAGATAAAGCCGGCAAGATCAGGTCCCGCTGATAAAGGTGGCAATATCAGATCCCTGCTGACAGAGCCGGTAAGATCGGGTCTCCGCTGAAAAAAAAAAAAAACAGCAAAATCGGCAAGATTGGGTCCCCCTGGCAGAGGCAACAAGATTCACTTTTAAAAATTACCAGGGAATTACCAGTGAAGCCGTGAGGCCAGGGAGGCTTTCCTTCCCCTCCTCTTTAGCACGATCTCTGGCAGAGAGCAAAAGGAAAGATTTCCCGAAGGTGGGGGTTAACAGGCAGTTGCTCGGTGCACCACGACCGCGGCCATCTTGAATCGGAAAAAAAAAGAAATTTCTACAAAGTCTGGATCTGCCTAATGACAATGATTAGTTTTTTGAAATGCCTGATGCCTGTTTAAATCAGGGAATGGGCTTTGAAATAGCTGTCCTCTGCTGGAAATGAAGAGAGATCTGCAGTAAAAGCTACTTGGCAACGGTTTTTTTTTTTTTTTAACTATTTCCTTGCTGCCAACTTCAAAAATAAACTGAAGGATTACTATAAATGTTAATCTCTCCTGCTATAATTCAAGAGATTCAGATATAAGAGACTATAGGTTTTTGGGCTCTGAGGAAGGTCAAATAAAAGGATTGGTAATTTCTTTGACCTGAAGAAAAGTGACATTGAGACAGTTGTGACAGTTGAGAGACACTGAAATACATATACATCCACATTGAAAGATTAAAGTAAACATATTGGATGGAATATTGCTCTCCTCAGTAAAAGCTGCGATTGGGCTTGTAAGAGGAGAGCTAGAACAAGAAGGCTGCAAATTTTTTCAGGATAGATGCTAACAAGAGTCTGCAATAGAGCCTAAGACAAATAACTTACAGTTGCTTTAAGAATACTGAAAAAAAAGGGGAGTGGCTTTGTTGAATGGTTGGATAAACGAATAGCTCCTTATAAGCAAATATATTAAAAATATATTAAAAAGAATTACTACCAAATATTTTAAAGAAACTAAAATATATATTGAAATATGACTTCAACTAAACAAAATAAAGCTGACTTAGGAGCTGGAACATCAGGAAGCAATAAGAGGTCGAAACCTGAGCCAGGTACACCCTCTAAAATCCCATTACCAACAGAAAAAAATCTGGATGTTATGGAAGAACTAAGACAAATAAAAGAAATTGTCTTAGATAGTAACAAAAAACTACAAAAAGCAATGGAAGATGCTGCAATCCTAACTAAAAGAGTGGACATTACTGAGAATAGAATTTCAACATTAGAAGATATTACAGAACAATTAAATACAGACATGAATCACAGCAAAATCATATGGAAAGAAATAACAGAGATAAAAAAAAATCTTGAAGACAGCCGGAATCGTGAAAGACGGAATAATTTAAGAATAATCGGATTACCTGAAGGAGTGGAAAAGAATGATCCGATTGCATTTCTTGAAAAATTTCTACCTAAAATACTACCATTGAAATTTAAAACGGAACTGGAAATTGAAAGAGCCCATAGGATTCCAACACAAAGAAATAACACTCAAACAGGTCCAAGAACTTTAATTTTCAAACTTTTAAGACACCAACAAGCAATTGAAATATGCCAATTAGCCAAGGAAATCAAAAACCTTAAATGCCAAGATTCAAAAATATACATTGTCCCGGACTTTGCAAAAGAAACAGCAAAAAAAAGAAAACAATTCTTAGACATGAGACCACAACTAAGATCTCTAGGAGCTAGATTTGGGCTCCTGTACCCGGCAATTATGAAGGTTACCGTTGCTAACAAAACGCAAAACTTTACAGATCCAGAAAAACTACAGGAATTTATAAATCAAACTGAGCAACCTATGACAATCTAAAGAACAATTAATGGGTTCATACTAAAGTCTATTGACGATTAAAGATAGATCAAAACGGAAAGCAATGGAAAAAGAACACACAAGGATCAAATTAAAGACTTAAACAACTAGCAACATTCTCCATAGAAAACAAGAAAACTGAAAAATATAAAAATTATTCAGAATAAATAGAATAAACTGAATGGCAGGAACGTAAATGATTTGAAACACATCTCCGAACTCAAATGACGACGAAGAAATTTTCTTCAACAAACTTAAAAATGTACTGATTGAATCCGAAATTTTGAAAGCAGAGTAATAGTGAGAAGGAAAATCATCCTTCAATCACAAAGAATATTATAAAAAAAAAAAAAGATGAAGTGATTGGTTTGTTGTATTTCCGGTTAAAGGTGGTACTTCAGGTTTAATTTTGCGTTTCAGATACATTAAAATGTATTTCAATACGAAATATATGAAAAGAATAAATCTGAAACGCAAATTTTATGTTCTACCACCTGAAAAGAAATGAATAGTAATTGAAATGTTATTAGATATAATTGATTTAATATAATCATTCTTATGGATTTAAAGATATACAAATACAGAAAATAATCTTTCAATACATAAGAATGAAAACTTTTTATTTATTCTTATAATTAATAATAAAATAAAAGAAAATATACAAAAATAGGGGAAAAAATGGTAGTACTTAAGATAATTATTAATAGCTTGTGGGAGTTATCTAAATCTAACCTCAACCTGCGTATCCAAGTTTTCGTAATTAATAAGGGGGGGAAGGGAGGGATAAGAGGGATGGGAGGGAATAAAAGGGAAATATATAAGGAAATCATGGGAATAAAGGAAAAAAGAGAAATGAAATACTTAAAACATTGGGGAAATATACATAATTTAATACCTGAAAATTTAAAAATAAATGGATATTAAAATTATGTCTTTAAATGTTAACGGTCTAAATCATATGATAAAAAGGAAAAAAGCCCTATCATTTTTAAAGAGACAAGATGCTGATATATGCCTTATACAAGAGACCCACCTCTCACATATAGAATCTAAAAAGCTAGAAGGAGGATGGGTCAAACAGTGTTTTTTCTCACCAGCTATAGGGAAAAAGGCAGGTGTTGCTATTTTAATTAACAAAAAATGCTCTGCTTCATTTAAACTAAAAGCTTCAGATAATCATGGAAGATGGATAATGGTGGAAATGAATATGGGAAATACTACCATGACGTTAATCAATATATACGCCCCTAATTCGAACCAAAATGAATTCTTTAAAACTCTTCAACAACTGATCATACCACTGGCTACTTCAAATCTTATAGTAGCAGGGGACTTCAATGCTGTAATGGATCCTTTATTAGATAAAAACCCAGGTAGAGTTATGAAATCTATGGGACTAGATAATTTGATTCAATCTTGCGATTTAATAGATATATGGAGAATACTTCATTTTGATGGTCGGGAATTTTCTTTCTGTTCTCATGTTCACAATTCTTTTTCAAGAATAGATTATATCTTTACTTCAAAACATCTTGTACATCAAGTGACACAAGCAGCCATTGATCCAATTATTCTATCTGACCATGGTGGAGTGTGGATCAAAATTAAAACTACAGATCAAAATAATAACAGACCAATTTGGAAAATGGATAGTACATTGTTGGTTGACAAAAATTTTTGTGAAAATCTTCTAACAAAAATGAAAGAATTTTTTCAAATAAATGATAAAGATGATATTAACAGAGAAACTCTATGGGATGCCTTTAAGGCAACCATTAGAGGACAAATAATTTCTTATTCGGCTTTTCTAAAAAAACAAATTAAAAAACAATTTTTAATCTTAGAAAAAGAGATTAAAAATTTAGAATCAAAACTTATAGAAAAATGGGAATATTCTATTCAACAAGAATTATTAAAATTAAAAGGTAAATATAATGAAATCTCATCTAAGATGATTAGGAAAGATTTATTTTCTCAACAAACATTGTACTATGGTAATTCAAACAAATCAGGAAGAATATTGGCAAACTATCTTAAAGCGAAAAAAAGAAAAACAAAATTAATAGCAATAAAAGATGAAAATGGAAATACATATACACAAATTGAACCTATTTTAAAACAATTCTTAAAATTCTATAAATCTCTTTATTCTTCCGAAAATTATCTAAATAAAGAAAAAGATGGTTTTGAATTTTTAAAAATGTTAGAGGGTCCAAAAATTCCTGAACATATAAAACGAAGTTTGGAAGAACCAATATCACAAAAAGAAATAGGAACAGCTTTGAAGTCTCTTAGAGTTGGATCCGCTCCAGGTGGTGATGGATATACAGTGGAATTTTATAAAACATTTCAAAACTTTTTATTACCCTATTTATTAAATCTTTATCAATATCAACTCAATAAAGGTTGTATTAAAGGCACTATAGCAGAATCTTTGACTATTGTTTTGCCAAAGTCCAATAAAGATCCCACTTTGGTATCAAACTATAGACCAATATCTTTAATAAATGTAGATGGAAAATTATTAGCAAAAATACTTGCGCTAAGATTAGCTAAAGCTCTCCCCCATATAATAGGTATGCATCAAACAGGATTCGTTGCTCAAAGACATTCATCTCATAATACCAGATTAACATTCCATATGTTATATTTAACAAAGAAAATGAATGAACCTACTTTTGCAATTTCATTAGATGCAGAAAAGGCCTTTGATAGAATAGAATGGCCTTTTATGTATCAAGCAATGGAATGGTTTGGTATAGGTCCTGGATTTATACAAATGATACAAACAATGTATAGCTCCCCTTCTGCTAGACTATATATTAATAATACGTTTTCAGAAAAATTTAATCTACAGAGAGGAGTTAGACAAGGATGTCCCTTATCCCCTTTGCTGTTTGATATTGTTTTAGAACCCTTAATATTAGCTATCAAACAAGCTAAGGAGATACAGGGTATACCTCATTCAGATAAAGAATATAAGATATCTGCTTACGCAGATGATTTATTACTATATCTGAAGAATCCAGAATCCACCATTCCACATCTACTTGAATTGATTGAGAAATTTGGAAATTTTTCAGGATATAAAATTAATTGGAATAAATCAGAAATTCTTCCACTAAATATACATTGTACAAAAGGTTTATTTGATACATTCCCTTTTGTTTGGAAGGAAGAATATATTAAATACCTTGGAATTTTGATAACAAAAACAGTAGATGAAACAATGAAAATTAATGAAAAATGCTTATTACAAAAAGTAACAGAAATGTGTGAGCAATGGAATCCTTTGCATTTATCTTGGTGGGGAAGAGTACAAACTGTAAAAATGATGATTTTACCGGTAGTATGTTACCAAATGGGGATGATACCAGTTTTCTTTCAAGATTCGTTTTATACAAAAATAAATAGGACTTTGACAAAATTTATATGGCTTAATAAAAAACCAAGAATTGCTCTAGCGTCATTACAAAAACCAATTAAAGAGGGAGGGGTAAATTTTCCCAACTTTTATAGGTATCATCAAGCCTATATCTTACGTCATGGTATGTATTGGATCCTCCCAGAACCCACAGATAATATTCCAGACTGGTTTTGGCTAGAATGGAGGCTTATGTTTCCATTACGTCTTAATCATGTAATTAGTATCAAAATGCCAAGGTTATACAAAGATCATAAAATATTTATGGATACCTGGAAAACTCTAAAATACATAAGTAATCTTACTCAAATTCCAATTAGTAAATCAACCAACCAAACTATATGGCTAAACCCCAAGATCAAGGTTGGCGGTTTTAAAGTCATCTGGAAACATTGGATGATAGCAGGCATTCGCACTTTGGATGATGTAATTAAAAATGATAAATTGCTGGAGTTTTCACAATTGCAACAAAAATTTGGTCTCAATAAAACACAATATTTTAAATGGTTGCAATTGAAGCAATCTATTCAGAAAGGGTTCCCTGAATGGAAAGATCTCGCTAAATATCACAGTTTGGAATTCTTATGTTTCCAGATGGACTCAATAGGTCACAAAGCCGCACAGTGGTATAAATTAATATCCGGATATATAAATAAAAAACCAAAAAATGGTCTTAGAGACATTTGGAGCATTGAGATAAAACACCAAATTAGTGCATCTCAATGGCCACGACTTTGGTCTTGGAGGCTAAAATGTACGGTGTCAGCATCTATGAGACAAACTTGGTTTTTTCTTCTTCATAGAGCTTTTTGGACCCCTACTCGTTTACAAAAAATAGATAGTTCAAGATCTAATAGATGCTGGCACTGTCATATTGAAATTGGGACATTAGATCATCTTTTATTCTTTTGTCCATTTATCCTATCATTCTGGAAATCAATTTGGCCCCAAATTAACAGAATGTTAGAAAATCCAGTAGCCTTGACATATGATACTATATTATTTGGAACAACTATGAGAGCAAAAAGCCAAATTTCATCCAGTAATAACAAACTTTTATTTATTTTAACTGGAATTGCAATACAACAAATTACATTCAATTGGAAACAACATGATAGATTGAACTATATGTTCTGGTGGAATTCGGTATGCCACATATATAAAATGGAACTCGCTATTGCAACACACAAAGGATACATGAATAAATTTAAAAAAATATGGGGACCATTAACCGATTTTTGTAAAGAAGGATAATTTTTCCCATAAATAACACTGGAAACATCTGAAGACCGTTAACATGATTTCTCTAATGAACTTTTCCCATGATAAGATAATTGTTAAGAGGGAAATGGGGTGGGTTTTTCAATTTTGATTATTACATACTAAATTAATATTTAAAAAATGTACAATAAAATTGATTTATGTATTATTGGTTGGGAAGGAGGGTGGGACAGGGGATTATTATATTAATGTTATACTTGATATTAATCTATGAGTTAGTCAAGTGTGTATTTAAGTTTCTATTGAGTTTATTTGTAACACTTGTTGTAACACAAAAAATGAATAAAGATTTAAAAATAAAAAAGGATCTATATTCTTCTGAACCTTATTTGGAGAAACAAAAAGATGGAAAAAAATTTTTAGATCTAATAAATGGACCTAAGATTCCTGATCATATAAAACGAAGTTTAGAAGAGCCTATATCATTAAAAGAATTAGAAACAGCATTGAGATCTCTTAGAGTTGGATCCGCTCCAGGTGGTGATGGTTACACAGTAGAATTTTATAAAACATTTCAAAATATCCTCTCCCCACATTTATTAAAACTATATCAGACACAACTTATAAAAGGTAATATAAAAGGTACTATGGCTGAATCAATAATAATTGTTTTGCCTAAGCCAAATAAAGATCCTACTTTGGTTTCGAACTACAGGCCTATATCTTTGATAAACGTTGATAATAAACTTTTGGCGAAAATTTTGGCTTTGAGATTGGCCAAAGCTCTCCCACATATTATAGATATGCATCAAACGGGTTTCGTTGCTAAAAGACATTCCTCCAATAACTCTAGACTATTATTTCACATGCTAAACTTGTCAAAAAAAATGGATGAACCGGCATTTACAGTTTCATTAGATGCCGAGAAAGCATTTGATAGGGTAGAATGGAATTTTATGTATCAGGCTTTAGAATGGTTTGGTATAGGTTCTGGATTTATACAAATGGTAAAAACATTGTATAGCTTCCCGATTGCAAGATTAAATATTAATAATAAGATATCTGATGGTTTTCAATTGCAGAGGGGAGTTAGACAAGGTTGTCCTTTATCTCCTTTGTTATTTGATATTGTATTAGAACCCTTATTGTTAGCAATACAACAAACGAGGGAGATACAAGGAATTCCATATTCAGATATGGAATATAAAATTTCGGCTTATGCTGACGATATTTTGCTTTATTTGAGAAATCCAGAATCTACCTTATCTTCTTTATTGAAATTAATTGATAAGTTTGGCAAATTTTCAGGTTATAAAATTAATTGGAATAAATCTGAAATTATACCCTTGAATGTTCACTGTGTAAAAGGATTATTTGATACTTTTCCATTTATATGGAAAGAAGAAGGATTTAAATACCTAGGCATTCAAGTTAAAAAAACAATTGAAGATACTGTAAAAGAAAATGAAAAATATGTATTAAAAAAAGTAACGGAGTTATGTGAACAATGGAACCCACTACATATATCTTGGTGGGGGAGAGTTCAAACTATTAAAATGATGATCTTGCCTGTGGTTTGCTACCAAATGAGTATGATACCTATTTATTTTCAGGGGTCCTTTTATAAGAATATTAATAGAACTTTAACAAAATTTCTTTGGCTTGGTAAAACACCTAGAATAGCTTTAGTAACCTTACAAAAATCAATTAAGGAGGGAGGGGTAAATTTTCCAAATTTCTATAGGTACCATCAAGCCTATATTCTACGTCAGGGTATGTATTGGATCCTCCCAGAACTTATAGAGAATGCACCAGATTGGTTATATTTGGAATGGCGCCTTATGTTTCCCCTAAATTTAGTTCATTTACCAAGTATTAATATACCTAAAATATACAGAGAAAATAAAATAATAATGGATACTTGGAAAACATTGAGATTTATAGATAAATTAACACCCATCCCAATATATAAATCAAATAATCAATCCATATGGATAAACTCCAAGATCAAAATAGGCGGAGCCCAAATCCTTTGGAAGAACTGGATTATTGCAGGAATTAGATCTCTAGATGATATTATTTCAGAAGGTAAACTGCTGGATTTTTCACAATTGCAACATAGATTTGGTCTTAATAAAACACAAAGTTTTAAATGGTTGCAATTGAAGCAGGCCATTCAGGTTGGGTTCCCTGAATGGAAATCATTAAACAATCAATATAGTTTAAAATTCTTATGCTTTAAAGCAGACTTCCTGGGACATCAAGCCGCATTGTGGTATAAATTAATATCTGGATATTTGAATAAAAAACCAAAAAATGGTCTAAGAGACATTTGGAGCATTGAGATTGGACATCAAATTAATGCATCTCAATGGCCACTGATTTGGTCTTGGAGAATGGGATGTACAGTGTCAGCATCTATGAGACAAACATGGTTCTTTTTATTACATAGAGCTTTTTGGACCCCTACTCGTTTACAAAAACTAGACAGTTCTAAGTCTAATAGATGCTGGCACTGTAATCTAGAACCAGGGACATTAGATCATTTATTATACTACTGTCCTTATATTAAAATATTTTGGAATTCAATTTGGCCACAAATTAATAAATTAATGGAAAATCATATTGCAATATCATATGATACAATTTTATTTGGAACAATGATGAGAAAAAAAAGTCAAATTTCACCAGAAAATAATAAACTTTTATTAATTATGACAGGGGTTGCCATTCAACATATAACTAACAATTGGAAAAATTACAACAACCTAAACTACACATTTTGGTGGAACACAATATGCCATGTTTTTAAAATGGAAAGATCAATATCAATACAAAAGGGAACATACAATAAATTTATAAAAATATGGGGGCCATTGACAAAATTCTGTAATGATTAAATAATAGAATACTTTTTCTTCTTTTCTTCTTTTAGAGATTTTCTTATGACACACATATAGGGGGGGTAAGGAAAACAATTTATATATAATATAGTATAATATATGATACAAAATGTAACAAATGATTAAGGAATAATAGAAGGGTGGGGGGAGGGAAAATGAATAAAATTTATCTAGAATATATTGTTTTAGATATAAATATGTTATTGAATAATTATTAATTGTATTCTATTATGTTATATACTTTTATAAAATTTGAAAATAGTATATTAAAGTGATGAAGGGGTGGGGGGAGGGTGAAGGGGAAAATCAAATTCAGACATACATTGTGTTAGATATAAAAGTGATACTATACATATATCAAATTTTATTATTCTGTACACTTTTTATGAAATTTGAAAATAAAAATATAATGGAAAAAAAAAACATGTGTTCTGAAATTTTACAATGTATGTGTGCTGTTTTATTCACAATCAACCACTTACCAAAATAGATAAAATATTCATTCCCGATTGTGTGAATGTACTTGCAGAATTAGCCACAAATGTGCATATGTATTTTGCAATTAGGTGAGCTATGTAAAATGCTTTTTTTTTCTGTGGAGACAAGTCAAGCGGGTGCTGTTATCACATGTTGCTGGGATAAAACAGCTCTCCCAGAGCTCAGAATGAAGTGTAAAATTTTGAGCATTCATAGCCCTTCCCGTACCTAGGAGTCTCTTCAGCACTTCAGTTATATTTTTTCTACTCTGCTGAACAGATAAAAAATGCAAAGCTCTGATTTAATTATCGTCGAGGTCTAATCTCTGTTTTTCTGGCTTTTTTTAACAAAAAGAATGAATAATTTATTGTTTGTGTGGGTTTTTTTCCCCCCATTTGGACATGTCCTGACCAGAGTCAGGGATCCACTTCTGCCTTCATTATGTCAGAAACATCCAGAACATCTATGTCCGTTCCATATGTTTAATCTGCCTTAGCTCTAGTTGTGAAGGTCCCTAATATACAGGGGTCAGTGAAGTCATTTGTGACTTATGGAACACTCGGGGACCATCTGCTTAATAACTCACCTCCTCGGGAACTGGTGGGACAGTGGAGAGTACAGTTTCTCCAAGTTCAATCCCTTGGTCAACACCCTCACTATTGGGGGCTTGAAGGGATTTTCCCTCCCCTCTAAGGTTTTCATTGAGATTAGTGAGGTTTCTTCAGGGGATGAGACTTTCCATGAGAGCATCTACCAAGGAATATGAGAAAGAAGAACTCTTGAAACAAGATGTGATTAATGTGTCATCAGTGGGTTTGTGAGATAGTTGAAAGACAATTTTAATATTACAAGATGTATCTGAGAAAGATACAGTGGGATTCCTAAATCAATGACTTTTCCTGGTAATTTAAGCTCTGGAGCCTCTCTAACTATGATATCACTTAGGGAAATCTCTAACCTAGAAGTCTGGTAGTTGGTAATTTATATGGAGGCCACTTTATTTGACTGTGACATGAACTAACCACAGGCCCGTCAGGGCCAAGTAAAGACTCCATTCTGATGAAAAATCCACCAGAGCACTCCTTTCTAGCTGCTATATTTTTATTACTTGAATACACAGGATGAGAAACAAACAAAGCACATCAAAAGTTTCTTAGTACTGTACAGTAAAATGCCACTGCTAAAACATCTTCAAAGATATTCTTAATCCCCTGAAACTTGAGTGGTGGCATAACCTAATGATTAATGAAGTGGGTTGACATCCTGGGTAACTGTTCAGTTCTCACTCCAGCTCCTTGTAATTCTGGAAAGTCATGTACGGTAACCCTCTGTTACTCCAGGCTCAAAAACACCTTAGATTGTGAGCCCACTAGCGACACAGAAAAGTACCTGTATATGCTATGTATGTCTGGTAGTACTATAAAAATGATCCATCGTGTCTTCTCATGTCTCTTCTCCTCCTAAGATGAATCAAACATAGTTAAACTGTTTGAATTCAGCAGGAATGCAAATTAGCTTATTGGCCCCTCAGCTGTAGCAAATTACGGTTATACAAATAAACTTTCTGAGCCACCTCCGACTCTAGCAATTGAGACTTTAGCACTTACACAGTAATTTTCCTATCATATGAAGGCTGGCTCCCTCTCCTCAAGTGTTACGAACGGTGACGGGATAATCGCGCACCAGACGCCAGCGCGCTGACAATTCGGCGCAAGACAGAAGCGCACAGGGGAAAAAATAATTTTTAAAGAGCTCCAACTGGGGGTTTCGGGGTAGCAACCCCCCCACTTTATTGGTTAGTGTTCGTGCTGCCGTTGCAGGGGGGGGTGAAACCCCCCACATTATAGAGAAAACGGAACTTTTCCTGAAAAAAATCAGAAAAAGTTCCGTTTTCGCTATAATGGAGGTTTCCAACCCCCCGAACCCTCCCCCTCCAACAGCAGCGTGAACACTAACCGATAAAATGGGGGGGGGGGGTTGCCACCCCAAACCCCCCGTCGGAGCTCTTTAAAAATTACTTTTTCCTCCGCGCGCTTCTGTCTTGCGCCAAATTTTCGGCGCTGGATTATCAGCGTGCTGGCGTCTTGCGTGCCACTGACTATGAACCGTTACGAACAATTCAGCCTGAACAGCCATCTCTCCTTAGGATAGCTAAATACACACAACTCCCGGCTGTTTTATCACCCCCTCACCACCCAAAAAAACTCACAAGAAAACATCCACTTGATTTCAGTTTAACCTTTTAATAGTAGTTTCCCTTTACCAGGCAGTTTAAGACTGCACTGCCTTGGTTGCGGTCTTCCACACTGTTCATACAAAACCAATTCCAGGTTCATTTTACTTAATTTGTCCCCACCTGCCAACAGAAGCTCCACTCCTTTTCATCCTTCCAGTTTTGACTCAGGACTCAGCAGTTCCACAGTATTCAGTCCCTTTTTATTGCAGGGGATCTCAAATGCTTCCAGCTTGCCTTGGGTTTTCTTGCAAGATTTTCTTAGCTTCTTGTTCTCTAATCTAATCTTTGATTTTATATACCGATTCATCCCAACAGGAGGGCTCGTCTCGGTTAACAAAATATTAATAAATATACAAGAGATTAGATCTTACGCCAGGTGAAGGTCTCCTTCACACTTCTCTCAAAGGAACATACACCTCCCCCTCGTCTGTGATTGGATCCCTTTCAATCAGCTAAGCAGGAGCTGTAGAAATATCTCCTAACACACTAGTAGCCTTTTTGAAAGTCCTGTCCCCCTTATGGGCTTTCTGCTAGCTCATACCACCTAGGTCAGCTCCTGGATAAGCAACAGAAGTTCCACCTTACTTCCTGTGTCTGGACTATTTTTGGAGAACCCTCCCCCTCTTCTGGATAGGTTCTCTAACACCCTAGCCTACTGCCTTGTGGGACAATAGCCCTCCCCCCTCTTTTTTTTAAATATAAAGTTACTTTTACAGTTTTGTGTCCACAAGTGTGAAACTAGAGGCCTGAGGCCCAACTCTTCTTCACCCTCCTGACAAGTGCATGACTATGTTCTGTCACTCTGATGCAGCTGTGCAGATTTTCAGGTGAATCAGTAACTAATTTTTAAATGTATTGGTAAATCTAGACATTATGTTACAGAACATACTAAAGAAATTGCCTTTGGAATCTTCTAATCAAGCTTTGATCAAGAGCTATAATCTACTTGAGAACAAGCTAAAAAAATTAGAAAGTGTAGATATACATTATTCTAATAAGTTACAATTTTTGAATTTTTCTTTTTTGTAAATTAATTTGGCCTTTTGAAATGTTCAAGAAGTATGTTATAAATATCTTGCAATACAACTCTAGCTTTCCCTACTGTATCTGGAATATAGAGTATTATAGGTTGTGGTTTATTATGATCAGATGAATTTGACTACTTTCTTGAAGATTTCTATTGAGGAGTCTATGAATAGGGTCACCTTGGATTTAAGGATGCAACTTTCTTTGAAACTACCGTATTTTCACACATAACGCGCGCGTTATACACGATTTTACAAACCGTGCATAACCTTGCGCGTTATACGCGTGAGCGCGCTATATAAATTTTTTTTTTACATAGTTCCCACCCCGCCCGACGTCCGATTCATCATCCGGAAGGACCGCTCGCACCCCCACCGCTCGCACTCCCACCCCGATGGACTGCTTGCACTCCCACCCGAAGAACCGCTCGCAGCCCCACAGCCTCCCCCCCCTCCCCCATGGAGACGCTGTCTACCTTGTTTCCGGATGCCAGTGAGCCCAGCTGCTTCCTCTGCCGGCGGTCCTGCCCCTTCTCTGAGCCCTGCTGCGCTGCTTCTTCTTCCGGCGGTCCCGCCCTTTCTCTGATGTCAGAGAAAGGGCGGGACCGCCGGCAGAGGAAGCAGCTGGGCTCACTGGCATCCGGAAACAAGGTAGACAGCTTCTCCATGGGGGAGGGGGGGGAGGCTGTGGGGGTGCGAGCGGTTCTTCGGGTGGGAGTGCGATAGGTCCATCGGGGTGGGGGTGCGAGCGGTCTGGGGACAGGACTTCAAGGGGGGACAGGCAGACCTTCAAGGGGGGACAGGACTTCAAGGGGGGGCAGCCAGAGGAGAGTCGGGGCAGTGAACGGAGAGTCGGGGCAGCGAACGGAAAGTCGGGGCGGGTGAAAGGAGAGTCGGGGCAGCCAGAGGAGAGTCGGGGCGGCATGCGCGGTATACCCGTGAGCACGGTATATAAAAATTTCTTTACATAAATGTGTGTTTCCCACGCGCTATACCCGTGTGCACGTTTTACACGGGTGCGCGTTATCTACGTGAAAATACGGTAGGTTGGCTATGTTTTATGGTCATTGATCAATGTTTTTCTAGATATCTCTCCATTTTGATTATATATGTTATCCTGTAACCCGTTCTGAGCTCGTTGGGGAGGATGGGATATAAAATGAAATAAATAAATAATAAATATTATTCAGAGTAGAAGGAGGAAATTCCACATTGGCTGGATAATGCAGATAGTGCTCAGAATTTTGGGTGATAAATGAGGGATTCTTCTCTAATAATGGAGCTAGTCTGGCTTCTCAAACATATTTAGAGCTATATGTGTAAATAAAATGAAATTTGATTGTTCAGACTCTTCTCTCCTCTAATCCACATATCAAGTTTCAAGTTTAATAGGATTTTATATACTGGTTATCTAAGCGGTTTTACAATCAGGTACTCAAGCTTATTTTCCCTCTCTGTCCCGGTGGGCTCACAATCTATCTAACGTACCTGGGGCTATGGAGGATTAAGTGACTTGCCCAGGGTCACAAGGAGCTGTGCGGGATTTGAACCCACAACCCCAGGGTGCTGAGGCTGTAGCTTCAACCACAAACTCTAATATCCTCTAAAAACTTTTTCCCCAATATAAACTCTCTGCCCTCAACCCTATCCCAATTAGCCTCAACTTCCACTAGTTTCTCAGTCAGCCATCATCATACCGTCCCCCGTCTAAATTAAAGTCTTGAAAGAAAGTTCTGCTCATCAGGTGGAATGAATATGTGACAGATGAGATTTGATTTGTTATTTATTAATTAACATTTATAGCATTGCATTATTGACAATTTAAAGAACAATATTTTTGCAGTAGATTAACCTTATGACTTTGTTATGTTATTCTTTAGGGTCAAATAATTGACTTTCGTGGAATGATACAAGATGCCATCAAAGGAGCATCTAATGAAATAGCTTTAAACAGCCTCAACTGTAATCCTGATCCTTCTGTAAGTGCAATACATTGTCTTGTCAAATTAACTCACTTACTTTAGAAATATGCAAGACAATGCCTGTCGTATAGTGCCAGAAAATTAGTCTTGACTTTACATTACATTACATTACATTAGGGATTTCTATTCTGCCTGTGCCTTGCGGTTCTAGGCGGATTACAATATAGAAGATATCTGGGCATTTCCAGTAGAATTACATTACAGGATAAGAGTAAGTTACAGGAACCGTAAAGAATTATGATACTTCAATTTCACGGAAGATAATACATATCACAGAAGATAATATATATCACCGTAGATAATACATATCACAGAAGATAATACATATCACAGAAGATAATACATATCAACTGAAACAAGTTAAGTCAGGTGGGGTGTAAAAGAGTTACAGTAATTCTAGATCACAGACAAAGAGATACTATAGGTGGGTGTTTCCAAAGGCGTTGATTGGGAACTCATTGGATGGTGGTTAGAGTGATGGGAGATATTTTTTGAACAGTAGTGTTTTTATTTCTTTACGGAACTCTTTTATGTCTGTTGTTTTGGTCAGTAGTTTTGAGATGTCGGAGTCAATTTTAGCTGCCTGTGTCCCCAGAAGGTTGTCGTAAAGTTTCTTACGACGAGTACCGTTGAGAGGTGGGTAGGTGAAAAGGTTCTGTGTTCTCCTTCTTCTGGGTGAGAGGTAGTAGTGAAAACGGTTGTTTAGGTAGCTGGGTGCCGTGCCGTGGGTTACTTTGAAAAGGAGACAGTAGAGTTTGAATTGTGTTCGTGCTTTTATTGGTAGCCAGTGAGATTCTAAGTATGCATTGGTAATGTGGTCGTGTTTGTTGAGTGAGTATATGAATCTGAGGGCTGTGTTCTGGATGGTCTGTAATTTTTTTATTGTGTTGGTAGGGCAAGGTAAGTAGAGGCTGTTGCAGTAGTCTACGATACTTAGCACAAGGGATTGGACAATGATCCTGAATTGGTCTTTATTAAAGAATTTTCAGATTTTTCTTAGATTTCGCATTGTGAGGAATGCTTTTTGGGTGATTTTATGGATTTGTGTTTGCATTGTGCAGCATCTGTCTAAATGTATACCTAGGATTTTGAGGGAGCTCTGTATTGGGTACTTGATTGAGTTTATTTCCAGTTCTGTTAGGGATGGTTTTTTGTCCTTCTCTAGTAGTAGGAGTTTAGTTTTGTCTGGGTTCAGCTTCAGCTTATGATTTGTCATCCATTTTTCTACTGTTTCCAATGTGGTTTTCAGGCATCCTGTGGAGATTGGGTTATGGATGTCGAATGGAAGGATGATGGTTATGTCGTCCGCATAGCTGAAAGAAGTAATGTTTAGGGCGTCCAGGGTGGTGCCTAGGGAAGCTATGAATAGGTTGAAAAGTGTGGGAGAGAGGGGAGAACCTTGTGGCACTCCGCATGGGTTGGACCATGGTTCAGATAGAGTGTCTTTTGACTTGACTCTATATGTTCTTGTTTTAAGGAAGCCTTGGAACCAGTTGTGAACTTTACCTGAGATTCCTATTGCGTCTAGTGTCTGGAGAAGTATGGAGTGGTCCACTAGATCGAAAGCAGCTGAGAGATCAAATTGGATGATTAGCATCCAATTTGACTGTTTCCTTGGCTGAGGTGTCTTCGAGCTATGTCTAGTAAAGATACCAGAAGAGTTTCTGTACTGTGGTTGGTTCTGAATCCGGATTGGGATGGATATAGGATGTTGTGGGCTTCTAGGTACATGGAAAGTTGTTGTGCTACTAGCCCTTCTATTATTTTGACGTATGTTGGGATAGAAGCGATTGGTCTGTAATTTGATGGGTTATTTATTAGGCCTTTGGGGTCTTTCAGTATAGGCGTAATTATGATTTTACCAAGGTCTAGTGGGAACTGGCCTTCCCTGAGTGTGGTTTGCAGCCACAGCGTGTAACTAGCTTTGAAATTGGTGGAAGCTGTTGCTAGTAGGTATGGTGGGCAGTTGTTCAGATCACATGAGGATTTGCAATATTTTTTGTAGAGCCTGTCCAGTTCAGACCACTGGGTTGTAGGGAAGTTGGTCCAGGACCTGTCTGCTGATATGGCTTCATCTGTTGTAGGTTTTATTAGAATCTCGTCTATGTTGTTTTGTGAGTTATTGAATGTTGTTCTGATTGTGATGATTTTATTTTTGAAGTGATCTGCTAATTGAGAGGCTGTAGGTGTTAGGTTTCCCTGGGTGGCTAGACATTGTTTGGTGTCGGTAAGATTTCTTACTAGGTTGAAAAGTTTTTTTGTGTCTGGTTTGTCGGTGCCTATGAGGTTGGAGTAATAGTCTTTTCGTTTTTCCTTCAGTTTGATTTTGTATAGCTTGATTTGGGTTTTCCATTCTGTTTTGGTGTTATCTTGTTTCTGTTTTTTCCATGCCCTTTCTAGTTGTCTGCATTTCCTTTTTTGTTGTAGGAGTTCAGTGTCAAACCATTTGTCTGATTGTCTACATATTTTATTTTTTGCTTTTTGTGGTGCTAGTTTGTTCAAGGTCGATTCGCTGAGAGATCGCCAGGTGTTTATGAATTCTCTAGGGTTGCTGGAATCTACTGCTGGGTCCACTGTGCTCCAGAATGTGTTGGGGTCGATTTTCTGTCTGATCATAAAGCTTGTTTTGGGAGGAGTGGGTTTATTTTTGTTATGCTCCCAGTTGATGGTGAAGTTGTATTTGTAGTGGTCTGACCATAGGGTGGGTTGCCAGGCACCGTTGGTGATTTGGATAGTTTGTGTGTTGAGATTTGGGGATGAGTATGCTGCAATATCGAGTTGATGACCTTTTTCGTGTGTTGGTTCAGGATTGAGGATCTGGTACGATAGGGTATTGAGGTAAGATAGAATATCTACTACTTGTTTGGAGGTGTGGTCTTCTAGGTGGAGGTTTAAATCACCAAGGATCAGGTTATTTGTAGAGGAAAGAGAGTTCTGGAGGATGAACTCTTCTAGTTCTTGTTTAGTGGTGGTCCATTTTCCTGGGGTGATGTAGCATAGAAGGCAGTTTAGATTACCTGTAAGGGTGGTGTCAGAAAGTTGGCAGGCTAGAAGGTCTAGATGAGGGGTGGAATGCTTGGCTAGGACTTTGATGTTGAAGTTGTTTTTTACTATGATTGCTAGCCCTCCTCCTCTTCTATTAGCTCGGCATACTAATTCAATTTTGTTTCCGTTAGGACAAATTTCAATAATGTGAGGGTCTGTGTCAGATGTGAGCCAGGTTTCAGTAAGGAAGAGGCATCCTAGATCATCTTTGATCAGCCAGTCTTTGATTAGTTCTGTTTTTGGACTTACCGATCGTATATTTAAGTATGAACATGCTATTGATGTGATTTTTATGAGAGGGATAGGGGTGGGAGCTATATTTGATAGTATTTTTTGTGATGTCTGAGGTCTTTGTGAGTTTGTCTTGGCTTTTGTTGTATGTCTTTTTCCCCAGATTGTGGGTATGCTTACTTGGTTGGGTGAAGAACAGAGGATCAAGGTTCTAGGGGTTTGGAGTTTCCTGGTTTGTAGAAAGGATTTGTGTGGTACTGTCATGATTGGGATTGGCTGTGTGTGGTATCCTGCTATTTTCCATTTGTCTGTGAAGAGGGATAGCAGTAGTAGAGCAAGGATGAGTTTGGGTGTGCTTGTATCCATTGTGTGAGTGGTAGATAGTGGTTGTTATGGGATTAGCTGGTACTTTAGAGGGCCTCGGTATTTAGGCTGGTCAGTATGTTGTTTGTAGGTTGAGCCACCTAAGTGATTGGTTGTTTAGTTTTGATAGTAGTGTTCTGGAATGATTTCCAGATAGTGTTAGGTGGCTATTCTCACTCACCTCTAAGTTAACTGGTGTTGGCAGCTTCTATTTTCCGGCAGTCGTCCCTACAGTCGCTTGCGCTGTTAGTGCTAAGAAATTTAACTGGCTCCCTTACTGGGCAGGAGAGGGGCGGAGCAGGGCTCCCACGCTAATCTCTCTCAGGATCGGGTCTGGGACTCTGAAGATCCTGCTGGTGTCTGGTAAGGGGCCCGATTGAAGCTGTGCGCCGTTAGCGCTAAGAAATTTAGGTTAATCAGTGTACAGTATGTGCAGGTGTTAGTTCTCCATGACATCTAGGGTAGAGAATGACACGGGGAAAAAATCTGTCCCCATCACCGCCCCGTCCCCGGCCCACCATCCTCTGCATCGCCCCATCACCGCTGTTCCCTTCACCGCCCCGTCACCGTCACCGCTGCATTCATATAAGCCTTAGTACTGTAATATTTAGCTTATTCCTTTCTTATAAATCAAAGTTCCTGCTGCTGAACTAGAGAAAGAGATGTTCAGCTGGCAGGGCTTTGTTTATAAACTTTTATCAACACAACTAATATACTACTTTATCCTAAAGCAAAAAATAAATAAATATAATTTTTTTTCTACCTTTGTTGTCTGGTTTCTGCTTTCCACATCTTCTCATTCAATTCCTTACATCCACTGTGTGTCTTCTCTCTGCATCTTCCATTTGCTGTTACTGTGCCTCTCCCTTCACCCCCCCCCCCCCCAATTGGTCTAGCACCCATCTTTTTCCTTCCGCTCCCCCATAGTCTGGCATCTGTCTTCTTCCCATTCTGTCTTCCACATTTCCCTTCAGGGTCTGTTCCTCTCCACCCTCCTTCAATGTCTGTCCTATTCCTTTCCACCACCACCCTTCCCTCCCTCCTTTACCATCTGTTCCTTTCTACCACCCTTCAGCTCCTCTCACATGGCCTATCTATCTACCTTCCTCCCTCTTATTTTCATGGCACGTTACAATGTAATTTGTGCAAGCCACTGGAGCCTGCGAGCTTGGTCCCTGTCCCATCCCCACAAACCATCTCGCTTCTGTGCTCCTATTTTCCCCATTTCTAATATCTCCCCTATGTATCTGCCATTGCCCCCCCCCCCCCCCGTGTCTATATACCATCCCCATGGCATGTCCCCTTTATGTCTCTGTCCCTATGCCCCATGCACATAATTTCCCCTCTTTCTGTTACCTTCCTGTGTCCAGATTTCCCCTATCTTCCTCTTCCATACCAGTGTGTCTCTTCTTTTCAACCCCATCTAGCTTTTTCCCCTCTTTCTTCCTCCCACCCTGCTTCTAGCATCTGGCTCACCTGCCTGTCCTTCCCTTTCTTTCCTGCTGTGGGTTTTTCTTTCCATCTTCATCCCCTTGGCCCAGAATCCTTTTCCCAGAATCCTTTCCCAGAATCCTTCCAGTTTGAGCCGGGAACACAGGCGATCGCACGGTCCTTGCAGCCCCCACCTGCCTGCCCAATCAATCCTAGTGTTTAGCCAGCTCTCTCCCTTCTCCTCACCTTAGTTTGCAGGCTTTCTTTTTCGGCGACCTGCACACTTTCCCAAAGAGCCACGCACGTGCGGCTGCTCAGTGTTCAATCTTCTGCTCTGCTGCAACTTTCTGTTTCCGGTTGCGTCAGAGCAGATCGAAACTGAGCAGCAGCGGGTGCGCGGCTCTTTGATAGTGTGCGGGTCGCCGAAAAAGAAAACCTACAAACTAAGGTGAGGAGAAGGGAGAGAGCTGGCTAATCACTAGGATCGATTGGGCAGGCGGGTGTGGGCTGCGGGGACCGCGCGATCCTTCATGCCTCACTGCGGGGACAAGACCATTCACCGCTCCACGGGGCGGTGAATGGCCTTGTCCCCGTCGCTGCAACGACTGCTAGTTTTCGTTCCCTGTTTTGGCGGGTTACCCGCGGCTAAACCCGGTGGCTGCGGGTAAACCGCCACCGTGTCATTCTCTAATGTAGGGAAGTACCTTACATCCTAAATTCAACTCTCCATTATCTAAAGAAAATCATGGGTACTGGCCTATACTCCATTATATGTAAAAATTTGCATTTCCTGAAAATTGGTTGGCTTCATATATTCTATTATCCAGCAAATGCTCCTGTTCAAAACATTTATCCAAAAATTCTCATTATCCCAGGACAAGAAGGCAGCATATTCTCTACTTGTGGGTGACATCACCAATGGAGCCCCCTAGCGGATGTTTTCGCAAGCAGACTTGCTTGAAGATCTTCAAGCTTGCGATTAGCCCACGCATGTATGCGTGCCCCTCCCACCCAGTCTAGGGCATGCGTCTCCTCAGCACTGCTCCTTTGCTACGCGCGATCTCGTCCTTCTTGCACCGCGGCTTTCTTTTTTTATTTTCATCTAAGTCGCTGTGCCCGCGTCTTTGTTGGTTTTTTTCCTGTATTTTCGACCTGGCCTCTGGTCTTGCTGTGGCCGCTTAGCCTCGCGGGGCCGCAGCCGTCCTTTTGCTTATGTCCCGGTCTTGCTCCGGGTTCAAAAACTATACGAAGTGCAACTGGGTTATCTCCATCACCAATCCCCATTGTTGGTGTGTAGACTGCCTGGGTGCGGAGCACCATGCTGAGTCATGTCCGCGTTGTGCGACTTTGCAACTGCGAGCTCTTCGTCGGAGAGTAGCCAAGATTCTTCAACTGTTTGGCCCTATAGATCCGATGGGACAGGCTTCAAGCTCGGCCTCGACCCCGGCGTCGGGGCCCTCGGCCTCAAAATCCTCGGCCTTGAAGTCCTCCTCAACCTTGAAGACCCTGGCCTCGGTTCCTCCTACTACCCTGGCCTTGGGTAAGTCTCCTCTTGCCTCCTCACGTGTGCCAGCGAAGAAGCCTACCTCAGAGTCTCATGCGAGTGCCGCTTAGTCAGCCTCTTCAAAACATCATTCTAAGTATGCCTCCTCACGTAGGGAATACCCTTCCTTGAGGTCACCCCCGAAGGAGCGCATTGCTGCACCCCAGAACCAACCTCCCTTGGTCTCGGTGCCAATGTTCGGGGACATGCTTAAGGCAATCCTTACCTCGCAGCTTTCCTCGGTGGTGCGCACTTAGGGTTTTGTGATCCCTGCCACCATGCTGTGTCTCTCCGTGCCGAATTCCATTTCCGGTGCATGGGGTGGCTTGCAACGGCGATTTCAGTGGCTGTTTGACTCCTGTGCTGCCGGGACGCCTCTTCTCACCCCCCGATCAGCAATTGCAGCAGCCGTGGGGCATTTGCTAGGCCGTCCCACTTCGATAATGCGAGATGGGCCGACCTAGCAAAAGCCCTGAGGCTGCCCGGGATAGCGGATGCTGGACAGGAGGAGCAGGGAAAGGAGAAGGCCTACTGCTGGACAGGGGGATAAGGTAAGAGATGCTGCTGGACAAGGGGGGGGGGGCGTAAAAGGAAGGGAGAAGGCCTACTGCTGGACAGGGGGAGCAGGGAAGAGGTGCTGCTGGACAGGGAGGGTAAAAGGAAGGGAGAAGGCCTACTGCTGGACAGGGAGAGCAGGGAAGAAGTGCTGCTGGACAGGGGGGTAAAAGGAAGGAAGAAGGGCTGCTGCTGGACAGGGGGGAGGTAAAATGAAGGGAGAAGGGCTGCTGCTGGACAGGGGGAGCAGGGAAGGGATGGTGGTGGACAGCCGAGGAAAGAGAGAGAGAGAGAGAGAGAAAAACAAAGAAAGACAGACATACACATCAGTTCTAGCACCCGTTAATGTAACAGGCTTAAAGACTAGTAAGAACATAACACAATAACAAACTGAATGACATCAGATAAAGATCTGCATGGTCCATCCAGTCTGCCCAACAAGGTGGCTAGAACTGGCCCACCACTGTGCGGGCCCCAGCCATCCATGCTTGAACACTGGTTATTAAGTCTGTACAATGCCAACTATATAGGCAACCAAACATGATGGAGTTTTGGTTATAATCATTTCTCATCTTTCATGTTTAATGTTTTTATAGGCTGCATTCTGTATAGGGGAACATAAATAGACACAGATTCTCACATGATCTGAGTTATATACAAATTCAGCTTAAGAATGGTTTTAAAAATGAAACTCGCGTGAATACACCGCCCCCCCCTCCCCCCAAGTCTGTGGAAAAATTGTCTTGCATGAAACCGGTCCCTGATGCAAAAAAAGTTGGGGACTGCTGCTCTAAAGGATTTCAGAGATCACTTTAAAAATCAGATTTATTCTAATCCAGATAGACAGGTTGCAGTGTAAGACATGGGATCTCTTAGAGAAAGGAGGAGCTAGTGGATGCTGCAGATGGGCTGAATGGATGGGCCATTTGACCTTTATCTGCCATCATGTTTCTCTGCTTCTATCAAGAAGCAGGGAGGCATGGAATTGTACCTCCAGTGTCTGGAAGCAGTCTGGATTTAAAAAAAATGAGCCATATCCTATGGGATATTGCATAGGGTCAGAGGCAACCACATGAGTGGTGTCTGGACATGGACATAGCCCAGAAGATCTTTTAAGAGTGATGCACTCTTTTGATAGCCTTAATTGACTCTCATTTCAACAAAAAACTCCCTCAGTTCTGCTCCAGACTAGGGGAAAAGTCTATATGTGTATCCTTCTACATCTCTGATAATAAAAACTACTGAAACAAAGCAGGATAGAGGAACCAGGATTCTTATCATACCTTATTGGCTGAGACAGATCTGCTTCATCAGGAGCTTGCCTCCAAAGATCCTTGGAGACTGGAGTTTCCTCTGCCCCGAGTGATGAGAGTTGGATTCTTTGCAGCATCCAGATCTCCAGTCCCAGATCTCCAGTCCAGTCTCCAGCTTGGATGTTGAGAGGGTAGTACTAGATTCCCTGAATTTGCCAGAGTGTGAATCTCAGGTCCTGCTAGCTTCCAGAAGAGATTCCATTACCATTAACGGCTCCATGTCTTTGGAAAACCTGGATGCAAGCAGATATTAGAACCTTGCAGGATGTGATGTGTCAAGGACATTTGGTGATCTTTCAGACTTTACAACAGAAATTTGAACTGCTATTTTTTCAATGCTTTAAATGGCTGCAACTCCAGTATTCTATTACTGCCGGCTTCTCATCGCTTACTGCTCTGAAAGAGCAACCAAGTTTACCTGTTATATGTTTAACTGTGAGGTTTCAAGGTCATGAGGCTTCTAATTGGTATAAGCTTTTATGCTCATATTTACTTAAGAAACCTCTTTCTGGCCATCAGTTTGTTTGGTCTAGAGAACTGCAATGTACTGTTTCATCTGAGAACCGGAAGAAGATATGGTCTCAAAGGATACGATGTACCGCTTCAGCATCTTTGCAACAAACTCTTTACTGTGTGCTTCACAGAACATTGTGGACACCAGTTAAATTACAAAAATTGGATGCTTCCAGATCTAATGCATGTTGGAGTTGTAAGAAGGAGGTGGGTACACTGGACCATCTATTGTTTTATTGCTCGCTGGTTCAAACATTCTGG
Source organism: Geotrypetes seraphini (assembly GCF_902459505.1). Lineage (NCBI taxonomy): Eukaryota > Metazoa > Chordata > Amphibia > Gymnophiona > Dermophiidae > Geotrypetes > Geotrypetes seraphini. The sequence continues at coordinate 91,986,212 of NC_047084.1, read as the reverse complement.
CAAGAAGTTTGGAATAAAATACAATGTATATTGGAAGTTCATATACCTTTTTTCATATGGCAAGGTGATATGTGGAACACGAGTTATTTCAGTAATCTTATTGACGGTACACAAAAATAAGTTGTTCCTGATATTGTCTGGTGTGGCATAACAGTTAATAGTCAAAAACTGGAAAAACTTTACTGTTTTGAACTTTCATTTTTTGTGGGAAACAGTATGCCTTTATTATCAATATGAAACTAATTTAGCTGAAAGATCCTTTGTAGAGGTGTGGTGCTCTTTAGAGGGTTTTGTTAGGCAGTGTGTGTGATTATATGAATGACCTGCCAGACAAATGGGAGGGTGGGGTAGATAAGATATTGTTTGTTGTGATTTTGCAAAGATCTTCTTAATGTATGTTTACATATGATTCGATTTATTTGTGAATTGCACTATTTGTAAGATGTTAAAAATTTAATAAAGATTGAACAAAAAAAAAAAAAGTGGCTTTAAGTGGAAGAGGTTTGCCATCTGGTGTGTGGACAAGACCTAGATACCTTTTCCTGTTCTATACCTCTCGGTCAAGTCTCAAGACCAATTCCATTAGTGTTCATCTTACTGCAATTGATTCTTACCATTTTTGTGAAGAGGTAAACCCATTTCTATTCAGCCCTTAGTGTGCTTCTAATGAAACCTTCCATTATAGCCCCTGCATTGTTATAGGATCTCAAAGTCTATTAACCCAGCTGATGGGAGCTCCCTTTGAGCCACTCAGTACCTGTCCCTGAAATACCTAATATGAAAAGTCCCATTTTTTTATGGCAGTCACTTCAGCCAGCAGGGTCCGTGAGCTTCAGGTTCTAGTAAATGAACTGCCGTACACAAACAGCCTCTTTTACAAAGCCATGCTAGCAGCTGCCGCACGGCAACAGCCCCGAAGCCCTTTAAAACTCTATGGGCTTCGGGGTCATAAGCGTAGTGCAGCTGCTAGTGCGCCTTTGTAAAAGAGGTCAAAAGTTTTTCAGCAATATTGTGGTCTTCCATATGCATCCCAAGTCCTTTCTAAAGTAGTGTTCTATCAACTTTTTTCAAAATCTCATGCACACAAAGGTGAAAAGCAGATGGCATTCTTTGGACTGCAGGATAGCTTTGACCTATTTGGAGCAGATTAAAGCCCAGCTTTTTGTTTCTTTTGACCTAAATAGGATGGGAGCTGCCCTTGGCAAATGCATTCTTTCAAATTGGCAAGTGCCATTAGTAGACTACATTTCCTTTACTTATGCCCAAGTCAGAATGATTCTTTCTTTACTCGATTATTTAGCCTGACCTCTTGAATGCACTTGGAACGGATTGCATAATAACATTAATTTTATTTATTTATTTAAAAAATTTCTTTTCTGCTTAATAACTAAGCAGATAACAGTAAAACATACATATTTAAATACATACAAACATAGCAAAAACAGTATCATAAGAACCCTTTACCTTAAAACAGGGGTGTCCAATGTCGGTCCTCGAGGGCCGCAATCCAGTCGGGTTTTCAGGATTTCCCCAATGAATATGCATGAGATCTATTAGCATACAATGAAAGCAGTGCATGCAAATAGACCTCATGTATATTCATTGGGGAAATCCTGAAAATCCGACTGGACTGCGGCCCTCTAGGACCGACATTGGACACCCCTGCCTTAAAAGAATGTGCTTACAAAGCTCTAAAATAGCTTTCACAATAGTAAGCTAATAAAGCCTTAACAAATAAAAATCAGAATTAATATTTAACGTAACAGAACTTAGTAAAAATAAGACATAAAGACAATAACATGAACACCGGTTCCAGCCTAATAAATTCAATTCAACGTCAAAATACAGAGTTAAAAAAATAAGATGTGGGCTAGTAAGCATAATTATTTGTTAATATAAGAATGTTAATATATTTGTTCTTTGAATTGCCTATCATGTTTCCTATGTGTAAATGGAAATGCTATAAATTTGTCTAAATAAATACAGAGTTAAAATAAGCTTTCACAGCCTCATGGGAATCTCAACAGATCATAATCAATCTCACAGAGGGAGAAATCCCATTCCATAACATAATCATAAAATGGAAATAGTTAGAAAATGAGCACATTCCAACAAAAGAGATCTAGATGACGGTAAAAGAAAGTGTCTCTCCCTCTGGGAATGCAATGGAAGTGTAATTTGGAAATGTATTATCCCAGGACAAGCAGGCAGCCTATTCTCACATATGGGTGACGTCATTAGCGGAGCCCGGATACGGAAGCTCGCAAGCAGACTTGCTTGAAGAAACTAGAAGTTTCAAGTCAACCGCACCGTGACTTCGCATGCGCGAGTGCCTTCCCACCCAGCGTAGGGCACGTTTCCTCAATTCTGTTTTCTGCGGAGCCGAGAAGTCTGTCTTTGACTCTCTGCATTTAACTTCGTCCTTCGTGCCTTCTCTCAACCACAGTTTGTGTTCTTTTCTTCACGAATCGCTGTTTTTTCTTTTATTGTTCTATTTAAAAAATATATATATATATTTTATTTTCTTCCATTCGGCCGCCGGGGCAGGCCGCTCGGCCGCAGCCCACAGGCTTCGACTTTGTGGCGGCTATTTTTCCTCTTATGACCCGGCCAACAACGGGCTTCAAGAAGTGTAGCCAGTGCCAGCGTGCAATTTCTCTCACGAACCCACACCGTTGGTGCCTCAAATGCCTTGGGCCGGACCATCAACCAAAGTCGTGCAAGCACTGTGCTACTCTTCAACCTCGAGCCTTCAAATGTCATCGCATTTTGGTACAGAAGCTCTTCAGGATGGATTCCTCCTCTGATCCATCGAATTTGAAGGCGGCCTCATCCTCACCTTTGACTGAGATTCCTCCTGCTTCTACTGCTTCGACCTCGAGCCTCATCAGACCTTCTTCGTTTGCAGCGGCTCTCTCTTCGGCTCCTGCTGTATCTTCCCCTGTATCCTCAGGTCAGATAGCTCAGCAGAAAGTTCCAGCGGTGGTGCTTAAGGTGCCTAAGACTTCCAAGTCGAAGCACATTTCCGAACCTCCAGCCAAAGCAGATGGTCCGGTTTCAGACATGGTTCCATCCTTGCCGGCTGCTTTCCAGACAATGTTGGAGAAGCAATTCATTCAGTTCCTTACTAATATGGGACCGGAGCTTCTTCCTGTCATCCAGCCTGGGCATTCTGCAGACTCCCGCAAGGTCGAGCCTCTTCCTTTGCCTCAGTCTGAGCTTGCACACTTTTTGCAGGGAGCAGAGTCTCTGCGAGTGTCTGGTCTGGCATCCAAGCACATCACGCAAGGAGCAGAATCGCTGCAAGTGCCTCAGCAGGAATCCTCACACTCTATCCAAGGAGCAGTCTTTGGGAGTATATCGAGGTTCCTCCACCAAGCCTCTGGAGCTTCGATCTACAGCCTCCAGTCCTATCCATTCTTTGGTAGCATCGGCTGCTTCTGTCTCTGAGGCGAAGTCTCCTCTATCTTCGAGATCTGCTTCCAAGCACCATTCTCACCGACGATCGAGGCCTTCATTGAGGCATACTTCCAGGCATAGTTCTTCTAAAGAACGTCTTTCTTCAACTAAGCTTCGATCTACTCCTACTTCTACTAGACCGCTGACTCCTCGATCGAGGCCTCCACTCCCAAACCTCGAGGATGTAGCGGTTTCGATTGCTTCGTCCAAATCTCCATATTCTTTTGATGCCTTTTTTCCGGCCGAAGGTTCATCTTCAATCCAGGCTGCCTCAACGACCTCGAGTCCTTCTCAAGGCAAAGCATTGGCGGATCAACTATCTTTTTCATCTTTTCTTCATCAGATGCCTGTTGACTTGGATCTTCAATTAGATGCTGGTTCCAAATACTCCAAGGAGTATCTCGAAGTTATGCATCTTACTCAACCTCCGGCAGAGTCACTTAAGCTTCCTCTTCACAAGCTCTTGTCTCAGACTTTTGCCAGATGCCTGGAGACTCCTTATACCATTCCAGCTGTTCCAGGCAAATTAGACTCTAGATATAAAACGCTCCATCGCAAAGATTTGACAACTCACAGTTATCTCACCAATCCCTGCTTGTGGAGTCATCCTTAAAGAGGTCCCTTCCTTCAAAGGTTTATTCCACCGTTCCTCCTGGAAGGGAATGGAAAACTATGGACAAATTCGGACATCGCATCTATCAAAATGCCTAAAGTCTATCAAAAGTCTATCAAAGTCTATCAAAAGTCCTTAATTATAATTTTCATTTTATTACTTTTGCCTAAATTTTTGAGTTATTTGGATACTCAAAAACACTTTGAATTTCAAGAAGTCATAGCTTCTTTATCACAACTCAGATTACATCTCCTTCAATCATCTTATGATGCTTTTGAGTTATTCTGTGGCAATGCGCCACCTTGCCTGGCTTTATACTATTGACATGGATCCTAATCTTCAGGACCGCTTGGCTAATAATCCTTGTGCAGGCAATGACCTCTATGATGAATCTATCGAGGCAGTCACCAAGAAATTGTCTGAACAGGAAAAATCATTTGCTTCTATTGTCAGACCTAAGCCAAAGCCAGCTCCTGCCAAGCCTACACGCCCTCCTCCTATATATCAGCGGAGTTTTGCTCTGAGGACGGCTCCTTACAATCGCCCTCCTCCTAAGAAACAGCAGCCTCAGAAGCAACAAAAATCTCAACCTTCTGCTGCACCTAAGGCTTCTCAGCCTTTTTGACTGTTTACAACAGAGCATAACCTACACCGTTCTGACTCTGACTTCTTTTCCCCCTATAGGAGGTCGTCTCCATCATTTTTACCACCGATGGATGACAATTACATCCGACCTCTGGGTGCTAACCATCATCAGGGAAGGATGCTCTCTTCATTTCACTCAGGTTCCACTAGATCTTCCTCCAAGAGAGTATCCTTCCAGTCCATCCCAGACCGCCCTTCTTCTTCAGGAAGCTCAAGCTCTGCTTCGTCTCCATGCCATCAAACCAGTTACTTTGGGACAGCAGAACTGGGAGTTTTACTCCCATTACTTCCTTGTTCTGAAATAAAAGGTGATCTGCGGCCCATTCTGGATCTCAGGGCTCTCAACCAATTTTTGGTCAAAGAAAAATTTTGAATGTTGTCCCTGGCATCCCTTTATCCCCTTCTCGAGCAGAACGACTGGTTATGCTCTCTGGATCTCAAGGAGGCCTACATTTATATTCCCATACATCCGGCCTCCCATAAATATCTCAGATTTCGGGTGGGGAATCTGCATTATCAATACAGAGTGCTGCCCTTCGGCCTGGCTTCATCTCCCAGAGTGTTCACCAAGTGCCTGGTAGTGGTAGCAGTAGCTCTAAGAAACCATGGTCTTCAGGTATTTCCCTACCTCGACGACTGGCTTATCAAAGATTCAACATTTCAGGGGGTTATTGTAGCGACCAAACGGACTACCTGGTTCCTACAAAGTTTGGGATTTGAAATCAACTTTCCCAAATCCCAACTTCAGCCCTCACAGAATCTACAATTCATCGGAGCTGTTCTGGATACTGTCCAACTCAGAGCATTCCTTCCACAACAACGTCTGGAAGCTCTTCTTCAACTCTGTCATACCATGTCTTCCCGCTCTTCCATCTCAGTGAGACACATGATGGTACTCCTAGGTCACATGGCCTCCACAGTATACGTGACTCCTTTTGCTAGACTTCACCTCAGAATTCCTCAGAGGACCCTGGCATCTCAATGGACGCAAGTTTGCGACCCACTTTCTCGACACATAACAGTCACTCCTTCATTGAAGCAGTCTTTCCGTTGGTGGATGCTCTCTTCCAATCTCTCCAGAGGCTTGCTTTTTCAAACGCCCCTCCCCAATCAGAAGGTCCTCACGACAGATTCTTCAACCTACGCTTGGGGCGCTCACCTCGATGGTCTCCGTGCACAAGGCCACTTGACCAGTACGGATCGTCAGCGTCATATCAATCTGTTGGAATTCAGAGCAATCCTCAAGGCTCTCACCAAACAGGGAGGGATGGGATCTGCCTCCCTTTGTCAAGAAGCTCTGAAGATTTGGGATTGGGCAATCTGCCACAACACCTTCCTCAAAGCTGTCTACATACAAGGGGCGAAGAATTGCTTGGCGGACAACTTGAGTCGTCTTCTGCAACCTCACGAATGGACACTCCATTCCTCGCCTCTTCATCACATTTTTTCACAGTGGGGAACGCCTCTTTGCAGCGCCCCACAACTACAAACTGCCTCAGTTCTGCTCCAGGATATACTCTCCTCATCGCCTTGAGGCAGATGCTTTTCTTCTGGAATGGACGAATCTCTTCCTCTGTGTATTCCCTCCATTCCCTCTCATTCTCAAGACTCTGGTCAAGTTGAAGAACGATCATGCCACCATAATTCCGATTGCTCCTTGGTGGCCCAGACAACCTTGTTACTCCCTTCTACTTCAACTCAGCAGCAGGGAGCTATACCTTCTACCAGTTTTTCCATCTCTGCGTACACAGAGTCGGGGGATCTCTGCTTCATCCCAACCTGCAGTCTCTATACCTGACAGCTTGGTACCTCTCAACATGACTCCTCTTCAGTTTTCTCAATCTGTAAGAGACGTTCTAGAGGCTTCTAGGAAGCCTACCACTAGACAATGCTACCATCAAAAATGGACTAGATTTTCTACGTGGTGTTTTTCTCACGATAAGGAGCCTCAACATTCCTCCTTATCTTCTGCTTTGAATTACCTTTTGCACTTATCCACTTCTGGCCACAAGTCTACATCCATCCGAGTCCATCTCAGTGCAATTGTAGTTTTCCATCAGCCTGTTGAAGGGAAACCACTCTCTGCTCATCCGGTGGTTTTCAGATTCATGAAGGACTTTTCAATGTCAAACCTCCTCCTGTGATTTGGGACCTCAATGTTGATCTTGCTCAATTGATGAAGCCTCCTTTTGAACCAATTGATACGGCTCATCTGAAGTATCTCACTTGGAAAGTGGTATTTCTCATTGCCCTCACTTCTGCTTGAAGAGTCAGTGTGCTGCAAGCTTTAATTGCTGATCCACCTTTTACTGTCTTCCATCATGACAAGGTGGTTCTCCGTACTCATCCTAAATTCCTACCTAAGTGGTTTCAGAATTTCATCTCAACCAATCCATTGTTCTTCCAGTGTTTTTTCCTAAGCCTCATTCTCATCCTGGAGAATCCGCTCTTCATACTCTGGACTGTCAACGTGCTTTGGCCTTCTACTTGGAACGCACCAAACCACACAGAGCTGCTCCCCAACTTTTTGTCTCCTTCGATCCAAACAAGTTGGGACATCCCATCTCCAAGTGTACCATCTCCAACTGGATGGCTGCTTTCATCTCTTTCTGCTATGCCCAGGCTGGATTACCCCTACACAGCAGAGTCACAGCCCATAAAGTCAGAGCAATGGCAGCTTCAGTAGCTTTCCTCAGCTCTACGCCTATTGAGGAAATTTGCAAGGCTGCTACTTGGTCCTCAGTTCATACTTTCACTTCTCACTATTGTATGGATGTTTTCTCCAGACGGGATGGCCAGTTTGGCCAGACTGTATTACAAAATTTATTCTCCTAAATTGCCAACACTCCCACTATCCCATTCTGGTTAGCTTGGAGGTCACCCATATGTGAGAATAGGCCGCCTGCTTGTCCTGGGATAAAGCACAGTTACTTACCGTAACAGGTGATGTCCAGGGACAGCAGGCAGCTATTCTCACAACCCACCCACCTCCCCTGGTTGGCTTCTCTGCTAGCTATCTGAACTGAGGAGATGCGCCCTACGCTGGGCGGGAAGGCACATGCGCAGTGCGGTCGACTTGAAACTTCTAGTTTCTTTAAGCTTCCGTATCCGGGCTCCACTGATGACATCACCCACATGTGAGAATAGCTGCCCGCTGTCCCTGGATAACACCTGTTACGGTAAGTAACTGTGCTTTTTGGTGCCATACCCTGGAGCACTTTAAATGCTAATTCAAAATTTAACTATAAGAGTATCAGGCTCAATGTAGGGAACGCCAAACATAGCCAGACTTCACATTCTTAAGAAAAAGGACCTCAAAATCCTACAGAATAAAGCTCTCTGAAGCACACAGGCTTAGAACATAAGAACATAAGAAATGCCTCTGCTGGGTCAGACCCGAGGTCCATCTTGCCCAGCAGTCCGCTCACGCGGTGGCCCAACAGGTCCAGGACCTGTGCAGTAATCCTCTATCTATACCCCTCTATCCCCTTTTCCAGTAGGAAATTGTCCAATCCCTTCTTAAACCCCAGTACTGTACTCTGTCCTATAACATCATTAGGAAATGAGAGCGTTTAAGACTATCACTGGTCCTGCTCCGGAGAAAACTAAATAAGCATGGAGAAAACCCACAGCGGGGAAAAAAACTCTGTAGCTAAAAAACCAGGCTTATACAAAAGGCTTAAAACGTTAGAGAAGTCCCTACATTAAGACATGAAATTATCAGAAGGTAAGTTATCAGAAAACCACCAGGGTAGGCAGAATTTCCAAAATAGCGTCTAAGCATCAAACTGTCAATGAATGTTGAAAAATTCAGACTTAGCTTTACTGCAAATCTTATTACAGTGCAGTATGCCGCCTCTTGGCCACAGTCCAGCTGAAAGTTCCCAGGACGCTATTAGCTGCCAAAAACCCAGGTGTACTTTTAGTTCTTCAACAAGAGAATCCTTGTTTCGCCATCTGGTTGTGCACTTTTAAATGCTAACATTAAGGTTTTAAAAGCACAACTATTTTTAATTGGCAGCCAAAGCAAAGAAGACAAAACTGAAGAAATATGATCTCTTAAACTTAGAGGGTCATATCATGGCTTATAATATCAGAGCTGTAGCCTCATTAGTAGCCCTCATGATCAGTTTCCATAGAAAAAATGTGCAGAGTTATAAGATGGTCTTCAGTCCACACATTCACATCTTACTACTGTTTGGAACAGGATTCTGGATGCATCCGTTGGTTAATTAAACAGTCCTTCAGAATGTATTCGGGGTCTAGAATCCAATTCCACTCCTCTAGGCTAATTTCTTTTTGTTCCAGCCTGCCTTGAAAAAAAAAGACTGAAATTGTAATGAGTTATATGGTGATCTAGTTCCTGTTCAGAACCCCGCTTGTTTTGGGTAGTATTATTATCCCCTATTTTTTTGTTTTAAGGCAGCCTAATAGCTAATCATCCCCAGTGTAAAAATATTATTATACTGACATGTCCTTGAAGAAAGCAAAGATACGTACAAGATACGTAATGTAGCAATTGTTCTCTGAGGGCAGCAGGATCAATTCAACTCCCAGGAGATGTAGACTCTACATCCCCTGGGAGTGGAATTCTATCAGCTAATATATTAGATTGACAAGATTCTACATGATGGCAGATATACAAGATGCAGTGCTTCCAAAAAATTTGAGAAAATAGGCTGGCCAGAGTTACTGCATGAGCTCCATTAGGATGATGTTACCCCACATGTAAGAATATTCATCCTTCTGTTCTGAGAGAACGTCTGCTACAGGTCAGTAACTTTTGTATTACCAGATGAAGTTAGAGGAGTTTTAAATGGATGCCTACTAAATAATATTTTTTTTCTTTTTCTTTTACAGGAACGATTGTTAAAACCAACGAGTTCTTTTATTGGGGTAAACAGTGAGATGAGAGAGCTTGCAGCAGTAATAAGCAGAGTAAGCTATTTGCTGTTTTCAAAATGTTTGTGTATATCTGTCTACAAATTTGATATAGAAACAGATATAAACATATGCGCACACTGGTTTAATTAGCACCACAAACTTTGTGACACTACTTAGTACTCAGAGAACCGTTTTTTGCTTATGAGACCGATGGGTAAGCATAATTTAGCCTACTATTAACACGGCTCAAATCCTCAATCATTGCACTACAGCCTATATGCTAAACCTTTTGATAAATTTCAAACTTTAAATTAATTCACCTTCTTTAAATAACTTTAAATCTTCAAATAGTTAAGTAAACACACTTAGCTTTTAAGTGAAGGGGTTCAACAGGTTCTGACGCGTTTCACCGTGTTGCCTCAGAGAACCTGCTTTAACACAGGCATAACTCTGCCCCTACCATGTCTGCAAAACATAAAAGCAAGTATCAACAGTAGTCTTACCAACTTTCTACCATTGTTTTTACACAACTTCTGGCACACGCGGACACACAGTACCTGTTTTAACTTAGCTGCTCTTTCTAAGATGCCGACCCTACAAACTCCACCCCTTTTATACACACAGCACTCAACCCTGACACAACTCTTCTAAACTCCACCTCTCACCCTCCTGATAGGCTGACACTCCAAACAAGTTTTGCACTCAGATTTTAAAACCACAACAGCCACTATAAACCTACTTACTATCATCCTGATTAAAATCCCCCCAATGCCCGCCACTCTACCTCTCTATTTAAGCCAGTGGGCTCAACTGTCTGCCAGCTGAATATCCACTCCTGCTCCCTTCTCCATAATCTCCCTGCAAGGTTCCTGCCCCGGGGTAAGCCAACTGTTTCTAAAACCACAAATTTCAAATCTTGTAAAGAATGATTTTGCTGTACCCAGTGATGAACTAAAAGTGCATCCTCTTCACCTCTTCTGATTTTACTTAAATGTTCAATGATACGGGTGTGCACAGAGCGCACTGTATACCCAATATAAAATAAAGGGCAAGAGCACTGAATTAAATATGCTACTCTCTGTGTGTTGCAATCTGTTGACCCTATTAAATCATGCTGATAATGCAAACGCGGATAACACACTTGAGATGTCACCAAGGCATATGGACACACTGAGCATGACCCACACCCCCTATGACTGCCCGGTACATCATTTTGCTGTCTCACACCCCTACTGAACTGTGATCTAGTTATAAGGTCTTTTAAATTTTTGCCCCTTGCATATGCAAAACGTGGCATGGCTTCAAATTGTGGATGGACTTATAAAATGTGCCAATATTGTGTGATGATTTTCTTGATACAAAAAGCCTTTTGGGTATATTGCAACACACAAACTAAAGAAGGGTTATGTTGTTGAGTGGAAGATTGTAGCAGAAGGGACCTTTGAGCATATAAAGCCTGCTTGTAAGCTTTTTTTAATGACTGACTGAGCATAACCTTGTTCTTTAAAACGTGCCCACATATCACTTGAATGATCTTTGTACTCCTCCATACTAGTACATAACCATCTCGGGCATAAAAATTGACTAATGGGCAAATTGTTTTTGAGATGACGTGGATGAAAAGATGTATACAAAAGTAAATTGTTGCAATCTGTGGGTTTTTGGAACAGGGTCGTAGGAAAACTCTGACCATGTTTCATAATCTGAATGTCCAGGAAGGCAATGGAGTTGATCTCCATGGATGCTACGAACTGCAAATTAACATCGCAAGTATTTAACCATGTCAAAAAAGAGTTAAAAATATCCTGAGAGTCTGTCCATACCAAGAACACGTCGTCGATAAACCGCTTCCATATTAGAATGTTGTCATGAAAGCTTGAAGAGTATAAATATTTATCCTCAAAAGCAGTGACGTATAGACAGGCCACAGTTGGAGCTATAGTAGCCCCCTTGGCCACACCTTTGGTTTGAAAGTAAAAGATATTATTGAACAAAAAGTAATTCTTTTCCATTGCTATTTGTGCTATTGTCATAAGGAACTGTATTCTTCGATCCATTAGCTGCAAGGACTGGAGATGAATCAATATCACTTTATATTTGGGTATAAATTTGATATACCACCTTATCAGAATTTGTTAAGTGGTTATATGTTTGAAATACTTTCTCAACAGAGGCCAATCTGATATTTCAAGTATTTGTACTAGTGTGGTTATAAAACACTTCTATCCTTTATAGAGATTCACAAACAAATGTTATTAAATCAATTATTAGAAGGTAATAACTAAAATTGGTTATTTGGGACATTGAATTTATTTCCCTAGAAAGCAGTATGCTCCTTTTCAGGAAACAATGTTATGATTTTAAAAATCTGAATTCAGAAACAGTGCAGTCCACAGAATAATATATTTTATCCTAGGACAAGCAGGCATATGGATGATGTCATCCACAGAGCCCGGTACGGACAGTGCTAAAGTGTACTGTCATTTTAAGCTTTAGCAAAGCTTCGAGACTGCCCACACTGTGCACATGCAAGTGCCTTCCCATCTATCTTCAGTTCTTCAAAAATCAACCCAGTCTTTTTGACATGCTATTAGAGAGCATAGCCATCATTTTGCCTCCTCTGCCTCCTCTCCAACTTATCTGAGTCCATCTTTTCTTGTACTATTAACATTGGGCTCTCATCACAACAGCCGCTTGGGTCCTAAAAGTAATACAGGAGGGTTACTCTCTGTGTTTCATCAGTATTCCTCCAAGCAACTCGCCAAGAGAGTCCTCTTTCACATCTCACCTGACATCCCTTCTTCTTCAGGAAATCAAAGCTCTACTTCAACTCCGTTCTCCTTATCCAGAAAAAACAGTTATTTTACAAGGTATTTCCTAATTCCAGGGAGGTCTTCGTCCCATTCTCTACCTCCGAACTCTCAACAAATATTTAGTCAAAGAGATGTTTTGTATGTTAGCCTCATACATCCAGCACACAGAAAATATCTTTGTTTTCATGTGGGCCATTATCATTTTCAATTCAAGGTACTACCCTTCGATCAAGCTTCCTCTCCAAGAATGTTAACAAAATGCTTGGTGGTGGTAGCAGCAACTCTTTGTACTCATGACTTTCAGGTGTTTTCCTATCTGGACAATTGGATAAAGCAGCATTTCCTCAAGCAGTTCAGTCAGCTACACAGGCAATCATAACTCTTCTAGAACTTCTAGGATTCAAAGTAAATTATCAAAAGTCTCATCTCCAGCCGACTCAAATATTGAAGTTTATAGGAGCTGTACTCAACACCAATCTTTTATGAGCTTACTTGCTCCAGAAGAGATAAGACACCTTGCTTCAACTTTGGAATCATGTGTCTATTCTTCATAACATTTTGGCAAGACAAATGATGTGTCTCCTGGGTTACATGGCATCCACAGTTCATGTGACCCCCTTTGCCAGGTTCCACCTTGGACCAGCTCAATGGAATCTAGCCTCTCAGTGGTCTCTAGTCATGGATCCACTTTACCTCTTTGTCAATCTCTCCAATGGTTGTTCCAACCAGCAAATTTATATAGAGGCTTGCTGTTCCACATTTCTCCACAACAGTGAGTACTCACGATGGACACATATATGTATGCATGGGGAGCTCACCTAGATAGTCTGCAAACTCAGGGAGTGTGGTCTACTCAGGAGAGAGCATTCTACATCAACTTGTTAGAGCTTCGAGCAGTTTGCAATGCTCCCCCAAAAGTTGCAGAATCGTCTTCTCAATCAGATCTCCTTGTCAGAAAAGACAATCAAGTGACAATGTACTATATCAACAAACAAGGGGGAATGGGCTCTCTTCTATGTCAGGAAGCTTTTCATATCTGGAAATGGGGTGATTTCTTGCAATATCTTCCTCAAGGCAGTATGTGCACAAGGAAAACAGAATGAATGCTCTGGCCGACAGGCTCAGCAGGTTTCTTCAACCGCACGAGTGGGCTCTCAATTCTAAGGTCTTGTGCCACAACTTCTCAATTTGGGGGACTTCTCAAATAGACATAAGAATATAAGAATTGCCATACTGGGACAGACAGAAGGTCCATCCAAGCACAGTATCCTGTTTCCAACAGTGGCCAACCAAGGTCCCAAGCACCTAGCTAGATCCCAGTTAGCAAAACAGATTCTATCCTGCTTATCCAAGGAATAAGCAGTGGATTTCCCCAAGCCATCTCAATAATGGCCTATGGACTTCTCCAAACCTTTTAGAAACCCCGCTAAGCTAACTGATTTTACCACATTCTCTGGCAATGAATTCCAGAGTTTAATTACACATTGTGTGAAGAAATATTTTCTCCGGTTTGTTTTAAATCTACTACTTAGTAGCTTCATCACATGTCCACTAGTCCTAGTATTTTTGGAAAGCGTAAACAAGAGATTCACATTTACCCTTTCCACTCCACTCCGAATTTTATAGACTCTATCATATCACCCCTGATCCATCTCTTCTCCAAACTGAAAAGCCCTAGCCACTTTTGCCTTTCCTCATAGGGAAGTCATCTCATCCCTTTTATCACTTTCATAGCCCTTCTCTGTACCTTTTTTAATTCCACTATATATTTTTTGAGTTACGGCAACCATAATTGCACACAGTATTTGAAGTGCAGGACCACAGAAGACAAATATGAATAGGGATAGAGGAATGGTAGACCCTGATTGATTTTCAGAAGGCTGCGTTCGTGAGGAGCTAGCTAAAACAAAAGTAGACAAAGCAATGGGGCTGGATGGTGTACATCCAAAGGTGCTGAAAGAGGTTAGGGAAGTTCTGGTGGCTCCGTTGACTGACCTTTTCAATGAGTCTCTAGAGTCAGGAGTGGTACCGGAGGACTGGAGAAGTGTGGATCTGGTCCCTCTCCACAAAAGTGGAAGTAAGGAAGAAGTAGGGAATTACAGGCCAGTTAGTCTGACTTCTGTGCTAAGCAAATTAATGGACATGCTTTTAAAACAGAGAATGGTGAAGTTTCTGGATGCTTGATTACAGGACTGGAGGCAATATGGATTCACTAGAAGTAGGTCTTGTCAGACAATCTGATCAATTTCTTTGACTAGGTGACCAGAGAATTGGATAGAGGGAGTGCGCTATTTGTGGTGTATTTAGATTTTAGCAAAGCCTTCGACGTCTAATAAATAAACTGAGTGCCATCGGGATGGGTCCCAAAGTGACTGGCTGGGTCAAGAACTGGTTGAGTGGAAGGCGACAGAGAGTTGTGACCAATG